>NW_027187372.1:29624043-29645835 GCF_028583685.1 Petaurus breviceps papuanus
TTTTTTTTTTTTTTTTTAAAGCAATTGGGGTTAAGTAACTTGCCCAAGGTTACACGGCCAGTGTTTTTGTGTGGGTGTTACCAGAACCAATCCTGGGTCCTCTCAACTCCGGGCCAGGCTCTTACTCACTGTGCCACCTAGCCACCCCAGCTGGGCCCATCTTAACCTCTCCTCTCCCTGCTCTCACATAAGTCCCTCCTTGGCGATAATTTATAAAGTTGTGTCAAGTTCTGAAATAAATCAAAGCTAAAAACTGTGGAATAAAGTATCTTTAATTGAGATAACAGGTCACAAATCTGCCACCCTGGGGGATGTTCCAACCAAGATACCCATGAAAGTTTCTTCAGACTTTATACTTTTAGGAGAGAAGGAGGAGAAACCAAATGGTCATGAGACCAGGCAAGGAAAACCTCTTCATTCTGACTATTTTGCCCTTCAAGTCATGAATCCCAATGGAAGGGGGCAAGGACATTAGGAGCAGAGATCCAGCCTGAGCTAAGTTCCTCTACCCTGGTGGTTGGGGGAGGAGAGACTCAGGAGAGGTGGTCCAGCTTAAGCTGCTTGAGAAGATATACCTTAAGAGTAGGAATGTAGGGACATTACTGAAATTCTAGCCTTACAAGGATCATTTAAGGACTGGCACTCCATATTACATTTGATATTAACTATTTCTGTGATTATATTGACAATTTTTCTGTCAGTTGGCAGTGTGAGATGAGGTTTTGAGCAAAGTGGGGGGGGGGTGCTGGCTAATTGGGTTTAAGGCTGCTTTTTTCTTTGTTTTCTCATGGTGCAAGAGTGGGCCACGTGGGGTCCTCTAAGTCCTAAAATTCGACCCTCTGACAGAATCAGTTAAACCTCAAGGCCACATTCAGTCAAAGGGCTTCACTTGAGGACCTAGAGGGCCACAAGTTGGCCTTGAGGTTGCAGGTGTGACCCACTCCTCCAAATACCAGCATCTCCTAAGGCCTAACTCAATGACCAATCCTTCTTGCCTATTTTACTTATTCTTATGTTTAATTTCTGAATTTCAGATTGTTTTGCAAGTCAGCTGAGTAAAATGAGGCCCCTCTTTTTATCTAACTCTCAACTTTCTGCATCAATGAAACCTTTCATGAAGAAATTGGAGTCAAACTACATATAGGAATGGTTAATACATTATGGCCTTATGATTTCTTGCTATAGGAAACTCCCTCTATTAATACAGACTGGTTACTTCCCTGCCTCTTTTGGAAGTTGTCTAAACCAGTGGTATCAAAGTCAAATAGAAACAGGATCACTAACCACAGGAGAGGATCCTTTGGCTTTGAATTGACTTAGAAACTCACCTATTAACATTATCTGTGTTCTGTTTTATTTTTATTTATTTTTGTTCAACGTTTCCAATTCCATTTTAAGTTGTTTCTACTGCACTCAGAAGTGTTTCAGGTGGAAGGTTTGACATCTCTGGTCCAGAGCAGAGAGGCTGACTTGCCTAAAGTCACACAGCCAATATGTGGTCAGAGGTTTTAGAACCTAGGCCTTCTTGGCTTTGAGAATTAAAATGAGACCTCACTGAGAATAGGGACAATGAAAGTGGTGACACAAGGCATTCTCTTATCTCTCATCTAGGTAACTCAGGGAATAGAATACTGGTCCTGGAGTCAGGAAGACCTGAATTCAAATGTGGTCTCAGACACTTCCTACCTATGCATCCCTGGGCAAGTCACTTAACCTCTGCCTGCCTCAGTTTCCTCCTCTGTAAAATGAGATAATAATAGCACCTACCTCCTAGGGTTGTTGTGAGGATAAAATAAGATTTGTGAGTGGTACCTGACACATAGTAGGTGCTTAATAAATGATTGTTCACTTCCCCCCGCCCACATTTGTGCTTTGTACTGTTTAACTGTTTGCATATATATCTTGTTTCCTCAGTAGATTTTTGAGCTCCTTGATGGCAGGGGCCTTTGGGTTGGAACTCTAGAGTTGCTCTTTGTGCTGGGTAAGTCACTTGCACCCCTACACTCTTCCCTGAGGAGCCTCAGAGCCTATACTTCTGCCAAAGAAAATGTTTGCTATGGCATCTTTTCCTCCCAGTCCCTGACTGCTCTCTGTAAAAATAATAACAACCAGGGGCCAGCAATGGGTAGTGTCTGAGCAGCCCTGCAGAAACCAATCACCTGAATGAGGCTGTGCATAAATCCTGGCACCCCCAGGAACTGAGCTGTGTGTCTTCTTCTAGTTAGCCAGTGGGGAGCTCTCCTCTTGGATCCAGGAACAAAAGGTAGCCACTGAGTGGGAGCCCAGGTGAAAGGGAGAGCCACATGGTCTGAATAACAGTGAGAGAAGGGTGGGAAGCTCCAGCCAGGCAAACTGGAAAATCAGCTTTTGGGGCTGCTCTCTCTCTCCAGCCTTTGTGGTTGTTCTCTGGGCCACTGACCCCTAGCATCTACCTCCCGTCCCCACCCTCCTGCCTTGTAGATGTGACAAGGAGGAAGGCCATGAATGATAGGGATGGTCCCAAGGGACAGGAGTCTTGGTCTGGGTAGGGTCTGTATAAGTGCAGAGGGGTGGGCCTCACTCTCACCAGCATAATCTTCATCAATAATCAACAAGATAATATATGTGAGGGGTGGCTAGGTGGCACAGTGAATAGAGAACTGGCCCTGGAGTCAGGAGGACCTGAGTTCAAATCTGGCCTCAGACACTTAACACAAAAACTAGCCATGTGACCTTGGGCAAGTCACTTAACTCCAATTGTCCTCCAAATAGCAAAAAAAAAAAAAAAAGATAATATATGTGAAGAGCTTCACAAATCTTAAGGTCCTATAGAAATATCAGGTCCTGACTTGGATTCTGACTTCTCAGCACCCAAGGGATCGAACTGTAGCCTGGATAATATTTTTTTTAAGCAATTGGGGTTAAGTAACTTGCTCAAGGTTACACGCCAGTTATTTCTGGGTGTGGTGCTAAGTATCTGAGCCTGGATTAGATCCCCAGGTCATCCCGACTCTGGGGCCGGTGCTCTTACTCACTGAGCCACCTGGCCACCCTGGATAATTTTTTTTAAGCAGATAATTTAAAATATATTATGACTTTTTCTGGTAAATCAATCATTAACAACTATGTATTTACCTTTCTGTTTCATCCCATAGAATCCTATCATTTAAGAACTGAAAAGCACCTTAGAGACCATTTCTGTTTTAGAGGGGTTGGGAAAGAGGGGAAATATATCTTTCTAAAATGTATTACACATTTCCTTGATTTTTAAAACTGTCTATAATGCGTGTAATTTAATTTCTATTTAATGACTCAGGCTAATTACCATGAACATAAATTGTCTTTATTTGTTTGGTTTTTCAAGACTAGTTTTGCTTTTCTTACCTGACTGATAGTGCAGTGGTCTCTCACTTTTTCTGTTTCCAACCTGAGTCATTTGGCCCTTCCTTAGGCAGCTTGGTGGCTCTACCTATAGATGGCTAGATCATCCAGTCTGGAGTCAGAAAGACCTGAGTTCAAATTCAGCTTCAGATACCTATAGACTGTGTGACCCTGGTCAAGTCACTTAAGCCTGTTTGGCTCAGTTCCTCATCAGTAAAATGAGCTGGAGAAGGAAATGGCAAACCACTTCAGTATCTCTGCCAAGAAAACCCCAAATGGGGTCACAGCGAGTCAGAAATCACTGAACAACAACAACCATAAAGGTTACCAGTTCACTGTGTTCTTTTTCAGATTCTGTGACTGCTTCCATTTTCTCTTCTATAAAATGAGGATAAAGCCAACCCAAGGTGGTTGTGAGGACCAAATGCAGTAATATTGGTAAAGCATTTCTGCAAACCTAAAAGTGCCCCATAAATGCTGCTGTTGTAATTTTTTTGGTCCCTCTCTTGCTATCAGGCTCCCATTCGTCATCTTCTTGCTCTAATTTTTGACTTCTAATCTTCCTATGGGCTTGAAAACCAGATGACCAAATTTATAAGAACTGTGCATAAAGCAAGAGCAAATAGTCTCCGAATGAAGGCTGGAGGGGCTGTCCGATGAATAAATTGCCTAAGTTTTTTAGTGGATGGCTTGTGAGGCACATGTTTTGGCTTCTCCATAAGCTTTTTTCCATTATTATTGATTTTAGGTGTTTTCAACTGTGAAGTGGAAAAGGGAAGATGAAAAATTGCTGGGTTCTGTTTAGGTAAGGTGTAACCATACAAACAGTTATTCTGGGAAAGAAAAAGCTGGTGCCTCAGACAGTGTAAATGGGTATTTTTCTGTTATTTCTTTGCTACCACAGGGCCCCCGAGTAGATAGAAAGTCAGCAGTTTCCTAGGATCTCTTTCTTCTTAACCCAAAGATGGCAATAGAGATAAAAGAAATGTTTATTTTCCAAGTTCAAGGCCAGAAGTTTCAATAGTGTTCCAGGGGCTTGAGAAGAGTAAACCAGAGGAAGGAGTGAAGAACTGAGAGCTCTGGTTTTAGAGGGCTGAACATCATGGACTGGCCTTGTGCTGGCGTCGAACGCAGCCAACTGGGAGCAATGAGAAGTGGAAGGATTTCCCATTGCACTGGGGCACGGTGCAGCAAATGCTGGATTTTGCTTCAGAGGATCTAGGTCAAACTTCCAGGCATAGCCACTCATTGTCTGTGTGATCTTACACAAACTGGGCCTCAGTTTCTTCACCTGTAAAATGAGTGCATTGGATTAAGTGATTCCTAAGGTCCCTCGCTATCTTGTACATAAGAGGACAAAGAAAAGTCATCATGTGGAATTAGGGTCCTGTAATGCGAATGTAAATTTTAAAGATCTTCCCTGCCCCTAGGCTAAAGTGCACCAGAAGCCTGGGGAGGGAGGCTTGTTTTTCAGTAGATACTTTTTGATTGGCCAGTGGGTCAATAAGGTTGTTACATTCTCTGAGCCAGGAGAAGGCTATATAAGCCCTGATGTGTAACTTTGTTTTGGGACTCACTTTGAGAAGTGTTCTGTGATTTGATCTGAATTCTGGGAAGCCGTTGTTGAGAGTCCCCCAGCTTTGAAAAACCCAGAATGTGGAAACCCAGATGTTGACTGGGTATGGATGTAATGGTTGGACAGTTTGGAAATCTGTCTACTTGATGTTTTTGTCTTGATAATTCTGCCTGTATGCTTTGAGGTTCGGGGTGCTGACCTTTTCTCCTGAACAAGGTAAACGATATATGTCTGACTGATTAAAGTAAGCTTGTTAACCCATTTTGAGTTGCTTTCCTTTAACAAAGCAGATCCAAGAACCTGTATGGGCGGCAAACCCTGAGGACGCTTGGGGTGCTTGCTGCTACAGGTCCTTCCAATAGGGGATCTGAGTTCAAATCTGACTTCAGACACTTACTAGCTGTGTGACCCTGGATAAGTCACCTCACCCTGTTTGCCTCAGTTTCCTCATCTGTAAAATGAACTGGAAGAGGAAATGGTAAACCATTCTAGTATCTTTGCTGAGAAAACCCCATGGCTTTTGTTCATGGGGGTCACACAGAACTGAACACAACTGAACAACAATGATGACGATCTCTACTGACTCTTTCAGATCCCTTTTTTTCCACTTGAACAGCCACCATCCTCATTCAGACTCTCATCACTGTATTTTTTAACTTTTTTTTTTTGCTTTTTGGAGAGCAGTTGGGGTTAAGTGACTTGCCCAAGGTCACACGGCTAGTAAGTGTTAAGTGTCTGAGGCCAGATTTGAAATCAGATCCTCCTGACTCCAGGCTCTATTCACTGTGCCACCTAGCCGCCCCCATTTTTGAACTATTACAACAAGCCTCCCAATTAGTCTTCTTGCCTTTAGTCTCTCCCCAACCCACCATCCTCCACCCAACTGCTGCAGTGATTTTCTTAAAGTTCAGGGCTGATCATGTCACCTGTAAACAATAAACTCCAGTGGCTCTCTATTAATTACTTTTGTGATCCTCTGGTATTTAAAGCTCTTCTCCACCTGCCCCCCTCTCCTACCTTGCCAGACTTAGTCCACATTCTCCCCTCTGCACACCCCATGGTTCAACCAAAATGACCTTTCATCCTTATGATTTTGCACTGACTCCCATAGCTGAAAAAGCACACCTCCTTCACCTTTATCTCTTGGAATCTTGGACTGCTTTTAGCACTCAGCTCCCTCTGCACATCCTTCCTGGTTCCCACTTTATACTAGTGACTCCTAACCAAAGTTACCTTGTATCTACTGTTTTGCATGTAATAGAACATAGAATATTATTTATATAACTGTATATAACACTATATGTGTGTATGTATATATATATGTGCACATATATGCATTTGTCTGTACACACATTATTTATACGTATTATCTATATATGTATGTGTATGTGCATATACATATAGGTATATATGTGTATGCATGTATATATGTGTGTGCACACATGCATATATATTCTCTCCCATTAGAATGTAAGTTCTTTGAGGGCAGGCACTATTTTGCTTTTATCTTTGCCTGGCATGTAATGGCCACTTCATAAAGGCCTGATGTGCAAGACAGGGCTAAGCCTTGGAAAGAGATAAAGAGGGAAAGAATTACTTGCCCTCAAGGGCTTCCCATCTAAAAAAGGAAATAAGACAAACAACTAGACTATGGGAAGAATGTGTTAAGTATCACGGTTGGTTGATTGTGTCCTTTGTTCTTGAAAAGGACCAAATTAATATCACTATGTTGGGGCCAAGGAACAGTGTGTCCGACTGCGGCTGATCCAAGCAACTGGAGCTTGGAAGGCCCTGCCACAGGTCAGGCACAAATAGTCTACCGGAGTCTGAGAGTAATGAACACAGAGTAACATAATGTATTAGAAGAGGAGGACGGAAGAAGTGCTCTTGGGTCCAAAGGACAGACCTGGGGAGCAGGAGAGATTTAAGGAAAGAAGTGAGTGGATTATGAGTGGCAGAAGAGCCATCCTAAGGGGGAGGACAGCATGAACAAAAGTGAAAGGAGACAAAAGCTGTGCTCCACTGAGTACAGCTGGGAGTTCTCTTCAACTGACTCCCTTCAACTGGATCGTAGAAGATAGGGCTAGAAAAAGAGGTTGGGGGCCGGAGCACAGAGAGTATTGAATGCAGGGCAAAGGAACTTGGACTTGATTCTATAGATAATGGGGAGTAGGGGTAATAGTAGCTCATGTTTTGCTAAAACCTTCAGGTATACAAAGCACTTTCCTCAAAATAGCCCCGTCAGGTGGGCTAGGACTGTTCACCCTATTTTACAGAGAAGGAAACTGAGGCTTTGAGATATTAATTGACTTACCTAGAGTCATATGGCTAGTAAAGGTCTGTAAGTAGCCAACAATCATTTATTAAGCAGGTAGGATAATGCTAGGCACTGTGCTAAATCCCCAGAGATACAAAAAAAGGCAAACAGTTATTGTGGACAAGGAGATCACATTCTAATTGGGAAGACAATATAGAAACTGGGTACATACAAGAGATATACAGAGATGGGAAAAAAAATTCTGAGTGGGAAAGGAAACAGCAACTTGGAAGTCCGGGGTGGTGCCCAGGTCTCTTCAAACTCAACCTCCCATGAAAGCTTTTGAGCGGGGGTAATGACATGATCAGAATTGTGCTTTTAGGAAAGTTAATCTGGGAGCTGTGTGTAGGATGCATCATATGTTAGAATTCTGTGAGCCCACGATAACAGGCAGTGAAGACAGGCACTGGAGCATGCTGGTTGGCAGAAGGAAACCAGCTTGAGATGCTGAAGATGCTTCAGAGAGAATCCCTAAAAGGGATAACCCTGCCATAGTGACCTGACTATTTAAAAGTGAAGGGTTCTTAACCTGGGGTCTGAGAACTAAAATAAGATATTTTAATAACTATTTAAATTAATTGATTTAATTAATTAGTTAATGGATTCTTTGGTAATCCTCTGTATTTTATTTATATATCTAAAGATTCTGAGAAGGGGTGTGTAGACTTCATCAGGTTGCTAAAGAGGTTCATGGCACTATAGATATGATAAACATTGAGACTTGTGCCTACTCTGTGCCAGGCATTGTGGTCACATATATACCTGTAAAAAAAAAAGAATGTCCTTGCCTTAAAGGAGGCTTTATATTATGCAAGTGTTCCATGCAAATGGTATGATATCATCTGCCAATGGAAGTGTTTAGAGAACTTTGACATCAATAGGAAATTCTTCTTTTGTTTAGTCTTTATTTAGGGCACCTTCTTTGACAAAGACAGATGCCTTAGGTTAGAGCCCTAGACTTGGAACAGGGAAGACTTGGGATTAAATCTTGAGACATTAGCTATGTGACCACGTGAAAACAATTTATCCTCTCTCAGTCTCAGTTTTTGCAGCTATATAGTGAGTATTTAACACTTGAGTACCTTCATTTGCAAGATTACTGTGGGATTTTATACACACACACACACACACACACACACACACACACACACATATATATATACATGTATATGTGTGTGAGGAATTATTGTGAAGGTCAAATGAGATTTTATATACACACATAGACATAGACATAGATATAGACACATATACATGCATATATGTGTGTGAGGGATTATTGTGAGGGCCAAATGAGATTTTATATATACATATGCGTATACATATACACACACATGTGAACATGGTCCAGCACTCCACCTACTATACCGCCTAGCTTACTTCAAATATGGGTTTGGTGATGGGTTATATCTACCATTCTGGCACTAACTTAGGTGAGTGAATGGAGCTTACTACCAAGGCCACATTGGGATGACATTTTCAGCCATGGACTCTCAAAGACCAAGTCATAGAGGTGCTGCCACCTGTAACCCTGTCTGTATTAGGGGCAGCTAGGTGGTACAGAGGATAGAGGCAGGAAGATCTCAGTTCAAAACTGCCCTTATAATGCTTACTAGCTATATGACCCTGGGCAAGTCACTTAACTTCTGTTTGCCTCAGTCTCCTCAGCTATAAAATGGGGATAACAGCATCTACCTCCCAGAGTCACTGTGAAGCTCAAATGAGATATTATTTGTAAAGCTTAGCTTTACATATTGTGTTTAGCACAATCCTTGACACATAATAGATTACGCTTAGCAAATCCTTGACACATAGTAAGCATTTATTAAAGTAAATACGTTTTTCCCTTCCTTTATATATGAGTGGGAAATGTCTTTTCCAAAGAGAGCTTCCAAGACTGTATTTTGCTCTTCTGGTTCTAGAGCTTTAAAATACACACAAGGAACAACATTTTCATATTCTCTATACTCAGTCAGCTGGAGTCCATAATTTCCAAAAACATTTTAGTTTGTTTTGCATGTAATACAAATTAGAATGGGGTAAGTTCAAATAGCACGGATGTCCTAATAATAGATGACTTTACACAAACACGTTGCTCCTTATAAAGCACTTTATCTTCAATATCACCTTTTAGCCTGACAACAACCCTGTGAGTTGGTGTTATGGGTATCATTAGCCCCATTTTACAGATGAGCAGACTGAAGCTTGACGGGTAAGCTGATTTGCCCAAGGTTAAGTAAGCGTTGGATCCAGAATTTGAAATCAAGTCCAAAAGCATCATTCTGTCTATACTATACCATTCTGACTCCTAGAAATAGGAGAAAATTATATTTATTTCTCACTTCTACCCAGAGGTCTCCTGATAAATATTTAACAATGGTTTCCCTCCAAAACATGTATGTATGACACACTTTTATATTTGATTTACGTTACTAACATTTTCTCCACCACTTTCTTGAGTTTGGACAATCAACAATACAATAATTCAAGGCCTGATTTGTAGCATTTGTGAATTTCTGAGGAGTAAATTCTCACACTGAAAATTTAACAATCTGCTCTCCCAAGCTAGTTAGAGTCGGCTCCTCCATACCCACCCATGAAGGTCCTACCCTTCATCCTAGTACACAAAGTACTAGATTAGTGAATGCATGAATAAATGGATGACATCCCCCTCCCCAATCCACCAATCATTGGCTCATTGGAGATAAGTGCCTAACCTAAAAGTATGGGTCTTCTCAAAGGAATCTGGGAAAACAGCAGGAAATTTTAAGGAGGGAAAGGAAGGGCTTCATTCTAACATTAAATAAATAGATATATTTTATTATCAAGTTGAGAACTTAGACCCACTTAAAATAGGTCCTTATAAAGACCTTTGCAGGAAGCAAAATCTATCTGCTTCCCCCCACCTCCAACCTCACTGAGGAGCAGGTGTGTTATCAGCCTCCTCCTTTAAAAGCCTTGTTTCCGCCTCTGGGATCTGCAGTCCCATCAGTTCAGACACATCCTGTTAAACCACTCCCTATTCTCCAACCACTGTTACTTCTTTTCTCTTCCTCTTCACCCTCAATTGGGTTTTTTTTTACCTTGCCCCCCCTCCATTCTTCCTCCTGAGGGGCCTTGGATGCCTTGATGTAACCCACTGATTGTTTAAGAGGCAGTATGGTGTAGAAGAAAGCACTGGCTTGGAAGCCCTAAGTTCTCTCTGTGGGACTTCAGACAGATCACCTTACTTCAGTTTCCTCATCTTTGAAGTGAATGAGGTTAAACTAAATTATCTCTAAAGTACCTTCTTGTTCTATAACAAATACTTGTAGGATACCTCTCTGGGCTACAGTTTCTCATCCACTGAGTATGGAGAATGAACACTAGCACCCATTGCCAAAAGATGTGGAGGGAAGAGAAGTGTATACTTTGACAAGATACTTTAAAAGAGACATTTGGGAAAATAAAATTCGAAAGAAAGCCACACCAGGTCTCAAACTGCTAATAAAGCAGTAATTATCAAAATAATTTGGTACTGGTTAAGAAATAGAATGATGGATCAGTGGAATAGATTAGCTACAAAATACATTCTAGTAACTGACCATAGTAATCTAGTATATGATGAACCCAAAGATCCAAGCTTTCAGAACAAAAACTTATAATTTGAAGGAAACTGCTGGGGAAACTGAAAAATAATATGGCAGAAACTAGGTATAGACCAACATCTCATACTGAATACCAAAATAAGGTCAAAATAGGCACATGATTTACACATAAAGGGTGATACCCTAAGCAAATTAAGAGACCATGGAATAGTTTTTCTGTCAGATTTATGGATAATGGAAGAATTTAGGACCAAAGAAGATATAGAAAGCATTACAAAATGTAAAATAATTTTGATTATTTAAAATTAAAAAGTTTTTGCACAAACCAAACCAATGCAACCAAAATTACAAGGAAAGCAGAAAACTGGAGAAAAAAAATTTGTAACAAGAATCTCTGATAAAGGCCTCATTCTTCAAATATACAGAGAGCTGAATCAAATTTATAAAAATACAAGTCATTCCCCAATTAATAAATGGTCAAAAAATGTGAACAAGCAGTTTTCAGACAAAGAACTAGAAGCTTTCTATAGTTGCATGAAAAAATGCTCTAAATCACCATTGATCAGAAAAATGCAAATTAAAACAACTCTGATGTACCACCTCACCCCTATCAGAGTGGTTAATATGATGACAACGGATAATGTTGGATATTGGAAGAGATGTGGGAAAGTGGGACACTAATACACTGTTGGTAGAGTTGTGAACTAATCCAATCTTTCTGGAGAGCAATTTGGAACTATGACCAAAGGGCTTTAAAACTGCATACCCTTTGATCTAGCAATATCACTGATAGGTCTATATCCCAAAGATATCCAAAAAAGGGGAAAAAGACCTATAAAAATATTTATAGCAGCTCTTTTTTTTTTTGTGGTGGCTAAGAACTGGAAATCTAAGGGATACCCATAAAATGGGGAAATGGCTAAACAAGCTGTGGCATATGATTGTAATGGAATATTATTGTGCTATAAGAAATGACAAGCAATATGATTTCAGAAAAACCTGGAAAGACTTACATGACCTGATACATAGTAAAATGAACAGAACAGGAAGAATGTTGTACATAGTAACAGCAATATTGTTAAAAGAAGAATTGTGAATGATTTAGCTATTTTCAGCAATACAATGATTGAAGATAATCCCAAAGGACTAATGATGGTAAGCTATTTGTCTCCAGAGAAAGAAGTGATATTGATTGAATATAGACCGAAGCATGCTATTTTCCATTTTCTTTCATTTTTTCTTTTATTCGAGTTTTCTTGTACAAAATGACTAATATGGAAATGTTTTACATAATTGCACATGTATAACCTATATCTGATTTGCTTACTGTCTCAGGGAGGGGGGAGGAGAGGTGATGGAGAAAGATATAGAATTTGGAACTCAAAACTTTAAATAAATATGTTAAAAAATGAAAAAGATAAAAGAGATATTTTTTCAATTAGCATTTTAGCGCCACATGCTATGCTAGGGTTGGGGGCCCTCAAGAAGCTCATATCTTTGCTAAGGGAATTTTCTTGTTTTGTTGTGCAGTCATGTCTGACTCTTCGTGACCTCTTTTGGGATTTTCTTGGCAAAGATACTGGATGGAGTGGTTTGCCATTTCCTTCTCCAGCTCATTTAACAGATAAGGAAACTGAGGCAAACGGGGTAAAGTGACTTGCCCACAGTCCCACAACTAGTAAATATCAGGCCAGATTTGAATTTAGGAAGATGAATCTTCCTGAAATTAGGCTCAGTACCCTACCCACTGTACCACCTAGCTGTCTCACTAGGAGAATAGAACGTGCTAAAGGATGAGTAAGCCCAGATATAGGGGGGTTGAATTGAGCTATCCCATAGAGGATGGTGGAGCTTGGCTGGGCTCCTCTGGTTACTCAATGTTGAGGGATTTGGTGCTTTGTGATGATGAGGCCACCCTATTATTGGCCTCTTGGTCCCATGATAAAGCAAGGCAAGTACTGATTGCATGAAAGAGAACAGGCCAGTGATCCAGGAAGAGCTGCTCATTTAGTAGATTTTAAGGGACAGATAACTTCTGTTCTGGCTCTTTTTCCTTTCTCTAACATATGAGATGTAGCATTCTTCCTGGGACTTCCAGTGAGAGTAGCTCCTTTTCTCTCCTCACTCCTAGTCCCCAACTGCCATGGGCAGTATGTATGTGAACTGCCTAGCTAAGACTGATCTGGGCCCCAAACCCCTGGCTTTCTCTTTTACTTTATTTTTTCCCTTGAACATAGGCAACTGAACAGCAATGCTGAGATGGGCATTTCCAGCCTTAGAGAAAACTTGATAAGTTCTCCTGGGTGAATTCACAATCAGAGTTTACTGGCAATGGAAGGAGGTTTCTGAAACTATACTTTTCTTAGAGATGAGCACAAAAGGAAGATGAGTCCCTTACCAAGATGACCAGAAAACATGAACCCTGAGGTACTTGTTTGGACAGTACAGAACCAGGGGGAAGGCGAAATACCTGCTCAATAGTACTGCTAAGAGCTCCATGTTTCAACGTTTTAAGAATCAACCTCCCAGGAGAGTATAATAGGAATTAGGAACTGGCACATCATGGTTTAAGTCTGTCCAAGTGTACTTAAGAATCTTGTGTGTCTTAAGCATTTCTTTCATACGAGAGAAATAATCATCTTAAAGCTGGTCTACATTGTCTGCTAACTATTTTTCTACTGAGCTATTTGGGAAGACCCTAGACATGACCTACACCTGAACTTTAAGGATTTAAATCTGTTAAGAGACAAATAATAAGAGAAAAGAGCCCCTCTTTAGAGGCCAAGCTTCCTTAGGATTGAACCCAGGTCCACAAATGTAAGTTCAGAGTTGGAAGCCCCTTAAAGACAAACGGTTAAAGCCCAATATACCCTGAGCCTAGTGGGTCAATTGTTACATAAGATGCATACAAAGTAATACAGTGATCTGGTTGGAGTGGGGGCATGAACAAGTGCTGGGGAGGCTCAGAAAAAGGCCTCTTCAAAGAAGTGGCATTTGAGCTGAGCCTTGAAGGTATTCCAAAAGGCAAAGATAAGGAGAGAGAGAGCATACTAGGCATGGGTTGGGGTCAGAGGAAAGCAGGCATAACCTGAGTGAAGACACAGAGGTGAAATGGAATGTAGCAGCAATTTGGCCAGCTTGACTGGAGTTTAGAATATGTGTCAGAGATTGACATCTAATCTGCCTGGAATTATGGTCTAGAGCCAGATTATTAAGGACTTGGAATGCCAAAGTTTGTACCTTATCCTAAGGCCAATGCTTCCTCTTCTAGAAAAAGAATTTTGAGTTTCAAACCAAATGTCTTTTCCCATCTTCTCTCCTACAGCAAGCAGCCTTCCTTGATTAAACCCTGACATCTTTGCACAGTGGTAATATTGTACTCTACTAGGTCTGGTCAAGATGTGATTATTGATGGTCAATTAAATACAGCCCAGCTCCGATCATCCCATTCACTCTGCTGTTTTCTCTGTACTTACAGGCATTGTTTGTATCATCTTACCTGGTACTATTGTTTCTTTTTTTTCTTTTTATTTTGGGTTTTTATTTGTTTGTTTGTTTGTTTGTTTTTTGCCTTTTTTGGAGGGCAATTGGGGTTAAGTAACTTGCCCAAAGTTACACGGATAGTTTTTTTTGTTTGTTTTTTTGTGGGTGTTAAGTGTATGAGGCCAGAACTGAACTGGGGTCCTCTTGACTCCAGGGCCAGTGCTTTACTCACTGTGCCACCTAGCCGCCCTTATACTAGTGTTTCTTGGTCTTATACTATGGAGAGAGAGAGACATCATTTGTCCCCTTCGGACAGAGAAACTTCCTGAAGGAAAAGATGGTATCCCCTTCTTTCTCTTGATCAAAATCAAGCTAATAAATAGGAATCATGGATCTAGGGTTGAAAGGGGCATCAGTGGCCATCTAGGCCAACTCCTCATTTAGTAGTTGAGTTCCAGGAAGGTCATACAATCATATAAACTTATAGACCCAGGGGACTTAGATGTTAGTTTGTTCAATGTCTTAACTTTACAGATAAAGAAACTGAGTCCTAGGGAGGTAAAGAGAAATGTTCAAAGTCACATAGTTCATAAGCATTAGAGGTGAGATTTGAGGCCAGCTCTGCTAACTCTAGAGCAAACGTTCTTTCCGTAGTACCACATTACTATCCCTATTATGTATATGGCGCTTTATGTACCTACTATGTGTCAGACATTGTGCTAACTATAGAATGAAAGCATCAGACATTGTGCTAACTATAGAATGAAAGTCTGAAAGATAAGTTAAAAGGAAGTATATGAAAAGAATTCTTACTTTCAAAGAGCATATAATCCATAGCAAAACAAGACTTTAGCAACCCTTTAAGATAACAATATCAGAAATGTCACCTAAATGTAAATGCTCCTCAAAGTCTAGTTCTTAGCTGGTACTTTTCCTTCTTATGGCGACTCTTCTCAGGGATTGTATATATCCTGAGCTTCAGTTATCACATTTATGTTAATGAATCCCAAATCCCTATGTCCATCTCTCTCATGCTCTCCAGTCTCATATTTCCAGCTGCCATTACCGTAAGCTCAAAGGCTACCTGATTAACAGTTTCACTTTTGAGCAGAGCTCTATGTTTCTTAGTTCTAACCAGTATGCTACTCAGTTCAAATTCCCCTAGCTCTATTTCATTCACTCTGCTCTTTTCCTAGAAGTTATGGCGAAAAGAATAGACAAGCACAGAGGGAAGAGAGACCACGTTAGGCGATCAGGGAAGTCTTCATAGAGGAAGTGGGACATGACATGGGCTTTCAAAGAAGGGAAGGATTTCGAATGACCAAAGGAATAGATTCAGTGTTTTGAGAGAGCTGAGATGGACTGTTTGTGTTGTTGTTGTTGTTTGTCCTTTATTTTCACAGAGGACCAGTGGAAGCAAGGGGTGACATCTTGACTTGTGCCTAGATTGGATTTAAGTCAGGCAGAATTGCACAAAGTCATCTTGACTTTTGTCTTCCCACTGAACTTCGATGATTCTTGAAGAAAAAGTGAGGCTCACTGTGTAGCAGAATTGTGGAAGATGGGGCTGGAAGGGTTGGGTGGGGACAGTATGTGCCCCAATGCCAGACAAAGATGTTTAAGGAACCAACAAGACAAAGCAATAAGAGCAGAAATGGAATTAGCTGATATTGGTGGGGAAGGGGATTTTTTTGATGGGGGGGATGAAGCAAAGAACAATCCCATCTTGTATGTGGCCAGGCTGAGAGAGAGAGGACCATCTCCAGAGAATGTGGGATCTTATTCTCTTTGGGAAAAACAGGGAAAATGGGACCCTGGTGGCAGGGGTCACACAGCTAGTTAAGTGTTAGGAACAGAATTTGAACACAGGCCTTTCTGACTCCATGAATTCAAATCTGATCTCTAATAATTACTTCCTACATGACCCTGGCCAGATCATTTAACCTCCCTGGTTCAGTTTCCTTATCTGTAAAATGAAGGAAGTGTACTAGATGGCTTCTGAGGTCCCTTCCAGGCCTAAATCTTTGATCCTGATATGACTGAGTTTTTGGACCTGGGTGACTGAATAATGGTACCATTTTCTTCTTAGATAGAATGTAAATTCTTTGAGGATAGAGTGTTTCATTTTTGTCCTTGTAGCCCCAGCACCTAGCACTGTATCTGGCACATAGTAGGTACTTTAAAAGTATTTGTTGATAAATGACTAAAATAGAAACAATTTTACATAATTTCACATGTATAACCTATGTCAGATTGCTTACTATCTCAGGGAAGGGGAAAGGGAGGGAGAGAGGGATTTAAGAAAAGGTTAAAAATTGTATTTACATGTAATTAGGGAAAAATAAAATATTATTAAACAAAAAAATGTTTTCTGAATTTAAAAAAATGTTAGTTGATTGATTGCCATGAGCCAAAATAGAGTCATTTAGGAAACGGAGAAGTTTTTTAAGAGAGATGAGAAGTTTAGTCTTAAACTTGCTGAGCTTATGGTAATGGCAGTTGGAAATATGAGACTGGAGAGCATAAGAGAGATAGACATAGGGATTTGGAATTCATTAACATAATTGTGATAACTGAAACTCTGAGAATATATACAATCCCTGAGAAGAGTCACCATAAGAAGGAAAAGTACCAGCTAAGAACTAGACCTTGAGCAGTATTTACATTTAGGTGTCAGAAAGAGGATGCCAGAGAAGGACCAGTTAGGACCATAAGAGGCAAACCAGAATCCTGTAGCCTCATAGAAAGCAGTGGTGGAGAGGGTTTCAAGAAGGCAAGAGATGGTCAATACTATCAAGGATTCTGGTGTGGTGAAAGGCAATGATTGAGAATAGACTCCTGGTTTTGGCCATTGGAACATCAAAGACCTTCAAAAGCACAGTTTCAGTGGAGAGTGGGGAGTGAGAGGAATCCAAGTGGCAGAAGGATTCCTCCTCACTGTGAGCCTCTCAGAAGCATTCAGAATGGAGAAATGACAGGTCAAAGCTTGAATTGTTTTCCATTTTCATCATTTAGCCCAAAGAATAAAGGTACCCTGACCTTCCCAAGACATTTCCACTCTTCACCTGGGAGGTCAGTAATGCCAGAAGCATGGAAAGCGGTAGGATCAGCAGATTCATTAACTTTCCTCCATGTCATCTTCCTGGCAGGTGGGAGAGGAGGGCTGCTATGTCTGTGTGTGCATTTCTTTGCAAGGCTCCTTTAAATCCACATTCAGAGGAGCCACAGGCACTAGTAAAAAGGACTGATAACTTTGAAAGACTTGAGAACTCTGATCAACACAATGACTTACCTTGATTCTAGAGGATGGATGATAACCTACCTCCTGACAGAGAGAACTCTGGGTGAAGATGAAGACTTGGATATTTTTTTCAGACATGGTCAATACAAGAATTGGGTTTTCTTGACTAAGCATAATTGTTAGCAGGGTTCAGTTTTTGTGTTTGTTTTTGTTTTTTTGTTAGGGAGGTTGGGAGGGAGAGAAAATAGATTTTTTTTTGTTAATTGAAAGAAAATTAAATTTTTTTTAAAAAGAAACAAGCTGATAGTAGTTGAATCCCCAGATTTTATTTCATATTACATGGGTGGGGAAATGAACAATCTTTGGAGTCTGGGGATGGGGTAGAAGTATGTGCTCATTTTGAGGAGGTAAATCAGCCCATTCTTCTTTCAAGATTGTGTTAAGAATTGCCCCCCTTTTCTGGAGCATCTAAACAGAAAGTCAAAACTACGTGGAGATATCAGTGGCTTGGTTTCAGCTCCCAAGGTCTCATCCCTCCTCACAAAACAGGGAGAAGGGATGTCCCAGGGGATGCTAAACCATTTGGGTAGATGGGAGTTGAAGTTGTCCTCATTTCCTTTCAGGGCTATGTCTAGTGTATGGGAAGGGGTGGGGGGGAGGGGAGGGGGGGCACCCACGTCACTGCCCTATTGCTACAATTAGCAGGCCTGTCATTCTTTTTCCACAAAGAGAAGCGAACAAATCAAAGTGAGATAAAAGTGAATGTCCTAACAAAGGACTTCAAGACAAGGGGGAAGGAGAGAGGGAGGGTGGTGGGAGAGAGAGACAGAGACAGACAAAACACCATGGCCTAAATAAAAGCCTAAAACCAGCTGATGCAAGGGATCACACGGCAGAGGCTGGAGGACAGGAAGATCCCAGAGACAGGCAGCTTCTGCCAGCCACAGAAGAGAGAGAAGGCTAGAAGATGAAAAGGCCATCTGAATGGCCAGGGAAGAGGGTGGAGGAGGGACCCCAAATAGAGTATGGACAAAGGCATGAAAAGATAAGGCCATCATCCTCCCATGGACCAGGCTGCTGGGCCAGAACAAAGAGGAGAAGACAAAGTGGTGTAGGGAGGAAAAGTCAGTGGGGGAGGGATGGCACAGGATTAGCCCCAAATCAGGAATCAGGGAGATGGCCACTGGGGTTCAGGTGGAGAAGCTGCATATCTAGGAAGGAGAAGAAAATTAATATAAAGCACCATGGCTGGTATTCTTCTTTAAGCAGGCTGGAATGATTTGGAGCAGGAAGGGGGGGGGGGAACGACACCCAAAACCTTAAGGAAGGATGACCTGGTGCTTTGCTCTGTCTCTAAAACTTCCAAGACACTCTCTAGGATGCATCATGGAAGACCCAGAACTCTCAACATACCTCTTAGAATGTACCATCTCAGTGTTTTCCCAAAGAGATGCCAGTTAATCATGGTTGCTCACCACATTTTTCCAGAGTACATTTATTCTACAAGTCCTTTTAAAAATCCATTAGTCAGGTGCCCTCCATGTGCCCAGCACCAGGTTAGACAAGGAAGAAGTTAGAAGATATCAAGAAGGCATAATCACCCCCTATCTTCAAGGAACTTAATCTATCTAGGAAATGGAATCAGAAGACCTAGCTTTGAATACTTGCCTTCCTATTATTATTTTTAAAAACAATGTTGAAGCTCTTTCTGTTTTCCAAAAACGTCATTTCCTAATTATCCCAACACAACACTCCCTCCTTCCCCCCATACTTCCATGATGGAATTCTCCCTTGTAACAAAGAAATGCAGTAGGATAACAAACCTACATATTTCTATCACCTGTGTGACCTTGGGAGAGTTCCTGAGATTCCCAGGAGGTGTTTACCCCTCTGTAAGTTGAGGAGTTAGAATAGATGATTTCACATAACTATGGAGTCTAAGAGTTGTGTGTAACCCCAGCAATGAACCGGTCTAGCACGTCCCTAAAGGAAAGCCCACTGGTATCCATTCAATGCCTAAGAAGTCATCATAAGAGAGAATAACACCCACTGAGAAATGGCTTCTCCTTAAAGACCTTTGAGTTTGGGGGAGGGGTACAAGAGAGGGTTCACTCCCCAGACAGCACATTACACTCTTGGACAGCTCTAATTGCTAAAAAGTTTTTCCTATGATCAAGTATAAATGTGTCTCTTTGTACCTTCCACACATTGTTCCTGGTTCTGCCCTCTTGGGTCAAACAAAGCCAGCCTAACCGTTCCTCCACATGACAATCCTCCAATAAGTTGTATAAAAGGTCATCTGGTCAAGTTGGTCACCAGAATGAGGGTGGACCACCTAGGTGCCACATACCTACTCCAGTAAAATTCATTAAGTTTCTTACAGTCCAAATAAAGGATAATTAATAAATCCAGTAAGAAACTATAACAAGGTACGACTTACACCCCATAACTTCAAAAATTGTCCTCTGGTAGCTCATGAGCAATAAGAAAGGAGGACCCCAGAATAGCCAGGTCTAGCAAAGGCAAACAAATCCTCAGCCTCCCAGCATGACTAGAGAGCACCCAGAGACATGTGTAGCCTACAAGACTCTGTGTCTAGAGGTAGCAAAGGTGGAGGACTTTTATCCCCAAACATCCCAGAGTGACTGGAAACTCACAGGGATAATGTGGGGGGACCTTAGTAGTTCTGGGGAGCAGTAGCAACCAAGACAGTCTTGGAATTTCTCATACCTGTCTAGTCCAAGTTCCAAAGGACTCTAAGATCTCCTGCACTCTGTCCTGAGATATCACAGTAGGGCCTAAAATCCCAGCACTCTAAACGTCCAAGTTCCAGACAGTTTAACCCCAGGTGACAAAGGTCAGTGCAGGAACCTAGGTAATTTAGGGGGGACCAAGCACAGCCTATCACCCTACCCAAATGTGCAGAAGAGGGTGGAACCTGGTCCTGGAACAAAGTCCCAGTTCAGGAACTAAATCTTGAGATAGGAACAAACCAAAAAGATACTGCCAATTAAAATAAAATGTGTTATAGATCTAGAGATAACCAAACACCAGGCCTGGAAGGAGAAAGTCATTTCATAATGTCTTCAAGCAGAGACCCAAAGGACAAAAAATGGATTTTCCATAAGGGTTACATGAATACATGAAGAAATTAAGTAAGTAATTTCTTCATTTGTTTCAGTCATGTCCAACTCGTCATGACATCATTTTGGAGTTTTCTTAGCAAAGATACTGGAGTGGTTTGCCATTTCCTTCTCCAGCTCATTTTGCAGATGTGGAAGTAAGTCAGAGTTAAGTGACTTCCCCAGTGTAGTAAGAACAAACAAAATAAAAGCCCTGGAGGAAAGAATTGGAAAATAACTTAGAAATGGTAAACCTTACTCAAATAGTAGACTTCCTGAAAACTAGAATAAACTAAAAAGAAATCGATAATTTCCACGAGTCAGCAAGAAAAATTAGAACAGAACCAGAGGATTAAAAGACTGGAAGAAAACATAAGATATATAATATCAGAGACAACTGACTTGTAAAACAAGTTGAAGAAAGATAATTTAAGAATTATTAGACACCCTGAAAACTGTGATTTAAAAAAACTTGGACACTATATTTAAAAAAATCATAAATGAACACTGCCTAGATCTTTTGGAACTAGAGGGTGAGGAAAAGACAGAAAGAATACAACAAGCAACTCCTGAAAGAATTTGAAAAGGAAAAGTCCTAGGAATGTCATAGCCAAAATCTAGTGCTCTCACATCAAAAAAAAATACTGCAAACATCCAGAAAGATACCTTTCTTTTAGTACCAAGGAACTAGTGTCAGGAATGCTTGAGATTTAGCAGCAAAAGTGAGAGGATATCTTGGAACACAATATTCCAAAAGGCAAAAAATATAGGCTTGTAACCCAAAATAACCCACCCTGAAAAAGTGAGTATAATTCTATAGAAGGGAAATCAATCTTTAATAAATTTTAGGACTTTGAAGCATTTCTTATGAAAATATCAGAGCTGAGAAGAAACTCTGAAATACAAACATAAAAGTCCAAGGAAATGTGAAAAGGCCATTTATTTGAGCAATCAGAAAAGGCTGCATGATGATGAAGTGCTAACATTCTAAGGAAGGAAAAGAAACAAATATCTTGTGAGAATCTTAATGTCTTAGTGTGTTGAGGGAGTAAGAAAGGAGACAGAAAGAGAGAGAGAGAGAGAGAGAGAGAGAGAGAGAGAGAGAGAGA
>NW_027187372.1:29645935-29714878 GCF_028583685.1 Petaurus breviceps papuanus
AGAGAGAGAGAGAGAGAGAGAGAGAGAAAGAGAGAGAGAGAGAGAGAGAGAGAGAGAGAAATGGGATAGATTGGTTCTGTTCTGAGAGTTTTAAGGTAGAAAGTAAAGGAAGGATAAAAGGAAGACACTAGAGCAGGAAAGATGAAGAAGGGATGGAACTTGCTATTTCTCATAATTGGGTTGTGTGAGAAAAGTATACAAACATGGAGGAAGGGGTGAGAAGAGAGAGCATCAGGTGAGCTTCATTCTTATCTAAATAGGAGAAAAGAGGGCTGAATATACACATAGAGATAGTTTGATGTAGAAATACATCATACACAAGGAAACAAATGGGAACAGGGAGCATTGATTAAGATGGAGGGAAGAGCCTCAATTAAAACAAGCTTCCTGATCCATGGATTAAAAGGAAAACCAAAGCAAAAAAATTAGAATCTAAGAGAATACTTATCAATTGGGAGAACAAAAAGATTTTTTTATAAGAAATGGTACCTGAAACGAGCTTTGAAGAAAAGGAAGAACCTAAGGATTCTAATTGGTGGAAATGAGAGAATGTATTTCAGGCATGTCAGACAACTCTCACAGAGATTCTAGCACTGTAGGATTTTAGGGCAACTAAGTAACTCAGTAGATAAAGTGCTGGGCTTGGAGTCTAGAAGGTTTCATCTTCCTGAGTTTGAATTTGACCTCAGACACTTACTAGCTGTGTTACCCTGGGCAAGTCACTTAACTCTGTTTGCCTCTGTTCCTCATCTGCAAAATGAGCTGGAGAAGGAAATGGCAAACCAGTCCAGTATCTTTGCCAAGAAAACCACAAATCAGTTCACGGAGTATTAGACATGATTGAAATGACTCAACAACAATTCCTATTTGTCATAAGCATTTTTTTTCCCTTTCTCAACTTTTAATGGGAGTTTGAAGCAGGGAAAGGAGTGGGCAAAGCAATAATAATGTAAAAAAAAAGTCACCAAAACACTTTTTTAAATGCACAGAAGAGGACTAAAATGAGTTGAGAAGGAAGAACAAATAAGTAGTACAGATTTTAAAGTAACGTGTAGAATTTATTAGGTATTAAAAAAAATACAAGCAGTATGAAATGGAGATTCACTGTTTAACATATAATCCTCTTTTTTGTGATTGACTGTACATATGGAAATGCTTGAGATTTCTTTGAAAATTCAAAATTTTAAATTAATTTTGAAAACAAGGCAAAAATAATCCCAATTTTTGTAACCCTGAATTTCTAGGCTCCCTGCCATTAGTTAGCATTGTTATGGACATGTCAGACCAGAAGTGGAGAACAGATTCTACTGCAGAAGTCACAAGTTTGATGATGTCTTTTTAAAATTGGTTTTGAAGTCTTTTAAGAAGAGGAAGCTGAAAGAGGAGCTTAGCTGTCCATCTTGCACTATTCAGGAGGAAGTGCCACTGGCAGGGTTATGCCACCTCTGATTCTTAGACATTGGCTTACCTACCTCCCTCTTCTGGTACTCTGACAGAATATGGTGGCCAAGAAGTGACACCCCAAATGGATGGGAGAGAGTCTCACCACTGGTTCTGCTTTGATTTCTGCTCAGTTAGAAGAGAAAGACGCTGAAGAAAAGACAAAGATTTCACCCCACAGCTATAGTCAAAGCAGACAGTGATTGACTATGGTTTCTGACCTTCTAGCTGGGTTCCCTGTCTCCCACCTAGCAATGTCATGGTCCTATGTCTGATTATAAACAAGACAATCTGATTGCCACCAAATCCTTCTTTGGAGTAATAAATAATTGCCTCGGGTAGAAATTTAGGGAGAAATTTTGATACCTATAAAGTGTTGAAAGATATATCCCCCATCTCAGCACTGGCTAAGGAGCAAGAGGGAGGAAGAAAGGTCACTGATCCCTTGTGGAAATCACCAAAGCAAGGGAGGCTCACTAATATCATGCCCCTGGGCAAACACTGGTTTCTCTATAATTGGAGAACCATAATTTTATATACATACTCCTAGACCTAACTGAGATGAATCCCTGAGGCTAGATGGAGGACATTTTGTTTCATTCACTTTTCTTGTACTTTTATGTCTTACTTGTTTAATTTTAAATATCTTTATTCTTAGAATTCATTGATTTTTTTCCCCAGTGTGACATTTCAAATTCTGTTTTACTTTTTGCCAGTTTCATGTTCAGCCTCCACTGGGATTTTCATTTTCCCACTCCACAAATTTTACTTTATTTTATATTTTCTCCTTCCTTTACTGTCAATAAGCTATTCCTCTTGCTCCTTTTAAATACATTCTCTATTTTTGTGGGATTTTTTTTTTTTGCTTTTTGAATGTATCTATTTTATTACATTTAGTAAAATTCTGTTTTATTTCTAATTTTTATTGTTCATTCTGGTGAGTGTTGTCCTCAGCCTCTCAAAGACAATTCTTTCTCCCATAATCTATCTGCTGTTAAAATGAAAATGCTTGTAACAGGGGACTGGCCAAGCCCAGCCCTCAAGAACATGTGCAGCGTGCTCAGCTGATATAATCCTCATGTGAGATTTAGAACATGTGCGGCTCGGACTATTTGGGGCCTGCTAACCATGTGGTGAAAAGACCGACTTTGGATCTGCCCCTGATTTGGAATCAGGAATGCATACAAAAGGGCAACTCAGCACTTTGACACTTCTCTAGCGGTGATGGAGAAGGCGGAACTGCTGCCAGCCTCCAGTGAAGTATCTCACGGATGCTATTAATTGATGTTCCCTATTGATGAAGCATCGGGTTAAGCTACTTAGGAGTGGGAACGCATGTTTTGATTTACCTCATTTTTTTTGTATATTTATTTACACTCTGCTGGCACATAAAAAAAGGTACTGATGCAGGTTTGGGGATATTGAGTTTATTCTTGTTGCCTTGACATCAACTTGGCTTTCCCCATATTGTTTATTCGCCATTGGTAAAATGCATGCAGCCTTGCTCATCACACGCCATTTGGTCATAATTTTGCATGCTTACTGCTTTTAATATTACTTTTAAAAAATATTTTAATCTCCATTTAATCTACTAAAAAGTAGGTGCTGAAGTGGTTGAAATATAGGTATTGAAATGTACAGCTCTTTTAATGTGAAGAGATGTAGTTTATAAAGCTAAAGATATTTTTTTTAATGTTGCAAAGAAATGTGAAAGCTTGGAGGTTTTCAGAGTAATATATAACATAAAAACAGGGAAGGCCACTTGGGAAGTGTTCTGTGAATTACCTGACCCATTTGATCAATTCTAATACACTGACAAGAATAGCTGGGTGGTGCAGTGGATAGATTGCCATCTTTGTGAATTCAAATCTAACCTCAGAGACTTCCTAGCTGTGTGACCCTGGGCAAGTCACTTAACCCTGTTTGCCTCAGTTTCCTCATCTGTAAAGTGAGCTGGAGAAGGACATGGCAAACCACTCCAGTATCTCTGCCAAGGAAATCCCAAATGGGACTGTGAAGAGTCAGACACCACTGAAAAATGACTCAACAACAATATACTGACAATAGAAGACAGTGCCCAGAAGCTAATTTATAAGGCGTACTCTAAGGAGGAGAAGCTCATGAAAAAAGTCAGCTCTCTTCTTAGCATAGGAGGCACGCACACAAGTGGAATTGAGAGCCACATTTAAGCCTGAAAATGATACTTCTCCTGTAGGTATGGTCAAATTCAGACCTGTGGCAGAGATACCATAAGTCAAAATTAGGGCTCTTTTCAAAATAGAAATCATATCTCAGCAAGTTCAAGTTAGTTGTTATATATGTTAGTTGGTTGTTATCCTTCATGCTCAGAGGACCAAAATGACATCACTATGGTGGGGTCAAGGTACAGTGTGTCCAACTGTGGCTGATCAGACCAATATGAGCTTAGCAGGCTCTACCACAGATTGCACACAAATAGTCCTCACCAACATTTGGAATGGAGATGGCTCTGAATTTACACATCTCATGTTTCTTTTGAGCTTCTGCAATTCTTCTTTGATGTGGGCACGCCATGCTGGGTGGGCCTGTGCAAGTGTCTCCCATGTCTCACAATCGATTCCAAAGTTCTTCAGAGAAACTTGAGAGTGGCCTTGTGTCACTTATTCTAACCTCCAATGTGAGTTTTTGCCTTGTGTGAGTTCTCTATAAAATAGTCTTTTAGGCAAATGTACTTTTGGCATTTGAACAACACGGCCAGCCCATCAGACTAAATTGTAGAAAGTCTTCAAGGAAGTTTTTGCTTTGTGAAAGACTGACAAGCACACAGACTGGAATGATATGGCAAAGATATTTGCAAAGCGAGAGACACAATATGGTGGTAATAAGAGTGAACAGGAAACTTATAATCTATCAAGTCTTCTGCTCAGAGTAAAGGAAAAACATCTTCTGACATTATAGTCAGAGTGAATTCTGAATTACAGAGACTAATACAGAGAGGCACAATAATACTTAAGAAAGCAGATGACTTCTTAGTGCTATCTTGTTAGACTTCCACTGTGCCATGAGAGTCAAGTGGAGGAAGAAACAAATGCATAGACTGAAATGCAAGAGGCAGAGGTCCAGGTAACCAGATTGTGCTGACCACAGAGGCCACAGCAACAGAGATGCAATAACCCTTGATGACATTCCCAGGAAGGCAAAAACCTTCAGGAGACATCACCCACCCTACAAAGGACTCTATTAGCTCTACCATCTG
The DNA here is from genome assembly GCF_028583685.1 of Petaurus breviceps papuanus. Taxonomy (NCBI): domain Eukaryota; kingdom Metazoa; phylum Chordata; class Mammalia; order Diprotodontia; family Petauridae; genus Petaurus; species Petaurus breviceps. The sequence goes on from NW_027187372.1 coordinate 29,650,611, forward strand.
ACAAAGGACAAAGAGTTATGACACTCATGTAAATACCTCTTCTTCCTCTCCTCTGCTACAACTGTACCCTGCTACAATCCGGCTCCTGACCTCATCATTCCACCTACAATGCTTTCTCCAAAGTTACTAATGATCTCCTAGTTGACAACTCCAGTGGTCTTTTCTCAATCCTCATTCTTCTTACCCTTTCTGCAGCCTTCGATGCTGTTGACCACTCCTTTCTCTTTGATACTCTCTTCTCACTAGGTTTCTGGGACACTGCTCTTTCTCCTGGTCTTCCACCAACCTATCTTACCACCATTTGACATCTCCCTAACAAAAGGACATGCAATTATTTAATGCAGATTCCACCCACCTGCTTCTTGACTTTGTGCCATAGGACTTTTGTCATTCCAGATTGATTTTTTGTTTTTGTTTTGTGTGTGGCTAAGTGTAGCACACCTATATAATAAATCTTCACTATTTTCTTGTTTGAAAAAAAATTTTTTTAAAGAAAGTAGGTGAGGAGTGACTATTTGGCATAGTGAATAGAGCACTGGTCCTGGAGTCAGGAGAACCTGAGTTCAAATCCGGCCTCAGATACTTAACACAAAAACTAGTTGTGTGACCTTGGGCAAATCACTTAACCCCAATTGCCCTGCCTTCTTCCCTCCAAAAAGAAAAAGAAAGTAGGTGAAACCACACTGCAGCAGACATACAGAAATCTGACATATAATCACTGATCTTGAATCATAGCTACTATTACCAGAGTTAGCCAAGGTTAGGCAACAATGACAAATGGAGCTGGAGGACTGTATCAGCAAGCACCACCCTAGCATACCCAGGATGGCTGCTAGCACAGGCTCTTAGATCTGCTTTTCTAAAGGAAAGCAACTCAAAATGGGTTAACAATCTTACTTAATCAAACATATGTCATTTACCTAGTTCAGGAGGAAAAATCGGCACCCTGAACTTCAGAGAATACAAACAGAAGTTATAACAGAAAATAACACAATTAAGCAGAAAGGGCTTCCAGCTGTCTGACCATTACATCCATATCCAGTCAGTTATACCAGAGAGGGAAGCACCAATATCTGGGTTTTCAAAGCCAGGGGGCTTAACGGCTGCCAAGAGTCTCATCTGGCCAAATCACACAACTCTTCCCAAAGTGAACCCCAAAGCAAAACCTCACATCAGGGTATATATAGCCTTCTCCTGGGTCAGAGAATGTCACAAGCCTCTTGACCTGCTGCCCAATCACAAAGTAACAAGGTATGGGTGTTCCTGAAGAACAAGCCTCCAACCACAGGCTTCATGTGACCACATTCAGTCTATTAGGGGGCAGAGTATATTTTCAAATCAGGAAAGGTTCTCAGAGTCACTTAAGCCTATCCAAGGGGCCAAGGGGCAGGGAGAATCTTCAGATTTCCCATTATCATTACAAGGACCACAGTAGTTAGTCAGTCAGTAAGTATTTGTTAAACATGTACTAGGTGCCTGGCACTGTGCTAAGTGCTGGGGATTCAAAGAAAGGCAAAAAAAAAAAAAAAAAGACAGTCTTATGCCCTTAAAGAGTTCCAATTCTAACGGGGGAGATAACAGTCAAACACATACATGCAAACAAGCTATATGCAGAATAAATAGGAAATAAATAAAAGAGCGAAGACACTAGCATTAAGAGGGATTGGGAAAGGCTTCCTATGGAAGGCAAGACTTTTATTTGGATGTGAAGGAAGCCAGAGAAGTCAGATGGAGAAGGTAAGGACGACATTCCAGAGAAAATACCCGGAAGCAAGGAACAGCAAAGGAGCCAGTGTTCCTGGATGAAAAATACATGGTAGGCAGTAAGGAATAATGATAAGAAAAGTGTGAGAGGGAAGGATAGTACTAGGTCATGAAGGACTTTGAATGTCAAGCAGAAGGTTTTATATTTGATCCTGGAGGTGATAGGGAGTCATTGGAGTTTATTGAGTAGCAGGGGTTATGTGGTTGGACCTGAACTCTAGGAAAATCACTTTAGCAGCTGAATGGAGAATAGGCTAGAGTAGGAAGAGACATCTATCAGGCAGAACCATCAGCAGACTATTGTAATAGTCTAGGTGTGAGGTGATGAGGGCCTACACCAGGGTGGTAGAGCAGAGAAGTATTCAAGAGATGCTGCAAAGGTGAAATCAACAGGTCTTGGATGCATTTGGGATATGGCAGGTGAAAGATGGCAAGGAACCAAGAATGATGCCTAGGCTGTAAGCCTGGGTGACTGGGAGGGTAATGGCACCCTTGACACCACTAATAGGGAAGTCTGGAAGTGTAGAAGGTTTAGGGGGAAAGATAATGAATCCGATTTTGTACATGTCTATTGGACATACAATTTGAGATTCAGTAGGCAATTGGACATGCAAAACTGGGGTCAATAGAGAACTTAGGGCTGTATAGGTAGGTTTGAAAATCATAAACATAGAGATAATACTAAATCCATGAGAACCGATGAGATCACTAAATGCAATAATGTAGAGGGAGAAGAGAAGAGGACCTAGGACAGAACCCTGTGGGACACCTACTGTTGGTGGGCATCACCTCAATGAAAATCCAACAAAAAAGACTGAGCAGTATTGGTCAGATAGGTAGGAGGAAGACCAGGAGAAACAGCAGGGTCCTAGAAACCTAGTAAGAAGAGAATATCAAAGAGACAGGGGTGGTCAACAGTGTCAAAGGCTGCAGAAAAAATTAAGAAAAATGAAGGTTGTGAAAAGACCACTGGAGCTGTCAACTAGGAGATCATTGGTAACTTTGGAGAGAGCATTGTAGGTGAAATGATGAGGTTAAGAAGCTGGATTGTAGCAGGGTAAGAGGAGAGTGAAAGGAAGGAAAGAAGAGGTATTTATTGTAGACAGACTTTGCGGAGTTTAGCAGCAAAGGGCAGAAGAGATAAGGATGACAGTTAAAAAAGGATGGAAGGGTCAAGCAAGGGTTTTTTTGAGGATAGTGGAGACATGAGCATGTTTGTAGGCAATAGAGGCATTAGACATGGAGATATTGAAGGCAGGTGAGAATGGGGATGACAGGGTGGGCAATCTGTTGGAGAGGACAGGATAGAATGGGTAGAGGGGTTTGATTTGACAACAAGTAGGGCCATGTATTTGTGTGAGATAGTGGAGAAGGAGATGGTGGCAGAAGACATCTGAGTTATGTAAGACAAGGAAGAGAGAAGAAGAGGGAGCTCTTGACCTCAGTAACTACTTCCACAAGAACAGGCCAACCTTGATTGGGTCAAGAGCATCTTCTTAACTGTGAACTATGAAAGCAAAAGAGAAGAGCCACATAGTGATGCAAATTCAGATAAAGAATCCAATAGAGGCTGGGGTGGCTAGTTGGCACAGTGAATGAAGCGCCGGCCCTGGAGCCAGGAGGACCTGAGTTTGGACCTGGCCTCAGACACTTAACACAGAGGCTAGCCATGTGACCTTGGGCAAGTCACTTAACCCCAATTGCCCTCCAAAAAGCAAAAAAAAAAAAAAAAAGAATCCAATAGAGGATAAAGTGAAAAATGAAACTAAACAAAACCGTGGAAAGGCAAAGCACCAAGTGAAAGAGGCCACAATGAACTGATGCAAGGACATCTCTGTCAGGACATAACCAGAGAAACAGACTTATCTTCTGACGTAATTGTGGATTAGATGACCATATGTATGTTGTAGGTAACAGTGAAGAGAATACAACGCTGGCCTGTAGATGCTGAGGTTTCCTAAGGTAGCATGGGGAAAAGGACATGGTGCCAAAGAAGGAAGCTGACCCATACCCAAATATGAGTGAGAATCACCTCCTTCTTGGTTCCTTATGGATCTATTCCACCTAGTCTCAGGATTCAGGTGAATGGTGATGGTGAAAAATGAGGGTGCAGGATGTATCCTCCAAATTCAAAAGAGGATCACAAATTCCCATAATACTCCAGACTGATAGAATTATCAGGGACATATGAAGGAAAAGTTGACCCCTGACAATAGTTGAAGAAGCCAGTGCTTACTTCTTCTTTTAACCTTCCAATCTGGTTCTTCTGATTCCCACTCCACCCTCCCACTAAACACACACACACACACACACACACACACACACACACACCCCTTGTATTGTCATGTATATCCTGTGTCTGATTATAAACAAAGAAAATTTGAAAGACACCAAATCTTCCTCTGATGAGATTGATGACCACAGCAGGTAGAGATTTGGGCTGAGGTTTTGATCTCTTAGGAGGGAGGGGGACCACATCTCCAAATCAGTGCTACCTAAACTACAAGAGGGAAGAATGGATATTGATCCCATACAAAAATCTCACAAACAAGGGGAAGTGTTAACAAAATACTCCTAGACAAATCCGAGTACCCTATAAACAGGAGCGATTATGTCATTTTTTGTCAGGTACTACTCTTCATGATCCCATTTGGCGCTTTCTTGGCAAAGATAATGAAGTGCTTTGTCATATACTTTTCCAGCTAATTTTACAGATGAGGAAACTGAAGCAAACAGGATTAAATGACTTGCCGAGGGATTTGAACTCAGTAACATGAGTTTTTCTGATTCCAGACCTGGCACTCTATCCATTGAGCCACCCAGCTATCCCCTATAAGCAGTGACTAATAATTGTGCGTATATATACCTTTACATACATACACACATATTCCTATTAATTGAGATAAATCCTTATAATAAACTAGAGCTGAATCTGGGCAGGACCAACTCCGTGGATCATACTCCCTGGAACTGGGGATGCTCATCATATCACTTATAGGTGGGCACACCATACCTGTTTACACAGTGATGATATATGTGGGGCACCCATCCCCTTTATTCTTTTTATTCTTCTTGCTTTTCACACATAAACAAGTATTTATTAGGTGCCTCCCTTATGCTAAGGAGAATACAAAGGCAAAAATAGAACATCTCCTGCCCTCAAGAAACTTACCTTCTGTCAGGGAAAACTTACCTACTCCCTTTAGTTGCTACACTTGAACACAGCTACAATATCCCCCCTGAATCTTCTCTCCAGTTTAAACATCCTTATTCACTTCCACTGCTCTCCTATGACATATTCACAAAGTCCTTCACCATCTCTGTTTACCTTCTTCTGGATACTCTCCAGATTGTCAACATCATTCTTGTTTTTTTGGTTTTTGCTTTTTTTGGAGGGGGAAGGTAGGGAAATTGGAGTTAAGTGACTTGCCCAAGGTTGCACGGCTAGTGTTTTTGTGTTAAGTGTCTGAGGCCGGATTTGACCTCAAGTCCCCCTGACTCCAGGGCCAGTACTCTATTCACTGCGTCACCTACCCACCCCTATCAACATCATTCTTAAACCATGACCACCTCCACTTCCCAACCCCAACTCAGGGCAATCCTCTAGCTGAAGTTTGGAGAAGGTAGATTATAGGGGTGTTTTTGGTTTTGGTTGTTTGTATTTTGGGCGGGGGTTGCCTCTCTATTCTTAGGGAATATACCATTCTTTTTTTTTCTTTTTTGTCTTTTTGGAGGGGGGGAAGGCATGGCAATTGGGGTTAAGTGACTTGCCCAAGGTCACACAGCTAGTTAATTGTCAAGTGTCTGAGGTTGGATTTGAAGTTGAGTCCTCCTGACCCCAGGGCTGGTGCTTTATTCACTATGCCACCTACCTGCCCCAATATGCCATTCTTGATTTAGCCCAAGACCACATTAGCTTTTGGCTGCCAAATCAATTTGTTGCTTCATATTGACCATGAGGTTCACTCAAACCTCTAGATCTTTCTTCAGAATTACTATCTAACTATGCCTCCCTCATCATATATTTTTGAAGTTGATTTTTTTGGTATCCTATTATAAGACTTTATATAGCAAAGTAAAGTGACTTGCCCAAGGCCACACAGCTGGTAAGTATCTGAGGCAGGATTTGAACTCAGGTCTTCCTGACTCTAGGTCCACCACTCTATACATTGTACCACTCGGCTACCTCATTAATTAACTAGAGTTGGATAACTGAGAGATCTAGTATATCTTTGGAAAGGAATGAAAACAGTCTACACTATAGTGGAAAATGCACTAGCTGAGGGGTCAGAAGTCCTGAAGTCTACTCTTGACTCTGTCTTTCGGTTGTGTGACCCTGGGTAAATCACTTTGCTTCTCTAGTAGTCAGGTTCTTAATCTGAAAAATGAGACAGTTGAAGTTGCTAACATCAGGGATATACTGGAGCTCATTCACACTGGTTCAGGAGAGCCTATAGTTAAATCTTCCATGGGGGATTTATAACACTACATATTAGGGTTTGATTCATTGTTCCGTTGGTTATCTAGGACTGAGAAAATGATGGGGGAAATGCTAGCCATGATGATTAAACTTAAAACAATGTCTTGCATCCATTCCCCTCCCTGTTGTTAAACATTTACCAGTGCAACACTCCTTGCCAAAAGCCTATAGTTCTAATGAATAAGATTCCAAGGATAGTAGTGAGGGGAGGAATGGAGGGATGAGGAGTCAAGCAACTTTAGGACTGGGATAGTTAAGAGTCCAAGCTACCCAGATGGGAGGAGGCACAAGGTGAATGGCAAAATATTTCTATCGTGGAAATTTTGCAAGAGTTTGCTTATGGGACTGGATTTTAAACTTATGCCATTACATCCAGCAATACAATTCAGTAGGTATTTATTTTACTTTATTTTTTTTAAGCAATTGGGGTTAAGTAACTTGCTCAGGGTTACACGGCCAGGTGTTTCTGGGTGGGTGCTAAGTGTCTGAGCCCGGATTTGATCCCAGGTCATCCTGACTCTGGGGCTGGTGCTCTTACTCACTGTGCTACCTGGCCACCCCAGTCCAGTAGGCATTTAGTAAGGACCTATGATGTTTTGTCCTAAAGAAACCAAGACAAAAAAGAAAATAGTTCTGGGCAGCTAGGTGGTGCAGTGAGTAAAGTGCCAGCCCCGTGATCTAGCCTCAGACACTTCACACACACACACACACACACACACACACACACACACACAAAACTAGCCATGAAACCTTGGGCAAGTTACTTAACCCCAATTTCCCTCCAAAAGGCAAAAAAAACAGTTCTTGCTCCCCAAAGAACTGCACTGGGGAGGGGAGTGGGATACAGCACAGGAATGGGAAAGGAAGCACATGATTCTTTAAGAAAGGAGGGCACTAAAGGCTTCCTGTAGGAGGTGGTACATGAGTTGAGTCTTCTGGGATGCCAGGGATTCTGAAAGGTAGTGATGAGGAAAGAGTGCTTTCCAGGCATGGGAGAAACCTTTGTAAGAGGATAGAGGCATGAGATGGAATCCCACCTTTGGAGAACAGAAATTAGGTCAGTTTGTTGTAAGATAATGTGTAAAGGAAGCCTATAAAGGCTTACCTATAAAGGTAGCCTAGAACCAGGTTGTAAAGGGCTTGAAATGGCAAACTGAGAATTTGTATTTTATCCTAGAGGCAATAGGGTATCACTTGAGTAGGATTGTAATGTGCTTCAAGTGGAATGATTTTGGTAATGGTGTGGAGGATGGATTGGAGAATTAAAGGTATATACCTCTAAATTCAGTTGAAGGGCAGAAGGGATTCTGAGTGGGGGTGGGCCACAGGGTGCTGCTCAGCAGTTTTAGATTGGGCTCTCCTGTATCAGGGAAGACTTCCAAAGGAGGAGAATTTTCAAGTACGCTGTAGCAGATATGATTTGTCCAAGTTCTCTATCAACCTCCAGGAGACAAATCCTTTGTCTCTGCTCCATTGGGTAGTTTCCTACTGGTTAAACACAGAGAGTGAATGCAAATGCTACACTGAAGTTCTGGAAGGAACAAAAATTCACCTGAAGAAACAGGTGAGGTGTTTGGAAGGTATGTGTGTGACAGGATTTCTGTGTGTGCATGCCCATGGGTACTCATTGGTTAACTAATAGTTATTAAGTGGGGCCATCACCAGTTGTCATGACTTTTGTCTTGCCACTGAATTCCAATGACTCTAGAGGAGAGAGTGAGGCTGATGACTTTGGGCAACCCTGCCTCACTTAAATCCAATTCATGTGCAAGTCAAGAAATCACCTTCATGATACCATCAGTCCTCTTCAAGAATGAAGGATAAACAACAACAAACAACAATTTATTAAGCACCTACTATTTGCCAGGCACTGTGCTAAGAGCTGGCAATATAAAGAAAAGCTAGGCAAGAAAATCTCACTCTGTTCTCAAGGATCTCACATTCTAATAGGAGAGATAACAGTAAATGCAAGAAGTGCCATATGTAGGAGTTTTTCAGCTCTCTGTTTGAATTACATCATTTAAGGGGAATCTTCTTCTTCACAGCCCCTCCATGAGACCAAGTAGATTGCTATCCACATATCTCCTTGGTCTCCCAACTCAGAGGATATGGTATGGGCATGGGTTGGTCTCTTTCTCAATTTTGTAAGTTCACAGAATCACAGAATTTCTCATTTGGAAAGGATTCCAGTAGCCAATGAGTCCAACTCATACCCTGACCCTCAAATAATCTTCTCTATGACATGCTCAATAAGTGTCTATTCAATCTTTGCTCAAAGACTTCCAATAACAGGGACACTACTTCCTCCCAAGGTTGCTCATTCTACATTTGGACAGCTCTGAATGTTAGGAAGTTTTACCTCCCAACATCAAGTTAAACTTCCCTCTATGATGGAGGACTTTTCTTGTATTTGGTTTGAAGACAAAATTGGTCACTAGAGTAGGGTTTAGCACTAAGGGGAATCATAAACAGATGTAAAAAGCAACAAGGGTCAGGTAGAAAAAAGACAAAGATGGAGTTGAAAGGGGGGAGGGGAAGGGAAGGACCAGGAGGAGTGAGCAATGAGAAGGTACTGAATGTCCCTCTTGACTTGGATGTGTCACCAGCCTCTCATTCATCAATAAACCACTGTCTTCCTCTTATCAGAAAGCATTTTATGCCTTAGTAGGAAGAAACTTGACCTTAAAGCCAAAATACCTGTATTCTAGTATAGCTCTCTATAAATAGTTGTGGGACTTTGGGCATGTCTCTTTACTGTTCTGTGCCTTAGCTGTTTTTTCTTTTAATCAGTCAGATTGAGAGAGAATATTTATGTAAATAAAACATTTGGCACATTGAAACCCAGAGATGGTTACTCACCCAAGATCATGCAGCTAGTTAGTGGAAGAGATAGGTCTCCTGATTCCTGATTCAGGATTCACTCGTCTGTCTCACATTGGTCCTTGTATCAAAGAGATGTGAAAAGGACTTGGCAAAGTTTAATGCTCAGTACAAACATTGAGTATTCTTGTAATTAGCCAGTGTATTGCAGTGTGCTGAGTAAGAATTGTTTCTTTGGGGCGGCCAGGTAGCACAGCGAGTAAGAGCACCAGCTCCAGTGTTGGGATGACCTGGAGATCAAATCCAGGCTCAGATACTCAGCACCACACCCAGAAATAACTGGCCTTGTAACCTTGAGCAAGTTACTTAATGCAATTGCTTATTTAAAAAAAAAAAAAGAATTGTTTCTTGTCTCTGTTTGTCACATCCAGGAACTCTCTAAGGGCAGGGTGTTTTTCACAGGAAAGAACTGAGTCTTTGCCATTGAACCAGGAGCTCCCTGAGGGTAGTTCCTCCCTCTTCCAGCACCAAGGACAGGGCTCTGCTATAGAGAGGGTGCCTAGTACCATCTTCAGAAAACTTTATTGAAGGCTTCAATTCAGGGGCTTTTAACCTATGGTTCATGAATTTAGTCTTTTTTTTTTATTTAAGTACCTTCATTTTAAAATTGTTTTCCTTTGTAATTCTATGTATTTTATTTTATTTTATTATATTTATTTTATTTGCAATTAAACTGAGGTGGCTAAGTGGCGCAGTGAGTAAAGCACCGGCCTGGAGTCAGGAGGACTGGAGTTCGGTTCTGACCTCAGACACTTAACACCCACACAAAAAAAAGCTAGCTGTGTAACCTTGGGCAAGTTACTTAACCCCAATTGTCCTCCAAAAAGCAAAAAAGAAAAAATTGTTCTGAATAGAGTCAGTAGCTTTCATCAGATTTCCAAAGGGTTCCTTGATTTTTTTTTTATATGGTTAAGAACAACTGTTCTAATTGTCAGCAGTACTATGCTGCGTACTAGGCAAAGGGAACATATAGACCTTCCTGTTGTTGTTAGGAAGTTAATGAGCTAAGAAAGACAAATTGACTGAGACAAACAATAAGAAACATACAAGATGAAATGAAAGTGATTGGTGTGCACAGAACTAGACAGTACAGTACTTGTCAAGAGTGAGTGGAGATTAAAGCTGAGTGCAAGGGTGTGGTGTTTGTTAGCTAATGGACCTTAACTGCCAGATCTAATGGCCCTTTCTCAATCCTCATCCTTATTGACATGAGCCTCTGCAGCCTTTGATACTGTTGGCCACTCTCTTCTCCTTAATACTCTTTACTCTCTGGGTTTTCAAGGCACTATTTTACCTCCTGATTCTCCTCCTACTCATATGACTGCCTCTTCTCAATCTCTTTGGCTGGATCTTCACCCAGGTCATGCCCACTAACCATGGTTGTCCCATAGGGCTCTGTCCTGGGGATCTCCTCTTCTCCTTCCATACTATTTCACTTGATGATCTCATTGGCTCTGATGGATTCAATTAAGATCTCTGTGATGATGATTATAAAATTTACTTTTCCAGTCCTAATCTCTCTGCTTACATTCAATTTTACACATCCAACTGCCCATTGACCATCTTGAACTGATCATCCTATAGACATCTTAAATTTAACTTATGCAAAATTAAACTTAGTATTTTTATCCCAAACCATCTCCCCTTACAAATTTCCCTCTTTCTGTGGAAGGCACCACCATCCTCTCAGCCACCCAGGGTAGGTGTTATCCTTGACTGATCATTCTCTCTCACCCCTCCCCCATCCCCTTCAAAACCAGTCTGATACTTAGCAACACACCCAGAAATAACTGGCCGTGTAACCTTGAGCAAGTTACTTAAACCCAATTGCTTTAAAAACAAAACAAAATACCAAAACATATTCTAGGGGCAGCCAGGTGGCTCAGCAAGTAAGAGCACCGGCCCAGTGTCGGGATGACCTGGGGATCAAATCTGGGCTCAGATACTTAGCACCACACCCAGAAATAACTGGCTGTGTAACCCTGAGCAAGTTACTTAACCCCAATTGCTTTAAAAAAAAAACAATCTGATTCCAAGGACTATCAATTTTGACCTTCCTAATCTTTCTCATATGTCCCTTCTCTCCTTTGATACTAACTCCACCCTAATGCAAGCCCTCATTTTTTTTAACACTATTGCAATAGCCTGCCAGTTAGTCTGCCTGACAGAAGTTTCTCCCCAGTCTAGTTAATCTTCCATTTATCTGTCAAAATCATTTTCCAAAAACACAGGTCTGACCGTGCCATCCCCTATTCAATAAACTCCAGTTCCTTCCTATCACCTCCAAGATCTAATATAAAATTCTCTGTTTTGTGCCCAAAGGTCATCCTAAAACTGGCTCCCACCCCATTTTCCAGTCTTCTTACAACTTCTTACACTACCGCCATGTACTCTTTGATGCAATGACACTTGCCTCTTTGCTTTTCCTTGAACAAAACACTCCATCTCCTGACTGCATTTTCCCTCACTGTCCCACATGCCTCAAATGCTCTCCTTCATTTCAGCCTCTTGGCTTCCCCAGCTTCCTTGAAATTCCATTACAATCCCTCCTACTACAGGAAGGCTTTCCTAGTTCCTCTTAATCCTAGTTATCTCTGATTTATTCTGTATCTAGGTTATTTGTACATACTGTGTTTCCCCGATAATAAGACCTATCCTGAAAATAAGCCCTCCCCTTACTGTGTAAGATTCCTCTAAAATAAGCCCTCCCCCGAAAATAAGCCCTATTGAGATTGCTACTGTAGTGAAGGTGATCCCCTGAGCTACACACTACATTACGGTACCCTCTGTATGCACTGTTCCCCCCCTCCCCGTGAAACGCACACCACGCTCCGAGCTGCATCCAATCAGAGCTGCAGCAGTGAGCGCGTCATCCTGTTCTTCCCCAGTGATTTGCTTATTGAATAAAGGTACATTTTTTGGTTCACATTTACCTGTTTATTAAAATTGCTGTCAATGTTCATTAAAATAAGCCCTTCTCTGAAAATAAGCCCTCTGGTGTTTTTCTGTCCAAAAAATTAATAAGACGGTGCCTTATTATCGGGGAAACACGGTAGTGGTTTGTATGCTGTCTCCCCCATTAGACTGTGAGGTCTTTGAGAAAAAGAACTGACTTTTACCTTTCTTCGTATCCCCAGCACTCAGCACGGTACTTGGCACAAATTGTTGTTCAGTCATTTTCAGTTGCATCTCATTCTTTGTGATCCCATTTGGGGTTTTCTTGGAAGAGATTATGAAGTGGCTCACCATTTCCTTCTCCAGCTCATTTTACAGATGAGAAAACTGAGGCAACAGGGTTCAGTGATTTGCCCAGGGTCACACAGCTAGGAAATGCCTGAGGTCAGATTTGAACTCATGAAGATGAGTCTTCCTGACTCCAGGTTGGGCACTCTGTCCACTAAATCAACTAGCTGCCTTCTGGGCCCATAGTAGGAACTTAAAAATTGTTTATCAACTGACTGAATGACAACTATGGATCATATTTCTCTATCTGGATATCCCCTTTAATGGAGAAATAGGGCATCAACTTTTCCACCAAGCAAAGATGCCTTCACAGAAAACTATTAATCAGCAAGCATTTGTATATGCTAGACACATGCTGGACTAGACTCTAGGGACCCAAAGACAAAAATGCATTAGACCCTACCTTCAATGAGCTTACATATATGCATATAAGTATATTCAAAATATTGGCAAAATAAATACAAATTAATTTTAGCAGGGGAGCTACATTGACTACATGGGAGATGGTCCCAAGACACAATTTTCATCTTTTCTGCTTTCTTTAAGGCAGACTAGGAAACAAAAGGAGAAACCCTGAAGGTGAAATTTCACTGGTACCACTAATACTGGGGTTAGAAAAGTTCCCAGGACTTACTTTACTGAGAGTTGAGTATTCTTAAGGGCCATGCTGGCCCCCAGTGTAAGGGAGTCTGGGAAAATAAACTTCTGCTTTTCTGTTCCAGACAAGGTGATCCAGACTTGGAGAGAAGATCTGTTTGAGAGTAGAGAATTAGTGTTGTACTGTGTGAGACCTAGAAGGGTCCACATACTAAGTAAGTTTCATTTCCCTAGAAATCACAAAGCATATCATGAACCTTTTAGCCCTGGTAATAGTGCATTTTCCCAGTATCCCTGAATGTTGTCTTATCACACTCAGTAACAACATATATCCACGCTGTGTCTTTTCAAAAATAGGGGTGTATATTTATAAAGCAAATAAGATTAAAATATTCATTAATTACTATGGGGAACTTTTGTAACTCCAAGGAAAACATTCAAACCTATCAAATAACTATAATCACCAGAGAATTTTGCTCTAATAAATTCAAAATCAACCACTCACACACAAATCCTTCAGAGAAGGTAAGAAAAGAGAAGAGAAATAGAGAGGACTAGTATGCATGAGAGGGAGAAACAAAACCCACAGAGACAGAAAAGTACAGAAAGAAGAAGGGGAGGCCGCTGCTTAAAGGAGAACTGCTTCATAGATGATGGAATAGCACAGTAAAGTTGCCTTTGCCGGGTCCTGAGGAACCATTTCTAGAGAAAAATGGTTCAAGTTAAATTGAAAGTACTAGTGTTACAAAGGTGCCAGGAGAAAAACAAAATGGAGGCAAAGGGAGATGGGGATCTCATGGGAACAGCAACTATATATATATCGTTGTGTGGAATATTTGGGGATAGTTGATTCTAGTCTGTAGAGAATTTTTAGCATCCATCCTGGGGGCACGTATCAATGAACTTTCATCCTGGTTACAGGTAGACTATTATTCTGTCCCACCCCCAGACTTCCATTGTCACTTTAAGGGAACAGGAATTAAGAGAACAAGCATTTATTAAGATTTTTTATCACACATTACAATGTGCCATGCACTGTGCTAAGCACAGAGGCTACAAATATCAACAAAAAGAAAATTGGTCTCTGCTCTTAAGGTGCTTACATAACAATGTGGGGGTGGGGAAGAGGGATGAGAGGGTAACCACAAGGAGGAAAGGGGTAGAATGTGGAAGTAAAGTTGAGAGAATCAGAGAGACCGAAGCAGAATACAGAGAGGAATGATGACTGGCCTATGCTCCTCCCCTAAATAAAGACCCTAGGAAGAACTTTCCAGTGGGATAGGGGGGCAGCATAACAGAGGGATGCTCTAGGATGAGAAGAACCTTGAAGTTAAGAGAAGCAAGAGGATGAGAGTCAAGGAAGTAATTTTAATTTAGTCATTCTCCAGTTATGTCCAACTCTTTGTGATCCTTTTGGGAGTTTTCTTAGCAAAGAAAATGGAGTGGTTTGTGATTTTCTTTTCCATCTCATTTTACAGATGAGAAAACTGAGACAAACAGATTAGGTGACTTGCCCAGGGTCACACAGTTGGTAAGTGTGTGAAATTGGATTTGAACTCACAAAGATAAGTCTTCTGACTCTAGGTCCTGCACTCTATCCAACATGCAATAATGGTAATGTAATTACCATTGAATTTGAAACAATTTGAAGATCCCTTTGTATTGGCAAAGGTAACAGGTACTTAGCACTTAGTAGTTGATCACGTCTCTGTTGAAGAAACAGAAGGTATGAACTCCTGTCTCAGGAAGGGGCTGAACAGGGAGAGGCAATACTGTATATAAGGAAAAACCCCAGAGAGGGAGAGACAGACCTTCTTGGAGCAGGCTTCATAGAGGCAGAAGCTGCTGCCTCCAGGGAGGCTGCAGAGGAAAGGCCCCCTGGAGGCTGGAAAGAACCTGGATGAAGTGATTTTGATTCTGGGAACCATCTGAAACTTCTGCTGAGTCCAAGGGCCAGCCAGAGCTGCTGAGGATTTCCAAGAGCCAGCCGGAGCTACTGAGGCTGCTGAGGATTTCTGAGGACCAGATAGAACTGTAGAAGACTGAGGAAGCATGACTATGATGCTGGTACTTTGCATGAACCTGTTGGTGGCTTTGTTAAGCCTTGTTTTCCCAGGAACAGAAATTGTGAAGGATTTGAGATGGACTGGACACAGTGAGCTCCAATGTGGAGCAGGAACTACACAGAGAGCTGGACAAGGACCTGGGAGCTGTATGCCTTTGCACCAGGTGACAGTTTGATGAATCCAGATAGGATCTGGGACCATGGAAGGGGATCCAGGGAATCCAGGAGAAGTCCAATCTCAAATCCAAGTCAAGCTGAAAGAACACTTTACTTGGATACTGTGTACTGAGTGAGAAATTGTAATTTACTAGTGACCTACGGGTGGGGGGTTTGTGTATTTTCTGATTATTTGAATAGTGATTCATGAAGGATGATTAAATGATTGAGTTGATTGAATGATTTATTGACTAAATGATTGTACTTAGTTATTGATGACTGAATAAGAGATTAATTTGCAACTTAGTGTGCCCCATGAGTAGAGAACTTTGACTATTGTACTTTGTGTCCCTTAAGGAGGCAAACCTCCTTAAGAATGATTGAATGACTGAGATGATTGAATGCTTGAGTTACTAAATGATTGTTCTTTGTTGAAAATTTTGTGACCACTATGGTGAAAACTATGTGGCCATCTTAATGATAAGTTGTTTGAATGCTGTATTTTGATTTTCTGTGATAAGTTTTAACATTATGAATGCTGTACCTTGATTTACTGTGAATGTTTTGCTCTGATTTGTTATGGAATAGTGTTCATTATATTGTGTAATCAGAACCTTAAAAGCCGTTCACAGTAGCATTCTTCTGGAAAGCTTCTCGTGCGTGGCATTCCATGTGCATGGGTATCATTGGTCACATTCCCTTTCATCTCATAAAGTGAAACAGGGTAAGGAAAGATAAGTGAGGGAAAAGACACTCCCTGCCCTTAAGCACACAATTGAAGTGGGAAAACAATTAGTAGAGAAATATTTACAAGCTATATTTAGGATAAATAGATAAATTATCTATTTTATCTTTTGTAATTTCCTCTATAGGGCAGCGAAGTGACCAAGTGGATAGAGCACCAGGCCTGGACTCAGGAAGACTTATCTTAGTCAAATTGTGTAACACTGGGCAAGTCACTTAACCCCTTTTACCTCAGTTTCCTCATCTGTCAGATGAGGTGGAGAAGGAAATGACAAACTACTCCAGGATCTTTGCCAAGAAAGCCCCAAATGGATTACAAAGAGTCAGATGCAACTGAACAACAACAGAAATTGCATCTTTCTCCTGTTTGGTTAAGAATACATCTACTATGGGTGGCTAGGTGGCACAGTGAATATAGCACTGGCCCTGGAGTCAAGAGGACCTGAGTTCAAATCCAGCCTCAGACACTTAACCAAAACTAGCCATGTGACTTTGGTCAAGTCACTTAACCCCAAGTGCCCCTCCAAAAAAAAAAAAAAAAAGAATGTATCTACTATCCATAGCTGTGAAAGGAATATGATCTGTTTCTCTTCTCATTTTTTAACAGTACTATCTTTATTTTTTTTCCTTCTCTTTCTTTTCATTTGTTATAAGAGATGGCTCTCTGGGTAAGGGCAGGAGAGGGACTGGACATGAAAGTGATATAAAAACAAAATATATCATAAAACTATAACAGAAAACACAGGAAAGAAAAACCTAGGTGGGAAGAGGAATTTGATTAGATCAAATATTCACTGAGGATGTCCCTGTTGGAGGTGACATCATTTTGGAGTCATTGAAGAATTCATTTTGAGGATATCTGAAAGAAGAGAAAATACTTAGTGCATTGAATTACCCCCCAAAAGGTCATTGAAAAACCATTAGTAACTACTGACTCACATGTTTGATTTCCCAACTTCATAAAATCTTTATCAGAATGATCTACATGTAAATCAATGACCCCCTTTGGTATAAAGATCTGAGAAGAAAATATAGGCAGACTTTTGTGAATAATTTTCTATAGACCATGTCTTTAGAATCTCACAGTAAACCATATGATGCCAAGAACACAAAATTCTATTTGGTTCATTGTTTGTTGACTGCAAAAAAATTTATTCAGTCAAGCAAAATACTCCACTGAAGACTCTTCTTTAATGAGATATCTCCGATGCAAATACCAAAAGTTTCCTTGAAAAGATGTAACAACAGAAACAACTTTGTTTGATGACGCTCCGATTCCCAACACAATCAGAGAAATAGACCTAGCTTTCTTAGAATTACACCTATTAGATTCATATTTATTTATTTGTTTATTTATTCATTCGTTTATTTACTTGTAAGCTGTCTTCAGGGTAGTGCTTTTACACTTTGTAGTCTTGAGAAAGCTGAGGGTCAGACAGGCTCAGAAAGCTTATTCTATAAATTACAGAGTTACTTTGGGTTAAATACAGGATCACAAAATATAAGAGATTTCTGTCAGTGGCTGTATCATTTGACCCATTCCCCTAAACTAATCTCCGTTATCCCCACATCCATGAGAAGTGGGGGCATCCAGCGTATACCAGAAGATCTGCAAGGATGAGTAGCCTACCATGGCTTAAGGCACCCTATTCCGGTTTTGGATAACTCTAATTATTATGAAGTTTTTCCTGACATCACGCTAAATTCGATGATGTAAATTCTACCCATCGTTCCTGATTCTATTCTCTGCAGAGAAACAGAACAAATCCAATCTGTCTTTCACATCAAAATCCTTCAAGTACTTGAACATGGATGTCATGGCCCTTCTGTGTCTTCTTTTCTCTAGACTAAATATCCCCATTTCCTTCTGGTAATCTGCATATGAGATGGACTCAAGGCCCTTCACTATCTTGGTTGCTTTCTTCTGGCCATTCTCCATATTGTCAATATCCTTAAACTATGGCACCCCAACTAAATACAATATTCCACTAAAGGTCAAATGAGGGCAGAGTATAGAGGGACTATCACCTCCTTATTCCAGGAAGCTTAATACAACCCAAGATACCATTAGCCTTCTTGGCAGCCAACCACATTGCTGACTCATTGAGTTTGTAGTTTACTAAAACCCCAAATCTTTTTCAGATGGGCTGCTGTCATCATGCCTGCCTCATCACATAGCTATGAAGATGATTTTTTAGCATTTGTACCTATTTAATTTCATTTTATTAGATTCAGATCAATGCTCTAGCTTCTCAAGGATCTCTTTGGATCTTGACTCTGTCATGCAATATGTTAGCTGTCCTTGCCAGTTTTGTGTCTTCTACAAATTTGATGAGCACGCCATCTATGCCTTTATCTAAGTCATCGATAAAAAATGATACAACCCAGGGCCAAGCATGGATCCCTGGAGTACTCAATTAGAGGCCTCCTGCCAAATTGACATTGAACCATTAATGACCACTGAGTTTTCCTATTCAACCAATTCTAAATCCATCTAACTGTATTGTCATCTTATACACATCTCTTCATCTCCTTTATAAGAATGATATAAAATATTATATAAAAATCTTTATTAATATCCAGGTAAACTATGTCTGCAACATTTCTCTCATCTACTACTTTTGTAACCCTGCCACCAAAGGTAAAATGTTTAGCCTGGCATGACCTGCTCACAATAAAGCCATACTGTGTAATCTCTGTGATTCCTACTTCCTTTATGGATGTTCACTGTCTCTTTAATGATCAATTTTAGAATTTTCCTAGGATTCAAGACAAGCTCATGGACCAATCTTTTGCATATTGTTCTCTTCTCTTTTGTGAAAATGCCCCCTGTGTGGAAAAAAACTTCTATGTGGAAATGCTGTAGAGTAAAGGATAGTAAGTTATCCCAAGGACTCTCTGGATATTTACAGAAGAAGATATAATACATTCTCTTAAGGTCTCTCAATGATATAATTTTCATTTTATAATTAGAATAAGCAGCCTTTGTTCCTTGGATGAGTTAGCTGTTCCTTTCTCACCTTTGACATATATATACTTTAGCAAGTATGATCTGAGGCCTGTTCATTTTACTTACACATTATCAAGCAAGGAATAAAATAGAAATCTTTGCTTATCAAGGGTACTTGCCACTGTCATGGAAGATTTCATTATAGAATCCAAATGGAGGAAGGATACCTTAAAAGTGATTGAGTCCTCTAGTTGCTTCTATTTTAAGAAAACATTGTTCTGATTTCTTCACGTCTTGGAACATTGGAGAGCCTCCTAAATGGAATCCATAAGCATCCAAAATAATTTAGCTTAACTACTCATGAAGGAAAAAGTAAATGGCTTAAAACTGTCTATTGAATAGGTTATGATATGTAGTTATAAGGGAGTACATACATATGTGTGTGAGTGTATTATAAAGGAGTTACCCTTTGAAGGAGTCAATTCACTTGTCTGGAGCATAACTGGAGTAAATCAGTGATTGAGTTAAGACAATTCACTCATCTGCGACAGATGGACTTAGCATTATAAGAGAAACAGTTACTGAACTTAAGTCTGACTCAGTTTCAGGACAGCAATTGCTCATTTGAATTTTATAATCTATAGAATACTGGAATTAATAAAGGACATATTATGCTTCAGTGATTTTCAAATGAAGAAATGGAGAACTCTTAGATTAATAACTGAAGAAGTATGAAAAACAGATCTGTTCTATGATTATGGGACAAATAGAATTTACCTGATTATAGTCAGAAGATAAGAAGTGATTTACTAACCATAAGCTACTAACTATGTAAGTACCTGTGATATTCATATAGAGGACCCAGAGTCTGAACCCAGAAAAAAGAGAAAGAGACAGAGATGAAAGATAAGATTTTAGAACTACATTAGAGACTGTAACTCTCTCTCTCTCTGCATTATCACTTGTTGCCAGACAAATTGGTTGTCCAATGAGAGCCTGGAATACTCTCTGCTCTCACCTGTGACTGACAGGAGGAAGGAAGAGAGAATATTCTCTGGTCTCTATTATGTCTTGCTACAGAGATGGAAGATTTTAAAAAAGAAATGGAGATAATACATTCTGCTCTCTATTTCTACTGAGAAGAGAAGACAGAAGGTAATTCTCTGCATTGACAAATGTTGCTAAAAGGTGGAATAGGAGAAAAAACCTGCAAAGGAACAGT
Source organism: Petaurus breviceps papuanus (assembly GCF_028583685.1). NCBI lineage: Eukaryota > Metazoa > Chordata > Mammalia > Diprotodontia > Petauridae > Petaurus > Petaurus breviceps. Next base: position 29,670,712 of record NW_027187372.1, read on the forward strand.
TGGAGAGGTTTTTGCTAACTTGAGGATAAAGTTTCTTGTCTTTTCCTAAAAAAAATTAACAATATATCAAAGTTAGCTGAAGGAATTAGCTAAGCCTGAAGCTGGAAGTAATGGATCCTGCTGATACTGTTGTAGAATAAGTTTAGTTGAGCAAAGGAACAGCTTAGAAACAGAATCAGAACTCATGCAAAGGACTGACAAGTTTGGCTATGAGATTTCAAGCCCATTAAGGTGTCAGTCAAGCACAGCTTGGATCAACTCAATTTAGCAATGGAGAGATCTAATTAACAGAGAAGATGTAAGTCAAGGAACTTTCATAGACAATTCCTGTAAGAGGAAGAGGAAGAGGACACTGAAGTTTACAGTCCCAGATTGTGAGTTACTCTGAATTGGTGGGTTTCACTCACTCATGTACCTTCCAACCTAGGTTTCTGTAAGGTATGCTCACTCTTCCTCTCGGATACTGAGTACGTTGGTAGAAAGCGTGATCCAGGTCTATGTGTGAACTTGGATGCTTTTATTATTCCTGTGTTTGCCTTACATGAGAACATGTGATGATAGTATTATTGCTGTGCCCTTATTGGTACATGAATGCTTATATTCAAGATCCATTGTATTAATGAGATGGAACCAAGATGGAAGAGTAGCAGGATGAAGGACAACCCAACTCCTCTGCCAACTCCCTTACAAAGATCTAGAAAATACATCCGACTAAGTTTTTTTTTTTTTTATCAGACTAAGTTTTGATTAGAAAATTTGAGGTGGGAGGGGGTAGGGTGGGGAAATGAACCAAATAGAAACTAATGACTTCGTGATATATTGAGAGATATAAAAAACAAAGTTAAAAGAATAAAAAGAAAAGAAAAGATATAATGTCTCAGAGAAATATGTTGAAGGGAAAGGGAGAAGAAGAATGGGGAAAATTGCTTCACATAATTGGAGTGCACAAGTAAAAGTCTACACAAATTAAGAGAAAAGGATGGGTTGCATAGGTAACACTTGAAAAGCATTCTCTTTTGCTTTTCTTTTTTGGAGAGGGAAAGGTAGGGCAATTGGGGTTAAGTGACTTGCCCAAGGTCACACAGATAGTTTTGCATTAAGTGTCTGAGGTCAGATTTGAACTCAGGTCCTCCTGACTCCAGGGCTGGTGCTCTATTCACTGCACCACCTAGCCACCCCTTTGAAAAGCATTCTCATTGGAACTGGTCAAAGGTGAGAAAAAACACATAGTTACATACATATATACACACATATATGTATATGTATGTATGTGTGTATTTGTATATATATGCACAAACATAGATAGATGATAGGTAGATAGATAGATAGATAGATAGATAGATAGATAGATAGATAGATAGATAGATAGATAGATAGTTGGTTGTTGTCCTTAGTTCTCAAAGAGGACCAAAATGACATCACTATGCTAAAGTCAAGTTTCAGTGTGTCCAACTATGGCTGATCAGACCAATATGAGCTTAGAATGCTACAGGTTGGGTACAAACTAGTCCATGTGAACATTTGGGGTGGATGTTCTAAATTTGTGCATCCTGCATTTCCTTTGAGCTGTTTCAATTCTACTTTGCATCTATATATGATAGAAAAAGGTAAAAAGCCAAAGGGGAAATAAGAGGAAGGGAAGATTAAGGGAGGGACTAGTCATTAGCAAAACAATACAGTGCATATATTTCAAAGAGAAGAAAGAAAAAAAAAAGGATAAGTAGATCTTTTGGGGTATTGAGTAAGGGAGACAAAAAAAGAGGGGCATGGGAATAGTAACAGACTGCACCAAACCTAGAAAACTGGTACTGAGTCTACTTCTCACTCACCACCCTTTTTTTTTTTTAAAAAAGAAGTTGTGGGAAACAAACAAGGGTAGGAAACATTAAGAGAATAGGATAAAGGGAAATGCTTAATTAACAATGATAACTTTGAATGTAAATAGGAAGAACTCACCCATAAAATGGAAGAGGATAACAGAATGGATTAGAAAGGAGAATACAGCAATATAACATATACAAGAAATACAACTTCTATGGACCATAATCAAATAAAAACTATATTCAAAACAGGGCTGCTGGAGAAAAATTTTTTAATTATTTTACTAAAACTATTCTAAAGTCTAAAAACAATTCTAAAGTATAAATGGATCAAAGAACAAAGCATAGAAACAGAGAGATATGTATATAAATATATTTTTATGTATAAATACACACACTATATGTAACTATATATAGGTCTATATATTTATGTATATATATGCATAATATATACACATGTGTGTATACAGCCAAATAAAATTTATAAGAATGAAAGCCATTCTCCAGTTGATAAATGGTCAAAAGGTATGAAAAGACAGTTTTCAAAGAAATCCAAGATATCAATAATCATATGAAAAATGGATTAAATTAAAACTGAAAATCAAAACAACTCTGATTTGTTGGGTCTATGAAATAGACAATTTTATTTTTTAAGTATTTATTTCTTCCCTATGTGCCTTTTTTATGTAAGGTCTGCTTGCCAAAGGGGACTGCCCCCAGTGGCTCATGCCAATGCATTGGTCAATTGTTCTCCCTCTTCCATTCCAATCCAAATATTGCTTCCCCTCATAAAGCCCATTACTAAAAATCCTTGATGAAGCATTTGTCATATCAGTTAGTGATTCATTGAAGAAACTGTATCTCTCAAAAGAATTAAAGGGGGAATGAGAGAAATTGTTATTTTCTATTATATTAATGAACAATTATTAAATTAGGATTGAAACTTTTTCTCTCCATTTCCTTATTCAGGGAGAAGATACTGTAAATCAGTCAGTCTCTAAAGGACATTGTTGATAGATGAAATTGCATTAGTTTTCTGGGAACATGCTCCCCACTAGGAGACCTCATTTCTGTTTAGAGGGTAAACAGAATCTAAGCTAGGTGAATTCCAGCCCCAAAGAATTAAGTCCATATCCTTGTATCCCTCCATTGAAATTTAGGATAACTCAGCTCATGAAGGAGAAAAGCAACCAGAGTGGTCTGGGTAAGAAAGGTTCCTTTGTCTAGATTGCTGGATGTGGCTGAGTCTCATGATCAAGCCATGTTCTCAGCAAGGGGAGCTAAAGATTTCTAGCCCATCTTCTCATTAATATGTCCACCCCTTTATTAATTGTTCACCAATCAGGGTTGGTTTTTACCTGTCAGGACACCCCCTTATCCAGCAGTATTTAAGCATTCAGTGATCTCCATGTCTTTGTCTTTGTTTACCAAAAGAAACTACTGACTATCAATTTATTGATTATCAGCTCGCCCCATTAATTAATTAATTATTACCTCCCCCCAAAAAAACCAACTCTGAGTTTCACCTCACACTGAAATAATTATCAAAGTTGGCCCCCAAAATGGAAAATGACAAAAAAATTCTGGTGTGTCTGTGGGAAAGCAGGTATATTAATATAGTATTGGTGGAACTATGAACTGGTCTAGCCATTCTAGAAAGCAATTCCCATAAAGCTATTAAACTGTATATACCCTTTGACCTAGAGATACTATTACTAGGCTATACTTCAAAGAGATTTTTTTTTTAAAAAAAAAGGAGGAAAAGGACCCATATGTACAGGAATATTTATAGTAGCTCTTTTTGTAGTGGCAAAGAATTGAAAACTCAGGTGTCAAAGAATTGGAAACAACAGGGGAATGGCTGAACAAGTGATGGTATATGAATGCAATGACATATTGTTGTGCTATAAGAAATGATGAAGGGTCTAAATGTAGGCACATGAAGGTGGTCCTTCTCTAGGAACCTAGTAGGAATGCAGTCTCAGATGAGTGAGCCAGCCCTGTGGATGAGTATGAAGCATTCACACTAGGAACATCCTATTTGAGTGTTACAGTTGGATAGACAAACCACAGATCTGACTCCAGCGTGTGTGCTTGTGTGTGTGTGTGTATTTGTGTATCCTCAAGAGACACCCCATACAGACAGTGGACTGGGCTCAGAAGTGAATACAAGGAAGAGAAGGGACAGTGTAGCATAATTGGGAGGAACCCTGGGTTAGTAGTCAGAAGATCTATTTTCAAATCTCACCTCTGTCATAGACTGCATAGGTCAAATCCCTTAAGCTCTCAGCCCCTGTTTTTTCCCCAGGAAATTAAAGAGTTGGACTAGATGGTATCTCCAGTCCCTTCCAGATCTAAATCTATGATCTTATGAGTGGGCTAGATTGCATTCGGGAATTCATATAGTACTTTTAATGACCCCCTCCACTTTTCTGTAAAGCAATAGTAGAAAACTTTGGGTGGTGTTGTATGACTTTGAATCATGGAATTCTAAATTCTCTGAGAAATTAAAATGGTGGGTCACCCAAGAGACAATGAAGAAGTGAATGGTGGGCATGAGTAGTCTGCATTGCATCTCCAGTGATGAACTGCACAATAGGAAAGGCCTAAGGGTTATTATCGGGAAGATTTATCATTAGAAAATGAGGTTAGGCAAGTCATTGAAAGAGAATAAGAATAACTAATGAACAGCTTGCATCCTCCATTGGTAATGCATTTTCAAGAGATCTAAAGGAAAGTCCCTAACCCTTCAGGTGGAATTCCTATGCAAGAAAAAGCACTAGTCATACAGGCAGAGGTGTGAGTAGGGTAGATTTGCACTGTGGGCTGAGATCAGAGACCCTCTGATATATTGAGGAAAATGTCATTTTATTAGATTTATCCTATTGTCATTTTTGGGGATCTTGATTCTCTCGTCCACCTTATTAACAATCACTCATAGCTTCATTTCCTTCACAAATTTAGTAAGCCATTAACTATATCTTCATTTACGTGTACTTTGGCATTTTGATGTATGTGTTATCTCACTGCTGAGTGTATTCATTTCGCTGGGACAGATCGCATCCTGGGCTATTCTTGTGCACATCTTTCCATCAGTCCTTCACTGAGGATCTTTCCACTCAAGTGAGCACACTTGAAGCCTCCCCTCTGGTTCTTTCCATATTTCATTAATAATACCAGTGCAGCATTCAGGCTGCCCATCTGTTTTCCCTTATTTTTGCTTCCTGACCAATCCATTTCCTCTCCCAATCATCCACGTCCATGATGATGTCTATTACAACACTTTTAAAATGCAAATCATTATTGGCAATAAACTGTAGTCAGCTCATCCTCACCAGGCATTTCTCTATTGCACTTTTGGTCACCTGAAGTCGTTATTCTTATGAGATCATGGTGCTCCATGATTCATTGCCATACCCCATCATGGGGGAGGAGGGGAAATAGCAGTGTTAAAATGATGGGTTTGGGTGACAGAAAGTGGTTTGGCATCACTGAGAGATTATACAATTTTCTAAATATGATCCAGGCCAATTTTCTCCTATTCAATTTTGGAGCTGTTCATTGTCTATCTGCAATGCCTGTCCAACACACACACACACACACACACACACACGCACGCACATTGCAGAGGCAGAGGATAGAGTTGGGATCTATGGTTTCATTGGGGTAAGAATCTTTCAGTGTGGAAACTCTCTCCACTAATGCAGCTTGGCGACTTGTCTGTAACTTATTATCTTAGACAGTTGCCTGGACACTGAGAGATTAAATGACTATTCCACAGTCACATAGCTAGTATGTTTCAGACTTAAGATTTGAACTGAGGTTATATCAAACTCATATGTATAGTTCAATCAAGTCCATGCTCCTATATGTGTGTATATATATGTATGTATGTATGTATGTACATATTCTATACGTTTATGTAAAACACCCATTATAAAGTCTCTCCTACCATGGCTATAGAAACCACTATTCTCTTTAAGGGAGAAGAAAGTAGTATTAACAGTAGCCACTGTTATTCTCTATGGTGTTTCCCTCTCTAGAGTCAGGATGAGTATGAGTTTAACTTTGATCTATGGTGATAAACTATGGAGAAGACAGAGAAGAAGGTGATGAGAGACTTGGTAGAACTTTCAACTGATATTTTACAAAGAAGCATTATGAAGAGAGTCTGGAGAACAAATATTATAAATGAGGGCTTGGAAGAAACTAATGACTGAAGGTCATTATTTTGCTACCATGATTATAGTGAAGCTGGAGAAGATAAAAAGAAAGAAAATGGATTTGTTTCTAATGTTTTACCCTAATGGCAATAAAGGGCCTCTGAAGTTTATTGAGTAGGAAAATGACATGGTCACATCTGTCCTTAGGGAAAATCATTTTGTTATCTGTGTGGAGGATGAACTGGAATGGAGGGAGACTTGAGACAAGGGGGATAATTGCAAAAATCTAGGTGAGAGAAGATGTGAGCCTCAGCTAAGGTCGTAACTATGTAAGTAAAAATAAGGGGGTGGATTCAAGAGATGTAATGGAGGTAGAAACAGGAAGATCTGTTGAGTGATTATCTATGTGAGGTGAGGGAGAGTGAGAATTATGCCAAGATTATAGACCTAGGAGCCTCTGACAGCCATAGGGAAGTTTGGAAGAGAGGTATTGGGGGTGGGGAGAAGAATGAGTTCTGTTGTAGAAATGTTGAGTTGAACTTGGAGAGAGAGACAGAGACAGAGAGACAGAATGGGTGGGGAGGTTAGGTGCTTAGATACAACTACAGTTAGAGGGTATGATAGATTTGATGAACCTCCTCAGGGTTATCCCTAGAGTCCAGAAAGGGTGATGTAGCTGACCTGGCTCTAGGATAGTGATCCCAGAGAGTATTTAATACATTTGAAGGCAACAAGAAAATAAACAGTAGTTAGGGAGAGAATGAGATTTAAGAGAGAGGGGGTGATTGAGCTTTTCAATCTGCTAAAGAAGATGGGAGAAAATGGGATCAAACACACATATGGGGGAGCTGGCCTTGGCAATGAGAATTCCCACCTCATTATCAGGGATCACTAGAAAGGAAGAGAGAGTAGGGGATGATATCAAGGGGTTTTGACATGAAGAGAAGGGGGAAAAAGGGAACCCATGATTAAATCTGTTATTAAACACTCTCAACATTCATTCCCAAATGGCTACCACCACCAGAGTGGGTCTCCTAGGAATACTAGTCAACTCTCAATTAACACTTCTGTCTCCCCAGTGCAGTGGGGACTAACTAATGTTAAAAGCCATGACACACATTTAAAATGAAAGGGTGGCTTTAAACTTATCGTGTGTTTCTTTAGGATAGAAGGAATTTGTCAAAGATTTTTATATGTTAAGATAAGACAGAGTTCTCTCCCTGTTTCCACCTATAATGGTGACCCCTGTGTGGCCCTGGTCAGTGGAATGATAGGCAATATTTGCTCCACTAGTGGCATGAACTTGGCCATGTAAACTCCTTTACCTGTAGTTACCCAGAGACCCAGGTCACTTTACATTACATACCCAGGAGATGATCTGCATAAAATGGACTTCCCTAATTTGACTCATTGATGCCAGAAGGTCACCCTAATAGGCTACTGTTTTGTAGGATTTCTACCAGTCCTTCCCCCTGATTCTGGAAATGTGAGCTTAAGTCGACTCCATAAGAGTTCTTTTTGCTATTAAATTGTGATTCTTGCTCTTGCGTTCCCACAATTTGACAATTCATTAAGAGAAAGGTGCTAAGGGGCGGCCAGGTAGCACAGTGAGTAAGAGCACCGGCTCCAGTGTTGGAATGATCTGGGGATCGAATCCGGGCTCAGACATTTAACATCCACCCAGAAACACCTGGCCGTGTAACCTTGAGCAAGTTACTTAACCCCAATTGCTCAGGGGCGGCCAGGTGGCTCAGTGAGTAAGAGCACTGGTTCCAGTGTCGGGATGATCTGGGGATCAAATCCGGTCTCAGATACTTAGCTACACACCCAGAAATAACTGGCCATGTAACCTTGAGGAAGTTACTTAACCCCAATTGCTTTAAAAAAAAAAAAAAAGAGAAAGGTGCTAGGGACACTGGCATTTACCAAGTCTTGAGAAAACTGACTTCTTGGCTTGGCAAGCACAGGGCACTATAGAGAGTACTGTTGAAATTCCTCCAGCAGCAGTAGCATTGCATAGGCTTACCTCTTTCAATTCTGTAATGTGAGGTATACTGACCTCTCTCCATGAGTCAGTTATTTTTTATGTCTGGATGACCCTTTGTATGGTATAGATTTAACTTTCTTTTTCCTTTGTCTCTCTCATCTCTCCTGAGCCTGTCTCCTAAGACTCCCACAGTCTCAGGAAATTTCCATGCTGGAAGTGTGCCTGCTAAATCAGAGACTGCGTTGTGTTTTGTTACCACATTAAAAAGTCCATGCAGAGACTTCTGGAAGGAGAAGTCCATAGGGAATGTCCCCCATTGACTGAGTCTCCCTTGACCCCAAGCACTGTGGGAACATTTGGTCCATGAATAGCCATTCTTCATCAGACTCTTATTTCTCCTAGATTCTTTCACCTTATACTCTTTTCCCATCTTTTAGTGCACACAGACACCTGACTCTCTCCAGGAAACACTACACCCCTGGTGACCCTCTACAGTGGGGGTAGCCCCTTCTCTCACCTTTGAACACACTGGACAAGGAAGAGAAGGCAGCCTGCTCTTGATTCGCCACTGTGATCTTCAGAACGCCCCTCCATCGCCCTTGGTCTGTACTTTTTGTCCTTTTATTTGTACTACATGAATCTATTTTTCTTTGTCCAGTTCCTTGTGACAATAGAGGATTCCAGGTAATTCTGCCTTAAAAAAAAAAAAAAAGGCCATTCAGTTCTAGTTCAGTTTTCTTCTCAACCCTTGCCCTCCTACTTGGGAAATTCCATTCATAATATGCATGCTGATAGCTTCTCAAATACCTGGCTCTTTCAGTTCTTCCATCTCCTCAATTCCTATGGCCTATATCTCCACTGTACCTCAGCCACCCAAGTAGTCATACCCTAGATCTTCCTATCATTCATAACTGCAGAGACTACGTAATCACAAACTGAAATTCAATGGGAAGAAGATTGGATTTGGAATAAGGATATGGGTTCAAATTTTAGCACTTTTGTGACCTGGAGCAAATAATTTGACCAATGTGGGCCTTCATTTCCTTGTCTGTAAAGAACCAAACCAAACCAAACCCTTTTTCTGCTTTCCCACTTGACCTCCCCTGCTCTAACCTTAGTTTTCTCTCGTGACAGTCTTAACCCCATAGTTGACAAACTCAACTATACGCTATCTTCCATACTAGACTTCCTTGGCCCTTTGTCTTTCTGCCTATCATTCTCTGTCAATAGTCAGCCATAGGCGATCCACACCACATTCCTTCTCTGATCCTCCTCTCCTCAGCTGAATGCTACCAGAGGAAGGCACATGCTTGCTACATCCACACAAATTCATGCTATTTAATATCATCTGCCCTCACAGCTGGATGACAATCTCTTTATTCTTCCTAGATTGATTCTCACATTCCCAGCAGCAGCTGTTTGAACACCCCTCCTCTTTATCTAAGCCTCCTGTGCTTTACCCAACCCTGTCCCTCTCAGCAGACAACTTGGCCTCTTGTTTTAATGAGAAAATTAAGGCCATCTGTTGTGAGTTCTTCCATCACTCCTAATCCACACTTCAACATCCCTATGCATCTTTATCCTTCCTTTCTTCCTTTACAAGAAATGATCCTTCTCCTCGTCATGGTTAACCCATCTATTTGAGCCCTTGCTCATAATACCTTAAATCAACTTTTGGGGTTTGCTTTGGCTATTACATCCTTCCTCTCTTTCTTCTTCAATATATTCCTCAAACTCAGTTTCTTCATTTGAAAAATGGAGGGAGGGGGCAGTGAGGTGGTATGTGAATACAGCACTAGTCCTGGAGTCAGGAAGACCTGAATTCAAGTCTGGCCTCAGACACTTGACACACTTATTAGCTGTGTGACCTTGGGCAAGTCACTTAAGCCCAATTGCTTTGCCTTCCCCCCTCCAAAAAAAAAAAAAAAGAGAAATGGAGGGGGGAGATGGACATCAGTTGGGAATTGGCTGAATAGGTTGTGGCTCATGAATATAATGGAATATTATTGTGTTGTAAGGGATTACAACTATGAGAGAGCCAGAGAAACTTGTCAACGTTAGTATGAACTAATACAGAATGAAATGAACATGACTAGGAGAATGATTTACACAACGACCATAATGAGGTAAAGGAAAATAATTTTGAAAGACTTCAGCACTCTGATCAATGCAGTGATTAATTATGACTTCACAAAATTAGTGATAAAATGTTCCTTACATCTCTTGGAGAAGAGGTGACAGACTAGAAGTGCAGAATGAGACAGAGACATTTGCAGACATGGACGATGTATTGATGTGTTTTGCTTGAGTATGCTTGTTTCAGAGGAGGGCTTCAGTTCTGAAAATGGGGTGAGTCGGTGGGTAAAGAAGGGCAGTAGGTTGTTCAGGGCCTGCAGTCAGGAAGACTCATCTTCTTGAGTTCAAATGCAACCTCAGACACTTACTGGCTGTGTGACCCTGGACAAGTCACTTCACCCTGTTTGCCTCGGTTTCCTCATCTGTAAAATGAGCTGGAGAAGGAAATGGCAAACCACTCAAGTATCTCTGCCAAGAAAACCCCAAATGAGGTTACCAAGAGTCAGACACAACAGAAACAACTAAACATGAACACTGAGAATTATGTCACTAGTAAGTGTTGATAGCAGGAGGTATAGTATGGAGTAATAGACAGAATGCTGAACTTCGAGTGAGGAAAACCTAGGTTTGAATCCTACCTTAGATTCTATCTGTGTGACTCACTTGGATACTTCATCTTTCCAACATGGACTCAGTCTATGATCCTTTAATCCTATGTGTCCAAGTCTTCATGAGCTGCCTAATATTCTATTCATGATAACGATTAATTTTGTGGTTTCATTTTGCTTTAAAATTTGCTTTAAAACTTATCTCTTCCACACACAAAAACACACTATGCCAGGTGAAAAACTCTCATTATGGAAAGTCTCTACCACAGGAGATCACGGTCCGTCTATTACGTGGTACATAATATCCTGCTTGAAGCAACTGGAGTGGCCTACCAGTTGGGATTTGAACCCAGGTCATTATAGTAGGCTGCATCCCAAATTCCACTTTTTGATTTTTTTTTTAATGTAAGGAAAAGAGGTTTTGCTACTGACAGATATATATACACACACACACACACACGCATGTGTGTGTATATATATACACACATGTGTATGCATGTGTGTGTGTGTGTGTATAAAGGCTAGGTGAGTAGAGAAAAATTACCTCTGTAGCTTACCTTTAGCTTTTAAGTTCAATTACATGCTAAATCAGGTAAGCTACTAGAAATGTCTAACCCAAAATGAGAAAATTGTTTAGAACAGGAAATTGTGATCTCCACTCTAGAATACTAGGGGGTATTTTATCAGTATGAGCTCATGAGTTATGAGGGGATAAAATACCTTGAACCCTGAGCAGCAACTACTCCAGAGATCCCATTGTGAGAAGTAGTTGCTAAAGTGCTACATCTGTTTTTTAAAAATACACATGTCGGGTTCACAAAACAATTACCACATTCTAGGGATATAGAATTCAATTCAGAAAGGCAGAAATTTTTAAAACTCTACAAATACTGAAATAAAACTAAAAATAAATAGTGGACATAGGATTAAAATGCAAGTCAATTTGGAAATTTAAAAAATAATTTATCAAATAATTGATAACTATGATTGTTAAAGAATAAATTATGTATTTTTTAAATGGCAAATTACCTTAAGGATAACAGCAACATAAATACAATACAACTTCTATGGGATACAGCCAAAGTAGTGCTTGGATATATATTCATCATTTTTACTATCTATATCAGCAAGAAAGAAAAACAGTAATTTAATGAGTTGAGTTTGTAGTTAAAGAAATTAGAAATTAAGTACAAATTGAGACATCAGAAGCACACATAAATGAGATTACCAGGACTAAAGGAGAAATTAATAAGATAGAGAATAAAAGAATAATTAAATTGATAAATGAAACCAAGAATTGTTTTTTAAGAACAATAAAATTGATAAACGTTTATCATATTTGTTCTAAGAAAGAAGAGAAAAATCAAATTACCAACATCAGAAATACAACAGGGGAGATAATAATGAATATAAAATAAACTGAGAAAACTACCAGAGACTACTATTCAAAGCTGCATGCCAACAAAATTGAGAATTTAGAGAAAATGGATGAATCTTTGCAAAACTACGAAATATCCAATTTGACACAAGAGAAAATAAATCAACTAAATAACTCAGTCTCAGAAGAAGAAATAAAATACATAAATAAGTCACCATGTAAAAAAGCATCAGGATCATATAAATTGAAGAGTGGATTCCTCTAAATACTCTAAAAACAAATAATGCACCTAACACATAATATATAGTTTTGATCCCCAAATCTGTCATAGATAAACCAAAAGAAAAAGGAAAGAAAATGATAGGCTAATATCATGACTAATCTGTATACCTGAGGGAGCTCTGATTTTATCTATGTGGGGCTTTCTCCCACCAGTTCAGGTTGGAATTTATTTATGTCTAACCCAAAATGAGAAAATTGTTTAGAACAGGGAATTGTGATCTCCACCCTAGAATACCAGGGGGTATTCTATCAGTATGAGCTCATGAGTTATGAGGGGTAAAATACCTTGAACCCTGAGCAGCAACTACTCCAGAGAACCCATTGTGAGAAGTAGTTGCTAAAGTGCTACATATGTTTTTTAAAAATACACATGCATTTCTCTACCCACACTGATAGACAACCCTCAACCCAGTTGCTGCTGGGATTGCATGTCTGCTTGTGGAAATCAATTAAAATGTGATGAAATTTCTGGGGATATGTTGTTGCTCTCGTTGCTATTGAGTTGCTTGCAGTCATGTCCAGCTCTTCATGACCCCTTTTGGGGTTTTCTTAGCAAAGGTACTGGATCAGTTTGCCATTTCCTTCTCCAGCTCGTTTTACAGATGAGGAAACTGAGGCAAACAGGGTGAAGTGACTTGTTTAGCATCACACAGATAGTAATTGTCTGGGCTCAGACAATGAGTCTTCCTGACTTCTGACCTAGTACTCTAGTCCTTGCACTATCCTACTGCCCAGGCATGGATTACCCAAGGTAAGTAAGTTCCTAGTTCTCCCCCAAGCTGATAACAGTCAGTGATGCCTTATTCTTCACAGTATAATAGAAACGTGAGCATTTGTATCAAAGCACTCTTCCTGAGCAGTAAGCCCTGGTAACCACCATTCCCTGGCCCTGTGAACCCAAGTTGCTAAGTACTTTTATAATGTTGATATTTGGGGAGTCTTTGTGATGTATTTCACTTACCCTCTAACCACACACTAATTTTCCTGGGTGCAAAATCATAGAGTTGGTCATTAGATATTTCCCTAAGAAGAGATTCACCCCATCTACTTTTACCTGCTCCAGACTTTTTTATGACTTAATAGACCATCTTCCAAAACTGCTTTTACTGAAAAAGTCTTCATCCAGTGGCCAAACTTGTTCGCTTGATGATGAATCTTTCCTGACCTTTCTGGGGCAACAAACCTACAACATGTCTGCAGGCTTGTGCTTGAAGCCTTTTGAACTTGATAGGACCTACTAGAGTTCACATTCCACCATCATAGTTCTCCAGAGTGGAGGATTACTTCATGCCAACATGAGGAATTAGTGAACATTGATAAAAATTAAATAAATTATTACCAAATAATATAGCAGCATATGTAAAACAGAGGCATCTAGGTAGCATAGTAGATAAAGTGAAGTCAGGGTAAGTTAACTTCCTGAAGTCAGGAAGACCTGAGCTCAAATCTGATCTTAGACATTTACTAGCTATATGGCTCTAGGCAAGTCACTTAACCCTGTTTGCCTGGTTTTTCATCTGTAAAATGACCAAATGTCTAACAAAATATAAGCAATCAAAAACTGTATTCCTATGTATGTATTCCTACACCCACATGTAAGGAGGGTGATCACATTTGGCAAGGGAAGGAGATGAAGACAAGGAAGATGATGATGATGAAGATGAGGAAGAAGGAGGAGGAGGAGAGGAAGAAGAAAAGGAGGAGAAGATGACAAAGAGAAGACGAAAAGAAGATGAAAACAAAGAAGAAGAGAAAAAGATAAAATAGTAATACTCTCCAACTTCTGCTCACATTGGCAGGTTAGGTCCGCAGAGGGCAGTTACTTCTATCTTCAGATGACATGGTAAAGATGGTTAATACCAAATGTTCTTCTAAAACCTGGTTCAGTCTCTCCCACAAACACTCACAGCATCCATGGTAGGAATAAGCTTAGATTTAGACCATAATAAGAGTGAGGCACATGTGTACAAAACACGTGTGACAAAGTTTAACTAATAACACCTGGTCTGGACGTCTGGATTAGTGGTATCTTGTGTGAGGTCATTTGGTGAAGGTATAGTGTTAGATTGGAGGCAGAATTCAAAAAAACCTGGTTATTGGATCAAGGAAGAAAAAAATTCTGAGAAGAAAAAAATATCTCTACCAATTTTTCCTTTTTCTTACAGAGAGTAATCTATTTTATTGAGATCTTAGTTAATGATTTTCATCTTCAGAAGGAGATTTTTTTTATTTTGCCCTAGGCACTAAACTTTTTGGAACACAAAATAGAGTCACTCCAAGCTTAGCTAGTGCTGTCAAACTTAATTTGATTTTTAAAGTATATTTCCTGCTCACCAATGTCTGGTTCTGTCACAAAGAAAATGCCCTTTAGCTTAGGGTTAGAAAGTCTGTGTGTCTTGATGCTTAGTTTCTGGGAGCTAAACTATACCTATTTATGTTCCATGTAAAGGTTGTTCCTCTTAAAAAAAAACTATCAAGAATTCTAGGGTTAGGGGTCCCTTAGTTTCTCAGTTCTAAAACTCCTTTTCTCTCTTATGCAAATGAGTGGGAGTAGAAAAGACCCTAGAACAATAATAAGCCCAGGGACAAGGTTATTATCTCCTGCTTAGGCACAATTCAGACCACACACAAACACACACACACACAGAGACTGCTTAGTTTTCAGGACCAATGACATCACAGAATGATGTCTGGACTTGCATGTGAATTGGATTTAAGTGAGGCAGTTGCACAAAATCATCAGCCTCGCTTTCTCTTCCAGAATCCTGAGGCAGGACAAAAGCCAGGATTCGCAATAGCCTGGGATGCAGTGGATGACCTTGGCTTGTTCATTGCCTGACCAAGCTCTAAGCGCTCCACAGCGTCTGCTTCAGGTGCCTTCATGGCCATTTGAACAGGGAAAGCCTTCACATTCCTGGGGTAGACATGCTTGAGGACTGTCGGTTACCCTCAATCTGGTTTGGCCAGTCTGCTGAGATGATTCTGCTGGGGTGTGGCCAGTGTTCATGCTACAGCTTCTTAGAGCCATGGTGAGAGTTAGGGAACTGTATGGACACCAAAGGTAGATGAGCAGCCCTGAAAAGGGTTCAGCAAACCCTCATACCAGAGCTGCTAGTCTTCCTTTAACACCCCATACATACAGGTATATACATGCATGTAGGTATGTAAGTGTCTACATGTGTGTGTCTGTACATATATACAGCAAGCCTTTTCTGTCTTTGAGCCCACCCTTAGGCATATATCTTGGATAGGCGACAAATGTTGATGGATAATAAATAAGGTCCAGAATTTAATAGGGGCCAAAGAGTGAGCTAAATCAAATTTTGGGAAATTACACAGTTCTTTTAGTAATCTCAAGATGCTCCTCGTTCAGTCCTTTTGACACTATGTTTGCTTGGTGGCAGTATATGGTTGTAAATCTGAGAACACAATGATTTCTGAAGACTTAAGAATATTGGTGATCCAAAGGTGAATGGAGAGACATATGTATGGAAGGTTTAAGTAGGTGTATTTTCAATGATGCTCCACTGAAATCCACCTCTCCCCCAGGATTCATCCCTTGCATCCTGAGAAAGTTTGAGTAATAGTCATGTGATGATGGTTTGTCCCTGAGAACCCCAGACCCTGGCTTGTGTGAGGGCAGACTAGATTGAATGAGCTAGGAGAGAGAGGGAGGAGGAGAGAGGGGAAGAGAGAGAGAGAGAGAGAGAGAGAGAGAGAGAGAGAGAGAGAGAGAGAGAGAGAGAAGGAGAGAGAGAAAGATGGAGACAAAGACAGGGAGGGGAGAGACTATGCCAAAGGGCCTACACATAGGCACACACACACACACACACACACACACACACACACACACCTCTTTTTTGCATATATATGTAGTCATTATTTTTTTTAATCATTAATCCATCTCACCTTGTTGCTTTCAGACTAGTAGCTCATTAATAATTTATAAAATGTTTCCTTCTGAGGTTGATTTGTTTAATTTTTCTATTTCCTGTTTTAAACATTTGAGATTTTATATTTTTATAAAATTTTAGCCATTTCTTTTGCATTCTCAGTTTTGTTGGCATGTAGATTGTAATACTCTCTTTATGTCTTTCTTTGTTTTATATTCCTTCATTATGATCTCCCCTTTTGCATTTGTGATTCAGTAATCTGATTTTCCTATATCTTCTTTTTGATTAAGTTTGTTAATGGTTTATCAATTTTATTGGTCTTTCTTTAAAGCACTTTGTTTTATTTTTCATTTCTTTATGAATTCAATTGTTCTCATTTTTATTGATTTCTCCTTTTATTTTAATGATTTTTTGCTTTGTGCTTGCTTTTGGTATATTAATTTGGTCTTTTTCTAATTTCTTTAAAAGCAAGCTCAACTCATTAATTTTCTCTTTTTCTATTTTGTTAATAAAGTGTTCAGGAATGTAAGTTTGCCTCTGAATAGTGCTATGACTTCATCCCATAAATTTTGATATGTTATGTTTCATAGAATCTCTTAGAGCTATAAGGAATTGTAGAGGTTATTTGTTCCAACCGATAATGAAACAGGAATTGTCTCTACAATATCTCTGAAAAGGACTCATTAAATCTCTACTTGAATACCACCAGAGATGGGAAATGTTCTACTTCTCAAGGTAGCCCATATATTTGAGAAATGCTCTAGTAAATGAGTTGGGGATTTTTTTCTTGCTTCAAACTGGTATCTGCCTCTCTGAAACTTCCCACCTTTTCTCCCAGTTCTGACCTAGGTGGTAGGTCAAGTTAATAAGTCTTGAAAAGACTCCAGCTTGGCTGAAGATTCTTTATATAGCCCATAATCATATCAAGAGGAGAGAACAGCTTGCTCCTAGACTATCTCTGAGTTTTATGGAGGCAACTCCAGGGTATTGGGGAGGGGGGGAATAGGACCTGGTAAACCTTCTAGTTATCTGCTTTCAGATCAAAGAACTCTAGATTTAGGGGATGGCTAGGTGGCACAGAATAGAGCACTGGCCCTGGAGTCAGGAGGACCTGAGTTCAAATCTGTTCTCAAGACACTTAACACTTACTAGCCGTGTGACCTTGGGCAAGTCACTTAACCCCAGTTGCCCTACCTTCCCCCCCAAAAAAGCAAAAAAAAAAGACCAAAAGCCTCTAGATTTAGACATGAAAGGGACCTTAAAAGGTCATCTAGTCTAATGCCTCATTTAACAGATGAGGAAACAGTTCCAGAGCTGTGAAGTGATTTGTCCAATGTCACATGGATAATATAAGAGATTTTTTAACCCAGGTCCTCTGACTCCTAATCAAGGGTCCTTTTTACTGTATCACACTAACTTCCATTTATGCTTCACCCATTACTGTCTTTGTTATCTTCCTTCTGAATTACATATATCCTGGATGACAAAGAGGCAACTATCGGTTATCAGTCACCTAGAGCTCTGACTATTGGGTAAGATTGACTCTGGATGGCAAGGGAAGAACCTAGCTTGACCTGGGGCAGACGGTGACTACAACAAGAGAACTAGACCCTGAGCTCACTGTTTCCTGATTTCACTGGATGGATCATCAGGATCTGGGGTGGGGATTCCAGGGTTCCCTCAGTCATCTTTGATTAAGACCTAGTTGGGTTCAGGTAGGTGGAGGTAATATTGACTTATGGTACAGATGAGGGAGGATGGCATGTATATAGAGAAATCATCAAATTACAGAATATTAAAATTGGAAGAGATTTCATATTGTTCTTATATTTTCATATAATCTTATTTCCTTAGTTTATTCTTTTATCCAGGTATTATTTATGAAATTCTTTTTTATTTGCCCTAGAAGCCTGTATGCTTTGCTCATTTTTGTCATGCTGACTACTGTTCATATATATTATTATCTACAAATGTAATAAATAAAATTTCCAGATTTCTAAATTTATTTATAAATTCCTTGAGTCCCAGAACATGATCAATTTTTACAAATGGTTCATCTTTATGTAGCACACAGTCTGGAAAGTCATTCTCCTAATCCTAATTTAGACTAGCAGATTGAGTGGCCATAGCTAGGCTAATTTTTTACTTCTAGGGATTCTAGGGGTAAGCTTGAGGGTCTGGGGAGATGGAGTTATAGTATGATGTTCATGAGTTCATGTCTCATGTGTTCCCTTAATACAAATTGATAGTTAATATCTCTTGGTTTTCCAATATCTCTTAACCATTTTGTTAATTGTAATTGTTAATTGTAAAACCATTGGT
This sequence comes from Petaurus breviceps papuanus, assembly GCF_028583685.1. Lineage (NCBI taxonomy): Eukaryota > Metazoa > Chordata > Mammalia > Diprotodontia > Petauridae > Petaurus > Petaurus breviceps. The sequence continues at coordinate 29,689,241 of NW_027187372.1, forward strand.
TTTGAGATATAGTGAGTCAGTCTGTCAGTCCACACCTACAAGGTCCCTAAGGAGAATGGCCTCAAACTCAACATGGTTGCTATAAAACATTCCCCCTCACTCGTGCCCCTCCCCCCAATAAGTTCCCTTCTGGGTGTGGTATGGCCAACAGATGAGTCAGTCCTTTGTTTGGAGGATATGATTGATGCCTTGGCTTCTAGATCAATTCCCTTCTGGGTTGGCTAAAGTCAGTCTCTCCTCAGGATTGGCTTCTCACCAGACTTGGCCACTTCCACTACTGACTTCAGTTGCTGATAGGAATTTTTATGGCTCCTTGGAACAAAGCTCACAAGGTTGCCACCTGCTCTGTTCCATTGCTGATGCTCGTTCACCTAAGATTAAGAAAGAATAATCACAACAGAGACAGAAGAAACAGCAGTGCCATGCATCCAGGGACACATGGTGGCCAAGTAGGGTGATTGGGCATCTACTTTTCCCCGAACCCAGATGCCTACAGTGATTCTTGCTTCACTTGCCACCATAGGAGAGAGATTTTATTTGTCTGAGCCTTTTGTATGCACACTCAGTTCTGGCTTAACAGACAATTAGAAGACTTTTTGTCACAATGCAGTAAGATGACAGAAAAGAGAATGCTTGCCCATGCTCTGAAACAGGGAAGAAAAGGATCCTTCCATAAAGCATTTTCAGAAGCAAGTTCACCAAGGCTCCATGTAGATTGGCAACAGGCTTGCGTAAGTTCTATGACCTGGGTCTTCATTGACCAATCTCCATTTCATATATCTGAGTTAAACATATATTATTTTCTGCTTTTTTGATTCTCCAGACATACCAAATCCATTTTTCTTTATGTTCTTTCCCATTTTTTTGCTTGATTATCATAGTCTTTCAGTGAATTTTTGAAATCTACTATTTTTTATTTAATTATCTTTAGAAATCATTTCACTTTGCCTCTACATTGTTCTTCCTTCTTACCTTCAGGATCAAATACATAGGCTACTATTTCTCATTTAAAGCTCTTCCCAGTCTCTTTCCTAATAGTTTCAGTTTTGTTGCATTTGACTCCCTTCAATGCACTCTATGATACAGTTATGCTAATCTGTCTGTGGTTTCTTGAATAATAGGGTTCCAATACACGTGTAGACACCATTAACTTGCTCAGCTGATTTAACATCTCCATGTTGAATATGCTAGGGAGTTTGCTTTCAGGAGAATCGTGATGATGTGTACAGGGGGGTTCCTTGATAACAATGGAGCGTGCATGGAAATTCTGTAACTAGTTCTGATTGGCTGATCACATATTTGAGAGGCATCTTTTCCTTTTGTCTGTTGATTATGTGACTAGAACTATAGGTGGCTCCAAAAAGACCTAAGTCCAGGGGCAGCTAGGTGGCACAGTGAATAGAACACTGGCCCTGGAGTCAGGAGGACCTGAGTTCAAATCTGGCCTCAGACACTTAACACAAAAACTAGCTGTGTGACCTTGGGCAAGTAACTTAACCCCAATTGTGCTATTCTCCTCCCTTCAAAAAGAAAAAAAAAGACCTAAGTCCAATTCAATTGCCTCTTTGCTCCATTCACATCTGGGAGTGCCCTATGATTACTTTTTTTCATGGTTCCCAGTGAGAGAAGAAGCCAGTAAGGGAAAAAAAAAAAAAGGCTATAGGAACCTGCTGCCCTGAAAAATAGGCCTCAGTCCACAACGTTATTATTTATTCTTTTTCATTTGAGGTGAAAGAAATTGGATCCTCGTGACCTGTTGAGTTGCAAGGGCATTTATGAGGATGCTACATTCTAGAATCCCAGCAACCCGAGACTGGGTTCTATGCCAGGGACTGCAGCCATTCCAATGTCAATGACCCAGGACCTCAACCAACAATGGCTGAAACTCAACTAGCAGCCATGGCACTTTTGGACATGGATTTCATGAGGCTGAAGCAATTTAGAAATGAGCTAAGTTTTGAGCATACCTACCCAGAGACTGAGATAGCATATGTTGGAGAGTAAGCTCTGGCAGTGGAGGAAAGTCTGCAAAGTTGTACTTGCTATATCTTTGAAGTAAATATCTCTTTATGTGGGAAAATATCCATTTGTTATAGGTAGTTAGGTCATAAAGTAGATAAAGTGTCAGGTCTATCAGGAAGACTAGAGTTCAAATCTGGCTTCAGACACTTACTGGCTGTGTGACCCTGGGAAAATCATTTAACCTCTGTTTGCCTGAGCCCTCTCAACTGTAAAATGGGGATAATAAGAGCACCTACCTCACAGGGTTATTTTAAGGGTCAAATGACATAACATTTCTAAAAAGAGCTTAGCACAGTGCCTGGCACATAGTAGGTGCTATATAAATGTTTATTACTTTCCCCTTCCCTTTGGAAAAAATAACCAATGTTAAGTGGAATATTAAATGGAACTGGGAAACTAGTCTTTTTTCAATGGGAGAGGGAGGAACAGAACTGGTGGGAACTACAGTAAATGACAATAGTTGATCCCTTAATAGCCGGAGGGGCACTTGTAGCAGCCTAATTCTGAGAATATGCCAGAGTATAATCCTTCATACAATACTACATCTCCTAACTCAGTGACTTTGCACTGCCTGCCCCTCATGCGTAGAATGCTCTGTCCCTTCACCTCTGCCTCTTAATGTCCTTCAACATTCAGCTCAGATCTCACTTTCTGAAGGAGACCTTTCTCAATCCTCCCAGATATTAGAGACTTCCTTCCATCTACTTGGTTGTATAACATACATAGCTATATGTAGATATTTATTTGCATGTTATCTCTTCTATTAGAACATAAGCTTCTTGAGGACAAGAGCTGTCCTTTGCCTCCCTTTGTATCCTTAACACTTAGTATAGTTCCTGTCACCTAATAGGCACTTATTAAATGCTTGTTAATTGATATATAATTAGGCACATAGATGTTAAATATTCATATTTTTCCTTTTCGGTGGTACTTTTAATCATAATTTAATTTCCTTGTTCTACTCAGTAAATGCTTTCTAATTTTAGTTTAGCTGCCTCTGACATCATTAATACAATCTCAAATTTTCTGCAGTGAGCTGAAGTACTATAAATTTTAATCTCTCTTATCTTTAATTTTTTTATTACTAAAATTAACAAGCACAAAATAAAATGAACATTTCCATATACAAAGTAATGCAGACAATGACTGAACATGAAATCATGAATATCTATTATTTACAACTTGCCTTTCCTCTTCAGCATATAATAAATTCGATGTTACTTTCAAAGCTATTCTGGTCATTTGTGTTTCCTTGTGATCTTCCTTTCATTTGTTTTTGTGCATTTTAAAAAATGCTTCAATGACTCTACATTCTTTCTTTTCTTAGAAAGTATACTATTGATAATCATCCTTTACCTACTAACTCTCTCCCACCCCCACTGGAAAAAAAAAAGAAAGACAAAAGGCCTTGTAGAAAATATGCATATATTGGTCATGTCCAAAAATGCATGTCATATTATGCTCCTTGAAACTATCACCTCTCTGTCAGAAACTGAGTAGCATGCTTTACCATTAGTTCTTCTTGGTTGCTCATTGCATTAATCAATTTTCATAAAATTTGAAAAGCTGTTTTTATTTATAACGTAGTCATTCTTATATACATTGTTATATGTCTTCCCAGGTTTCCTTGAAACTATCTTCATCAGCCTTTCTGACAGCTCAATAATATCCTATTAAATTCATATATCATAATTTGTTCTGCCATACTTCAATTAATGAACACTATCTTCGTTTCTTATCCTTTGCTAGTACAATTAGAGATAATATAAATTTTTTTTTGTATATACAGTTTTCCCCATTTCTTTGATCTCTTTGACCTAGTATTGGCCTTGTAGTGACATTGCTGGATGAAAAAGTATGCACAATTTAGTCACTTTTGGTATTGCCTCAAATTTCCTTCCAGAAAGGCTGGGCCAAGTCACAACTCCATCCACTATTATATTAAGAGTGTATGTGTGTATCTTTCAGCATTAAAAGTGTCTCCTACAGGCAATGTATTATTGAGTCATTCTTTTTTGGAACTGCTTTTCTTTTTGCAAGGGAATTCAAGTCATTTACATTCATGTTTACAATTTCTTCTACCATTTTTAAAAGTTAAATTGTTCATTTAGTCAAAAGGGAATAGAATATTTTTTATTTCATTAATAGTAATCATTTCCTGTCTTTAAGAGACAAAAACTCAATTAACAAAGTTTTTGTATTTGATGTGAATAGTTCTGTAAGTTTCATGAAATCTCAATCTCCCCTATTTCTGTTGAAGATAGAGATTTCATTCTGGGATTCAGCACTGATACCTCTCCAGCCTCATTTCCCTGCTCCACACCTCTCCCCCATTCTTTATAAAATTGATCATTTATTCCATTCCTACTCATCCCTTTCCTCTCTCAAATCTTTTCCTTCATAGGATTTTACATCTGGAAGAACTATCTAATCTAACCCCCTCATTTTCCAGATGATGAAGACTCAGGAAAGTTAAGTGATTTGCCAGAGATTTTACAGGTAGTAAACATTAAAGGGAGGATTTGAACTTAAGTCCTCTGACTTCAGAGTCATTGTACTTTCTCCTGATTAAGTTGCCTCTTCAAGGTATGAGCATGGACTAGGAATTGAATCTGTAAGTCCCACATGGCAAATAAGAATTCTATATCTGAAATAGACATGTTCTAATCAACTAAAATAATGCTACTATTGTTTTTATGCTCATGTGGTTATTGTGTTGATATAGTTGCTATTTAATTACAGTTGTAAAATTGCTATTCACTACAGTGGTTAGATTGGTGACCTACTTCTTTACCTGAGGTTCTGAGATCTTCTGGTTTTGCAGATCAAAACCTATTCTAATGTCAGTCATTCCAGCCATGAATTACTCAAAATCACTTTGATTTTTAAATGTTTATATTTTGTCTTTTAAAGGAAAGTTTATCTTTTCCTAAAATCTGATTTTGGGATGATGTACTCTCTCGCTTAAATTTTGAGATATCATTCTCAAACTTCTTTGAAACTTTAAAAAAAATGTTAAAACAATGAAATTTGAATTGGGACTCCTCACACTGTAACCTTTTTTTCTTGCCTGCTTATAAAATCATCAGTCTATAGTCTTGAAACTTGACAGTGATGTGATGTGTCTATGTGAGTTGCATTTGGAGTTTATCACTCCTGGTGTCCTATAAACACTGATGATTTGAAACCCATCCTTCATTTACTTTGGTTTTTTTTTTTTTTAAAGCAATTGGGGTTAAGTAACTTGCCCAAGGTTACACGGCCATATTCCATTTACATTACAGGAAGTCACTTCACATCTCTGGACCTGGGGGGCATATGATCAAGGTCAACAAGGTTAAAGATGAAGCTTTTGTTTTGGCAATGAAGACATTTCCCTTCACAAGGGGTAAACATCTTCACATTTGAGGATGGTTGGTTTAAGCCATAGTTAAACATAGACCTGAGTTCTGTCCTTGGATTTGGCACTTAAAAGGATAGCTAAAAAGCTAGAGACAGAGAGAGAGAGACAGACAGAGAGAGAGAGAGAGAGAGAGAGAGAGAGAGAGAGAGAGAGAGAGAGAGAGAGAGAGAGAACAAGATCTGAGCTAGTGAAATGGGAATGGGAATTTGAAGATCTTCCCTGCCCCTTTAACAGATGTAGGGGGAAGTTTGAAGCTTCCCTGATATGAAGATGAACTCTGCCCCTTGATAGGTTGAAAGTAGTTACATGGAGCCTACAGTGGGAGGAGTTTGCTGAGGAGAAGCAGAGCCCACAAGAAGCTGGTAGAGAGCTAGCCAGACAGTTGGAGACAGTTGGGGACCATTGGGGACAGAAGAGCTTAGGCAAGGAGATAGAGAGTTTTGTGAGTAAATATTGATCTTGTATTAGTGTGTGGGAAGGCTAAAGGATGGCATGGCTCTCAGCATTATTATGGTTTCTGAATATCTTTGGCACTATGATGGAATAGCCTTATTGGTTTGGGGATTTGGTTTTCTGGTGTCTAAATAAATCCTTCAGTTTTATCTTCTATCCGGAGAGTTGGGCATATTTTGTGATCAAACATCATGTGATACTCATAGTCACCGTCTTTATCATGATCATGGGCACTGTAAATATTGTATTGGTGCTACATTTGGTGATGAAGATAGGATCTCGAAATATTAGACTGCTGTTGGAGGCAGAAGAAGAAATGGCTATCCCAGTATGGGAGGATTTGCCTTATGCCTCCCTAGCAAGAAAGGGGTCTAAAAGTACAGGGCTCTGTGAAAACTGGGAACAAAGACTAGTGGGAGAACCTAGAGATTTAGAAACATGTTTGCAAAGAATACCAATAAAACCTGAGAGCTGGAGGCAGTGAGTAGAAAAGGCTGGGTTTTGCTGACAGGCTACCGTATTGTGTGTAAAAGCAGAGATAAGCTGTTACAGGAGTGGGCTAAGTGCCAGAATTTGAGAGCTCCTTTAAAAGAGCAAGCTGAGTCTCTGTTGGAAGAAGAGAGAGCTGTTGCAAATTTGGCTCAGAAAAAGAAGCAAAAGACTACAGGAGGAAAGTTCATACAGCTTTGGTAGAGGCTGAGCCTAGTTGCTATGACAATGACTACCAAAAGAGTGATATAATGTTATTGGATGTTACATTTTTTTCATGGTAAAGCCTTTACAGGGGCAGAAGCTTGCCCATACTGAGAAGAAGGCAGGAGAGTCAGGGAAAGCAAGCAAGCAGTATTCCATAAGATACTTGAGGGTTTCACTCAACAGGAGATTACTGATATTTTGAACAGATTCACCCAAAGGATGGGACAATCCTTAGTGTCTTGGATGGTAAGAATCAGTGATGAAGGAGCTGCTGGGATAGTGATAGATAAAGTAAACTGCTTGAAATTTATAAGTATTTTCCAGAATCCTTTTGTCCAGCAAGCTTTTAGAACTTTTCATTTTGTTTCCAGGAGGTAAGACAGACCCTGGTATTCAGAGACTGCATGAGAAAGTTGAAAGAAGTAATGAAAACTGCTATTATGGTTGGAGATGCAGATGCATTATCATGAAATCCCCTTAGCAGTTCCTCATAGAAATATCATGGTGAAGATAACTCTTCCTGCTTATAAGCACCTACTTTTGACTCTGTTAATTGGTAAAATAAGGAACTCTCTTTCAGAGGTGCTGGATAAGATTTCACAGCTAAGTGACTTAAGAGAATGGGAAAAAGATAAATTTCCTAGTGAGAGAAAAGGAAATGGCCAGCAGATTCAAAGTCAGAATAGATTGCCAAGAAAAGAACTGTTTACTACTCCATTGAGAGCAGGGGTTGATTTTAGAAAAAATGAAGGCATTCTAACTAATGAACTATATAAAATGTACTGAGATAAGGGGCTTAATGTCAGATGGAATAGAGAAGTAAGGGCTGCTCCTAAAGATCCTCCTAAACCTGTATCCAAGTTCGTCACACCTTTGGGGAGAATAGGAAATTGGCCAAGCCCCAGCTCAGATTAAATAAATATGCAGACAAGATTGCAGACTCCATATTAATCTGACTATATATTCGAAAAATGGATCAAATACTATAATCAGGGCCTTGTTAGATACTGCAGCAGAGGCTTCCCTCATCTATGGGAATCTTGATAAGTTCAAGCATGGAACTCCTATTACCATCACAGGACTAGGAGGGGCTGAAATATCAGTCAGACAAGTCAAACTAATGATGAAAATTGGACAATTACCCAAGAAAGAATATACTGTTATCATTATACCCATTCCTGAATACATCACTAGAATAGATATATTGAGAGGTATGACTTTGAATTTACCTGAAGGAAGATATCAATTTGCAGTAAAGAAGATAAGAATTAATATAGCTTTAGTGGGGAAAATAAAAATGGGCCCAATCACTTTACCTGAACCTTCTGAAGTAATTACTTTAAAGCAGTATGGTGTGCCAGGTGGGCAAGATGAAATTGCCAAGAATATAAAGGAATATGTTGAAGCAAAGGTGTTAGTCCCTACAACCACAAGATGGAATAATCCTGTTTGGCCAGTATGAAAATCAGATGGGACATGGAGAATGACAGTGGATTATAGACAATTGAATAAGGTTAATCCTCCCTTGTATGTTCCAGATACTGTCACCTTAATAAAAAGGATTCAGAAATATGATGGGACTTGGTATGCAGTGATTGATTTGGCCAATGCCTTCTTCACCATCCCAAAGATTCTAAATAGTGGAGCCAGTTTGCTTTCACTTGGCAAGGCAGACAATATACTTTCACTCACTTGCCACAAGGATATCTGCATAGTCCTACTATTTGCCATAGGATTGTGGCTGAACATTTCAGTGAATTAAAGCTACCTGGTATACAGCTTACCCACTACATTGATGATATTATGATACAGGGAAAAAATGTAAAAGAAGTAGAAAAGAGTTTGACACTTTTGATTGAAATATGCAAAACAAAGGGTGGAAAATTAACCTTGCAAAGATTCAAGGGCCAGGTCAAAATGTAAAATTTTGGGGAATACAGTGGAATAAGGGACTGTGAGAGATTCTGCCACAAGTCTGACAAAAGATTCAGCATTTTCCTGTCCCTACCAATAAGAAAGAGGCCCCCAAATTTATAGGATTATTTGGATATTGCCGACATCACATTCCACACCTGGGACAGATTTTGAAACCCTTATATAAAGTTACCAGGAAGAAATATCAATTTGATTGGGGTCTGGAACAGAGTAAAGCTTTTGAGGAAGCCAAAGCTGCTGTACAATTGGCTCTAGATTTATGGCCTATGCAGAATGGTCCAGTGGAATTACAAGTGACTGTACAGGATGATTATGCAAACTGGAGTTTATGGCAGAAACAACAAAACCGAAATGTACCTTTAAGATTTTGGTCCAGGAAACTTCCTTCATTTGGAGTGCAATATACACCTTTTGAAAAGCAGTTGTTAGCAGTGTATTGGGCTTTGGTAGAGACTGAACAACTGACTCTCGTCCATGAAGTGACATTGAGGCCTGGAATCCTGATTATGACCTGGGTAATGAGTATCCCAGCTTCTCACAGAAGTGGACATGCCCAAGAAGCCAACATAATTAAATGGAAGTGTTATATTCAAAATATAGCTAAAACTGGCAAAAGTGGAGTTTCCACACTACATGAATCTATAGCTAACACCAATACTGAGGGACATGAGACATCCCCTGGACCAAGGCAACAGCTGGTACAGTCCTTGGTAAGATGGAATGGTAGATATGATGGATTAACTGAAGAAGAGAAAAAACACCCATGGTTTACTGATGGGACAGCAAAATATTTGGGCCAAAAAAGACATTGGAAAGCGGTAGCTTATAACCCATGTACTAGAAGGATTTTGAAAAGTACTGGGATAGGTGGAAGTAGTCAATATGCTGAACTTATGGCAGTACATCAAGTCATCAAAACAGAACAAGGAGGACAGTGTCATATATTCACTGATTCATGAGCAGTAGCTAATGGATGAGGTGCATGGATGCCTACGTGGAAAAATAAAAATTGGGAAATTCATGGCAAACAAGTCTAGGGCAAAGAATTATGGGAAGATATATGGGATGTGTCTTTGGTTACTGATTTGTCAGTTTTTTGTGTATATGCTCATGTGGCCCTCACCATGCCAGAATGTGAGTACAATGCTGATGCTGATTGACTAGTAAAGATTGATACTGAACATATTGTCCCTATTTTGACAACAACTGATGATCCAGTATTAGCAAAATGGGTCTACCAAATGGCCAGCCATTTAGGAATCCAGGCCACACACCAGTGGGCATAAGATCAAGGTATTAGTATCTCTCATTCATTGTTAAAACAGATAGCAGAAGAATGTCATATATGTCAATTGGAAAAGGAGCAAACTGTTCCTCAGGTAGTAACTGGGGAGATAGCAAGGGGATTATATTGGTCCCCTACCCCAAGAAAAAGGATGCAAATTTATTTGTACTTGTGTTAACACCTCTTCAGGTGTACTGGTGGCTTATCCTTATAAGAATGCAACCCCAGAAAAACACCTGTAAAACTCTAGATCTCATAAGTCTATATTATGGAACCCCAGTGCAGATTCAAAATTATAATGGGTCACATTTCAAAGGTAATGAAATGAAGAGATATTGTATATTAAATAATCTAGAATGGATATATCATATTCCATATTATCCACAAGTATCTGGGTTAATTGAAAAAATGAATGGATTATTGAAAAAACAGTTAAGGAAGTTAAGTTCTAATAATTCATATCAACATTGGAAAGATAATTTGTTCACTGCTTTATGCAATTTGAATAATAGACCATTGGGAGAAAGTATGCTTCTAGCCAGAATGATGACCCCAGATCTGCAAATTAGAAAACAACAGTCACATAAGATCACAAATATTGAGTATTGAATTGTGAAGCAAGATGTCCCAGCACAGTATCCAAGGACACCTGGTTTGGCGGGATATAATTTCCATTGTTTAGAAGACTTTCAGTTGATAGAAAAGAAATAAGAAACATCTGTACTGGAATATGTATGAGAATCCCTAAAAATCATTTTGGATGAATATTACCTAAATCAGGTTTATCAGTTTGAGGAATTGTATGTATTGGTTGGAGTAATAAATTCTAAGCATAAAGGAGAAATTATTGGGACATTCCAAAATTTGGGTGAAGAACCTGTACAGTTTGTAAAAATGATAGAATAGTTCAAGAGATTATTATTCCTTGTGAAACAATACTTGTGAAAACTGACTCTCCTTCTGAAATAAGTATCAGAGGAACTGAAGGGTTTGGTTCTACTAATAGAATAAAATTGGGAACTAAAGTATGGATAAAGCAGAAGCCAGATGATATTCCAAAGGTGGTGGAGATTATAACACATGTGAAAGACAAGACAGTGGCTGTTGTTTGTTCAGGAGAAGATGATTACCAAATTGTACTCTTAACTCATGTATTCTACCATGAATGAAGCTATGATAGTGAGTTTATTGACTCCAGAAGCAGACTGACCCAATATTTATCTCTTTTTGGTATTTTGTCTATTAAGCTTCTTTGTGAGATTTGTTTCCTGCAGGCTTAGTACCCTCCACCTGCAGATGCCTGATTGCTTAAGCCAGATGCCACCCCCTATCCATGGCTGTGGTGTGCCACCCATGGACCTGATGTCAACCAAGCTCCAGATGCTAGCTAAAGAACTAATGTCTCGAATGGGACCTCTTTGGGGCAGGGACAGCTCTACATCCAATTTCAGCTGGAAGTAACTATAGAGGAGAGATCTTTGCCACTTACCCCAAGATTTTGAGCCCCATTCATTTGAGGGGAGAAAGATGTGGTGCTTTGCCCAAATCCCCACCCTAAGATATTGTTTTATTTGCTTATTTTCTATTATCCCTGTTATATTGTTGCAAAATTCTGTTGACACCAGTTTTTCCACCAATTATCCCTAAACTCTCATTTATTGTTATGGTATTTTTGCTATGTAAGGGACGTGAAAGATTTTGGGACTGAATGTAATGGGGATAGGAATTTGAAGATCCTCCCTGCCCCTTAACAGACCTAGGGGGGAGTTTGAAGCTTCCCTGCTGTGAAGATAAACTCTTCCCCCTGATAGGCTAAAAGTAGTCACATGAAGCCTGTGGTGGGAGGAGTTTGCTGAGGAGAAGCAGAGCCCACAGGAAGCTGATAAAGAGCTAGCCTGACAGTTGAAGACAGTTGGAGATAGTTGGAGACAGCTGGAGACAGTTGGGGACAGTTGGGGACAGTTGGGGACAAAGGAGCTTAAGCAAGGAAAGAGAGAGTTTTGTGAGTAAATATTGATCTTGTATTTGTTTGTGCGAAGGCTAAAGGATGGCATGGCTCTCAGCATTATTATGGCTTCTGAATATCTTTGGTACTATGATGGAATTTGCTTACTGGTTTGGGGATTTGGTTTTCTGTTGTCTAAATAAATCCTTCAGTTTTATCTTCTATCTGGAGAATTTGGCATTTTTTGAGATCAAACATCATGCAATACTTACAGTCACAGTCTTTATCATGATCATGGGCACTGTAAATATTGCATTGGCGCTACAGCTAGCCAAAGGTAACCTATTCAGATGCACAGAAAAAAAAAAAAAACCCCTGACTAAATTAGATTTTTAAAAGACATAAGGGGAATACAAAAAGGGGAAAAAGGGGATAACTGAGGATGAATGTAAAAGATTGATAGAGTTTAATTATATAGAATAATAACTATATTGAATGTCAAGAATGCTAAAGTCTAGAATGAACTAGGGCTTATGATAGATGCTGAGGCAAATAAAAAAATAATCAGTTTTGTTGAGAACTAAAAAAACTATCAAGTAAGGGATAGGACTACTGATTAAGTTGGATAGGATGATGATAACATCATTGCCTCACTTAAATCCAATTCATGCACAAGTCAGGACATTACCCTCATGATGTCATTGATCCTCTTTGAGAACAAAGGGCAAAGAATCATGTACATACATATAAAATGAAGGCCTTAGACAAGATGATTTCCAAGGACCTTTTCAGATCTAAATCTCTGATCTTAAATTTATAGACATCTGAGTTTGACTACAATTCCTTAAAAAGTTCTAGAATGCATTATTAAATGGATGGTTTATAAACATTTAGAAAGGAAAGTGTTAATCACTAGAAGTCAACATGGTTCCATCAAAAACAGGTCATACCAGAATTATTTCACTACCTTTAATAATACTAGAATAGTAGATCAAGGAAAGGCATTGGATGTAGTATTCCTGAATTTCAGTTAAAAATTTGATGAAATCTCTCATGTTGCCCCTTGGATATGATGGGTAAATGTGAGCTCCAAGATAGGATAATTACATGAATACAGAACTGTTTGAATGATTGGACCTAAAGACTTGATGGATCAATATCAGGCTAGCAGGTTTCTAGAAGAAGGCTCCAAGGGTCTATTTTTAGCCCTGTGCTTCAACATACCATTACAGGATCATAGATTAACATGTTTTGCGTGACTACACATGTGTAACCTATATCAAATTTTTTGTCTTCTTAATGAAGGGTCGGAAGAGGTAAGGTGGGGGAGAATTTGGAACTCAAAATATTTTTAAATGAATGTTAGAAATTGTTTTCACATTGGGGTGGCTAGATGGTGCAGTTAGTAAGAGTGCCAGCTCTGTAGTCGGGAGGACTCAGATTGGTTCCAGCCTCAGATACTTAACACCCACACAAAAAAAAACTGTCTGTGTAACCCTGGGAAAGTTACTTAACCCCAATTGCTTAAAAAAAAAAAAGAAATTGTTTTCACATATAATTGGAAAAAGTTTAAAATGTAATTATTTGTATCCTTAAAGAAAAAAAGAAATAGATCCCTGCAGCCCTCATATATTGACTTAACAAAACACAAATTAACATTATCTATGTTGTATTTAGTTTTTATTTATTTTGTCAAACATTTCCTTGTTAAGAAATTCACAATTGTTAAACATTGTTTTTAAAAAAATGTTAAAACTTTTTCAAACATTTTAATCTGGTTGCTAATATTGCAGTCTGCAAGTGATCTGGGTCACATGTTTGATGCCTCTGACTAGATTCTAGTCTGACCCTCTTACTTTTATGACTGAGGAAGCTGAGACCCAGGTAAGTGATTTACCCCCAGGTAAGTGGCAGAGCCTGATCCTCTGACATCATTATCAATGAATGAGTGGAGATTTAGCTATCTTGCTTATGAATATACAAATGATCCAAACCTGGGACAAATAACTGGTGTAACAGAAGCAAGGTCATAGAATCAGGTCTCAGAAAGGCTAGAACCAAGAGTCAAATTTAATAAAATCAAGTAAATAATAGGGATGATGCTACAGGTAGCATGTAGATAGAGAGCTGGTCATTGAGTGAGGAAAGCCTGGGTTTAAGCCCTTTCTTCAATACACCCTGGCTATGTGACTGTGGGTCAATCACATAACTTCTCAATGCTCTTGGTAGCCCTCTAAGAAAAGGAGAGAACTTTCATCAGTAGAAGTTCCTCAACAAGGACAAGAAGGGTGTCTTTCCCAGGACCCACCAGTTGGAAGAGGTCAGATCTTCAATAAGACCCAGGAATTTTGGCTTCTCAGACAGGAAGACTCTCTATTGAGTTTCCCTGTCTCCCAGTTTCCTGATGCAATCAAGCCCTTACCTAGTTCTAGGAACTGACTTGGAGATGTGTGAGGCTGTGTAGGTCTTAATTTTGTACGAGATAAAACAGTCTCCCCTAAGGATGGGAAGGTTCTACTTTCTCTGCTATTAAATGTCAAAGACAAAAAAGACAGTGTGACTCTGATTGCCCTTCTCCAGTCCCTATCCCTCAGGATGCTGAAATGTGTTCAGGTGGAGACCCCTGAGCCAAGGGCATGATGCCTTGGGCCCTCCTGATGGGGTGATAGGGTGTCTGCTGTAGAGGCATCTTGTGTATTCTGCCTCCCTTTCTTCCCCTAGGAGACTCCTAAGGGAACACTACACACATCTCTTGAGACTTCCCAGACAAGCTCGAACATAAGTAGAAGGCCTCAGAGAATTAGCAAACTGAAATCTTAACTGAAGACAGCCATGGTGTGGTGGGAAGTGCCTTGGATTTAGGGTCAAGAGATCCACTCTAAGGGGTGGCTAGGTGGCACAGTGAATAGAGCACCAGCCCTGGAGTCAGGAGGACCTGAGTTCAAATCTGGCCTCAGACACTAAACACTTACTAGCCATGGGACCTTGGGCAAGTCACTTAACCCCAATTGCCCTCCAAAAAAAAAAAAGAGAGAGAGATCCACACTCCATCTTTGTTCTAACAATTTCTAGTTCCATGATCCAGAGCTAACTAATCTGACCGTATCTTGGTTTTCCCATTTTTTTTATGGGGGAAGCTGCTTTGTCATTGACATTCAAGTGGATAAAAAGTTATTTACACAAGTGGGGAGAAAAGAAGAGGAAGGGGAAGCTGTTTATGAAAGTTGGTTTAGATTGGTAGTACCCTCTGTCTTATATGGGGCTCTGCTCTCAGTTTCCTGACAGCAACAGCTGATAAATTCATGACCCCTACCCAGTTATGCTGTGCTTTAATCCAATTAAAAAAAAACACACATTGATATTCACATGTGCAGTGTAGTACTATCACACACATTATCTTATTTGATGGGAATGATACTACTTTCACAAGGCTTTATTAGGTTGTTGTGAAGAAAGTGTTATATAAACCTTAAAGGGATATAGAAAAATTAGTTATTATTATTTGATTTTTCTAATAAGTGAGGCCTCCATAGGGCGGTCCAGGGAGGAAGGCAGGTATTACAATTACGGTTTCATAGCTGTGGAAGCTGAGTCTCAGAGAGGCACTAGGTGGCGCATTGGTTAGATTCATGGACCTCTAGTGAAGAAGACGTGAGTTCAGATTTGACTTCAGACAGTTACTAGCTGTGGGACTCCTGGGCAAGTCACTTGACCACTGCCTGCCTCGGTTTCCTCAACTGTAAAATGGGACTAATAATAGCAACTTCCCCTCAGGATGGTTGGGAGGATCAAATGAAATGTGTAAAGCTCTTAGCACTATACTTGATACATAGTAGGTATGTGATAAATGCTTCTTTCCTTCCTCTCCTGTGAAGTGAATTGCTCAAGGTCACACAGCTAGTAAGCAGCAGAGCTGAGATTCTGAGTCAGATCCCCTGATTCTCAGTCCAGTGCTCTTCTCATTATGCCAATGGCCTCTTGGGGACAATGAGACATGCCTCAGTGGGAGCTGGGAGGGGGAGATGCTTCAAGTTAAGGGCTGCCACTATTCACTCTATGAAAGGCCAACCCTACTGAATCACAGGACTTTGGACACCAACTAGCTCTACTACTATTTGAGCAAGAATTCTCTCTACAATATAACTGACAAGTAGCCATCATCCAGCCTTCAGTTTAATACCCTCAATGAGGGGAAACCTACTACTTCCCAAGGAATAATCTTCTACTCTTGGATCAATTAAGATCACATACACACATTTCAAAGATTTTATATATATATATATATATATATATATATATATATATATATATATGTGTGTGTGTGTGTGTGTGTGTGTGTGTGTGTGTGCACAAGGTGCATGCATACATATACACCTACATATATGTACCACATACACATGTGCATGCATGTACCTCCAAACATATTCACACATTATACACATGTGCACAAAGATATATTCCTGCCTTGCACATATACACACATGTGCAATACATTTGCATATGTGTGATGTATGTGCATTGTGAACTGTACATATATGCATGGGTGCAGTATATATATACAGATATGCTTATCCATATATGCATATGTATATATGCATACAGTATATATGTCTACATATATGCACAAACATGTGTATGTGTGTATATTGTCCATGTAAACTTTGAAACCTAAATAAATGCTGGCTGTTACTATTGCTATTTTTATGTTTATGGTTGTGATGGTTGTTGTTTTAGCTTTAACCTTATCATCAAGAATTGACTTCAGAAATAGGAATATCTAGATGCAAATTCAGCCTCTGACAATGTTTTCAGTGTGAATCTGAGAGTCCTTAACCTCTTAGTAGCTAGATTGAAGGTGTCAAACTCTTCCTGAGGGCCCCAAACTTGTTAAATTTTCTAAGCAGAACCAGATCAAGGTATAATTGGGAAATATTTAACAAAATATATAAAAATACAATACAGATGACATTGATTTGTGGTTTTCTAAGTTAATATGTGGTAGTCAGGAATTGCTTTCTATTTGAATTTGATACCGCTATCTTAGATAACCTTTAAGAGAATAATTTGCAGACAGAAGGAATTTCCTTATCTAGGGAGGAGTATCCTATATCAATAAAATCCCAGTTTCATTGCCTATTCTGAATTGCTGGGAAGATTTTTCCCCCTGGCATAAAGCCTAAATTTACGTGAATGTTATTTCTACCTATTTATTTTTCATTCTGACCCCTTAGGTCTAAGCAGAACAAGTCTAATCCAATCCTTTTTAAAAAATACTTTTATTATGAACTTAATGAGTATCAATAAGCATGAACTTTTCAATATACAAAGAACAAAAAAGAGAAATCCATAAGAAACCATGAACATATGTCATGTACAAGTTTTGTGTGTGTGTATAATAGCTCCCAGGTCACATAACCAACAAGATAGAGGACTAGATATTTTCTTTGAGCCTCATGACCTCTCAAACATCTCCAAAATAGAAATTATGTACCAAAGGTAGAGCAACTTCAGCCGTTTCCATGGTCTAGGGAACCTGGAACCCAAAAGACAATAAAGAAGAAAAACCCATGAACTGATGCCTGCCCTGATTTCAGGCAGTACCCAGTTCTTCACTGCCCTCCACACTACTAGCATCAAGACTATACTAGCCAACCCAAGGAACCACACACACACACACACACACACACACACACACACACACATGCACACACCATGGACTTGCAACGAAAACCCATACCCCAATCCCCCTTCCTTCTTTCTAGAGCTATGGAGATCTGGGCTCCCATCTGTGAAAGTCTGCTGAGATCTCGGTGGCCAACACCATGACAGTGCTGGCAAAGATTACCATGCTGCAAAAGATTACTGCAAAAGAACAAAGGAACAGAGGGAACAAGATGGGACACCTGTTTGGGCTGGAAATGGAGATCAACTGCACCTCAGGGTCCCCTCCTCTCAGAGCCTCAGAAACCCAAATTCCAAATGATAAAAAAACACTCCTGACTGCAGTAACACAAGTATGACAGCATTTTGAACTCTGGGCCAGAGGATTGAGGAACATAGGAAATGGGACAGGACAAGTAGTCCAATAAGCCTGAAAGAAAGAGCTCAGCATCCAACTGGGACCAATTCTTTTCCATAAAAAGTTACCTGGGCTAGTGAATCATGAATTGCCCAATGTAGGAGGAGGCTGAGACACTTTGAGATTCAGTTCCAATGGAAACCATCACCAGATGGGAGGGAGTCAGAAAGTGAGCAATAGGGTAAAGTAATGGGGGAAAAACATTGAAATTATCAAGGATCTCAAGAAGAAGAAAACTCAGACTTTGGACATAAACAGAAACATCAACAGGAAAAATATTAACCATGGAAGAAAATGTGGATTCTAGATCCAGCAAATGAGTTCAGGAATCTATAAATAAATACTGCAAAGCAGTGGGAAAAATCCAACATTTGATGAGTCAGAGGATAATGTGGAATTTGAGGAGAACATAGAACCACAACACACAAGTGTCTTGCTATTTCAGAGTGGTTTTAAAGAGAAATGAGAATTATGGGAACAGAATTTATGGCCTGCACATCAAAAATAATTGGAGGAATAGAAAAATTTTAATGTGATAGCAAGTCTCACCAAAGAAACAAAAGAGAGAACAATAGATTGGGAATACTAATACAAAGAAGTAAAGAGAGAGAAGAAGAAAAACATTAAAGAAAACATACTCTCTATCCAAGAAAAACATACTGATCTTGAAGACATAGCACTTACAGACAATCTAAGGACTATAGGTCTCCCAGAAGAACACAAAAAGTCAAAAAAACCTGAACCTGAACACCATAATACAAGAAAACTGCCCAGGACTTCTTACAGAAAATAGACACCAATTGAAAGAATTCATAGGTTGCCTCCTGGGGTAGGAAGAAGGGAGAGGGTGGTGGAAAAAAGGGGGAAAGCTGCTAACTCTAAGACACATAGTTATTAAATTTAATAAAAATTTCAGAAATAAGTTTTGCAAGTGATCAGGAAAAAGACCTTCAAATACAAAGAAAAGGAAATTCAAATAATAATAATAATATCATTTATGTAGAACCTATTATGTGCCAGGCACTGTGCTAAACACTTTACAAATATTATCTCATTTGATCCTCACAATAAACCTGCAAGATAGGTGCTATTGTTGTTTCTGTTTTACAGTTGAGGAAACAGGGAAATAAAGGTTAAGTGTCTTGCCAAAGATCACACAGTTAGTGATATATGGAAAGAGTAGTAGATTTAGAATCAAAGGAACTGAGTTTAAAATTCCAATTTAGGCACTTAGTATTTTTCACTTAACTTCTTTGGGCAACTAGTTGGGTTAGATGATCCCTAAGTGAAGGGAGCCAAAACATCTGATTCAGGAATCAGACTGGTCCTAGATAGGTTTGCTCCCTTCACCTAAGATCCTTTACAAATCCAGCTCTATGATTCTGGAGTAGAAAAGGAAATGCCAATAATTTCTTTCACCACCATCACCATCACTACCACCACCACCACCACCACCACCACCACCATCACCATCACCACCACCACCACCACCATCACCACCACCATTACCATCACCATCATCACCACCATCACCATCACGATCACCACCACCATCACCATCACCATCACCACCCCACCCTTGGCAAATCCCTGTTTCAGTTTATTCAACTGTTTTGTTCTGTCATCTATTTCTCCCTCTCTCTGTCTATCCGTTCATATCTATCTACAGCTAATTACCTATCTTTTTGTGCATATATGTATACACACACACCTTTGGCATTTTGGCATACATTACAATTTCCACATATGATATAGTCTGCTTTCTTTCTCTTATTCAATTATGGATTGAGCTCATTATCCATCAGCAATGTCTATTACACACACACACACACACACTCACCACTACTGATTGATTAACATGGACTGGCCATCTCATCCAAATGTTATGTCATAGCCTGGATAAAAGTCAGTTTTTATCCATCTGTTTTTTGTCTTTTTAGATTTCTTAGGTTGGTATATTGTGAAGGGTCTTAGGTATGTCTAACAAGTTCCTGTAATATCATGAGGTTTGATACAATCAAAATAATGTCCTCTGCAGACTGGAGTAGCTGAAGCACTTCACTGTCTCTAGGGAATCCTTATTCCACATAGACTCTGCTCAACATCTTCAAGAACAACAAATTATTTGGTGAAGATCTACCTCCCTGTCTTAGATCTTACTAGACAGATAATCATATGATTGTTGAACAAAGCAATCTTGCTGGTTGCTGGTTTATTGAAGACTAGACTACCAGAAGTATTTGCTTCTAAATCTTACTCATATAGTCAATTCCATTGATTTCTATCATCTTACAATTACTGCCATATAATATAATTTCACATCTGGTAATGCTACTTAACTTTTTTTTCCCTCAATTGTTTCCGCTAATATTCTTGACCTTTTGTTTCTATATAAATTCTGTTAGGATTTTTTTTCTAATTTTAAAAGTATTTTTTTTGAAATTTTGATTAATATATTGTTAAATTATAGATTAATTTCTGTGTTTTACTTGATTAGCACAACCCAGCTGCCAACACTAGTTACCAAAATAAGTTAGTTTCTGTCAACATTGCTTTAAAAGTGTGTTTATATAATGTTTAAATGTGTCTTGATGGGCAAACTCCAAGATATTTAAAGCATATTGTCATTCTGAATAGCATTTCTTTTTTGATCCACATATCTTGGATATATATCCTGGTAATAGCTATAAACACTAATGGTTTTATATATTGCTACTTTGTTGAAGCTATTTATTATCACAATTTTTTTTGATTCTCAAGGATTTTCTAACTAAGCCATCATAGCTATAAATGGGGATTTTTTTGCTTTGTCTCTACCAATGCTTACTCTCTTAATTTCTTTTTCTTGTCTTATTCTTATAGCTGGCATTTCTAATACTATGTCAAATAATGGCAGTAATAGTACCTATCTTTGTTGAATCCTTAATCTTAATGTGAAAGCTTGCAGTGTTTGTTACAAATAATGCTAGCCTGTTGAATTTAATATGTGCTTGGAGGAAAAAGCAAGCTGTATGTGATAAAAACTCACAGTTATGCATTCATTCTTTTCTGTTCTGCTTTGTATATAGAGATACTTTTTTTGTTTGTTAAGTTAGAATAACAACAATTTAAAGAAACAATGTTAGCCTCTGATTTTAGATAGATTTTAAAAATCATATCAAAGAAAGATCCTTTCATTCCTATGAGTTTTTTTCCTGTTTTTGACATAAATGAGCACTACGATTTATTTATAACACTTTTTCTACATTTATTCTTATAATCATATAGTTTTTTATTAATATTATTCATTATGTTAATGGTTTTCCCAGGGCTTAGCATAGCACCTAGTATGTAATAGATACTTAATAAGTAGGAGGAAATGTAAAGCATTATCACTAGTGGGGATGGACAGATCAAGTGAGAGTTTTTGGAGGGATGGGGAGAAGCATGGACATGTTTGTAAGCAGTAGGGAAACCGTAGACAAGCTGTGGGAGGAAACCGGATAGAATAGGATCACTGGCTTGTCTTGGCAAGGAGAAGGGATCTCTCTTGATGTGAAACATGGGTGAAGGGAAAGATAGAAGCAGAGGAAATCTGAGTAATGTGAAATGAGGAGGTGGAGGAAAAAGAAGAGGAGGAGGAGAGAGAGATCTTGGTGAATGGCCCCAATTTTTTTTTTTTAATGAAATAGGAGGCAAGTTTCTCAGCTAAGAGAGTAGGGGGCAGGAAAGTTGTGGGAGGGTTGAGGAGAGATGAAAAAGTCTGGAAAAGCCACTGTGGGGAATGTATATATCAGTTAGGGAGGTATAAAAGTATTGCCTTATCTTAGCAAGGACTCAGTTGAGCTTATATTACTTAAACTTTAGATTTGAATTTATATATAAAGATGATGATTGAACTCATGGTAGCTGATGAAATGACCAAGTATATGCAGAGCAATAATATGTGAGCACAGGACAGAGACTTGTCACACACTCATGTATAGAGAGGATACAGAAAGATGAGCCAGCAAAGGAGACTAAAAAGGAGATTCAGATAGAAGACCACGGAGAGGGCAGAGTCATGAAAACTCAAGGAGGAGAGAGAATCTAGGCATAATCAACCATACCAAATACTGCAGAGGCATGAGTACTGAGGAAAAGTCACTGGATTTATCAATGAAAAAGAAAAACCATTGGTGTCCCCGATTGATAAGTGGTCAGAGAATATGAACCATGATCAGAAGAATGACAAAGTATTAGCAGCTATATGAAAAAACACTCCAAATCACTAATCATAGGAAAAATAGAAATCAATAAAACTTCAAAACACTCACACCAAGAAAATTGACAAAGATGAAAAAGAGGAAAGTAGTCAATGTTGGAAAGGCTGTGGGAAAACTCATACTAATACATTGCGGGTGGGAGAGACTTGGTCTAAACATTTTGGTAAGCAATATGCCCTCACCCCTTCCCCCCCAAAATGTCCATACCTTTTGACACAGGGCACTGCTAGGCATTCACTCCAAGGATAAAGACAGAAAGAAAAGTCCAATTTATACCAGAATTTTTGTAGAAGTACTTTTTTTAGAGTAGCAAAGAACTGGAAACTAAATAGATGCCTATCAATTAGGGACCAGCTAAACAAGATGTGGCACATGAATGTAATGGAATGTTATTGTCCCATAAGAAACAATGAATGTAATAAAGAAGTTAGAGAAGCATGGAAAGCCTTATGAGCAGAACCAGAAAAACAATATACATGATGATTTCAACAACGTAAATGAAAAGACAAAGAGAGAGAGGGAGAAGAGAGAGAAAAGAGAGAGGAGAGAAAGAGGAGAAATAGGAGAGAGAGAGAGAGAGAGAGAGAGAGAGAGAGAGAGATCTGGAGAAGAATTTGTTAAAAGTATACTTGTCTCCCTTCTTTTCAGTGGTTGGGGATTATGGATGTGGAATGCTAAATATTCTATCAAACAATTGATATGCTGATTCATTTTGCTGAACTGCTTCTTTTTCTTTTTTATTTATTATAAGGGCTAACTTTCTGGGTGGGAGAAAGGGTGAAGAGATATTCAGAAATAATGGCAATGTAAAAACAAAACATACCTCACAAAATTTGAAAAACAGTTAAGTCATTGGTGGCTTTGATGAGAGCACTTTCAGTTACATGGTGGGTCAGAAGCCAGATTATAAAGAGTTGAGGAATGGGAGATAAGGAAGAGGAAATTTGAAATGAGTATAGATGGCTTTTCCAAGGAATCTGGCTTTGAAAGAGAGGATGATATGGTATGGCCCTGATGGTATAAGATGCCTGATGGGACAGCAAGGCAAAGTGATAGAGTTTTGTTTTGTTTTGATTTGATTTTAAGGATGGAGAAGATCTGAATGTATTTGAGGCTAGGAGAAAGCTAATGAATAAAGAGAAATAAAAGGTTATGGTGCTGATGGAGATGATTGAAGGGCCAAAAGATGGGAGGATATGGGATTGAGAGCACAAGTAGAGGGGCTGTTCTTGGCAAAGAAAAGGGCCACCTCTTTCTCGTATATTAAAGTAAAGGAGAGAATGGGAGATGATGTGTGAATTTTAGGTATAGCATTGGGCAAAGGCAATGTGGTGTTGTGGATAGAGCATTGGAGTCAGATTCAAGGGTTAGAAGACAAGGCAAAGTTTATTAGATAACTATAGGCTTGAGATTTTATAGGGAGGAAAATGAGACCAGAGGAAGGGTAGTAGACTAGGAAAGCAAGGAGAGGTGGAATGATTCAAGGTTAAAATGAGTATGAAGAGCAATTTGAGGAGGTATGAAGCACAAAGAGAGATGGAAGGGTAGGAGACTGTGATTAGATAGAGGAATTTCAGAATACTATATCTTAAAGGTAGAACACTTAAAGATGATGATGAGATTTGGGTCATTACTCTCCCTATTTGTGGCTGAGCTGGAATGAAGGTTCAGGCTGGGGCAGGGGGATTGAAGAGTGAATAATTAGTGTTTGTGAGAATATGTACAAACACTTTGAAGACCTAAAGTATAAGAGGAGAGGACTTTGAGCCTGCTGCTAAACTCCTTGAGAAAGGAGATAGAATGACATGGGGGTGGGTAGAAATCTACCCTTAGGATCTAGATAGGTTAAAACTCCTATATAATCTATAAACTTTACCTCCCAAACCATTGTCTCTAACATGGTTGTTTTTTTTTTTTTGCTTTGGGGGATTTTTTTTTGGCCATCCTACCCTATGGACAACTTTTACAATGAAGTCCTGACTATTAAAATATATGTTGATTTAATTTGGAAGGTCCTACAGAGTTCATCATAGAATTTCTCTAACTCTCCATCCTCTGAAACAGATGTTGGCACATGAGATGCAAAAATGGTAATGGCCTTCTTTTCCCAAGTTCTTATCACAAACAACGAAATCCCAGATAACCATATATCCCATGAAATGATGTTTCTTGTGGCCTTTCAACATATGATCAAATCAATTTGACCAACTCTTTTATTTGCTTCTCCAAGAAGTTGGGAACTATCCTTCCATTTAGCTTTTAGCACAGAAACTGATATGTTAGTAGCAGCTTAATAAATGGTTATTTCTTCCCCTTCCCTTGTGTTCTGGTTTTGCTTATAAGCAGACTATTAATAGAGAATGACATTCAGTTCCTCCTATAGCATATCCACTAGTTAGTTTCTGGAAAATGGTCTTATGTTTAGGTACCAATGGCTAAGTTCACATTTATAGATGGTAAAAAAAATTCTGATTTGGGGGCGGCTAGGTGGTTCAGTAAGTAAAGCGCTGGCCCTGGAGTCCGAAGGACAGAAGTTCGGTTCTGGCCTGAGACACTTAACACCCACACAAAAATACTAGCCGTGTAATCTTGGGCAAGTTACTTAACCCTAATTGCCCTCTAAGAGGCAAAAAAAAAAAAAGAAAAATTCTGATTTGCAAATGAAGACCATATTTATCCCGTAACAGAATTTTTGTAGATTACAATCTTTCTGTTTTTGAAAACAGCTTATGTAGCATGAGAATTATTTGTCCTCTAAATATTTGATAAAATTCATTTGGTAATCTGTCTGGTGCTAGGTTTTTTTTTTTTTCATGGAAGTTATTTTGCCCTCTGCTCTCTTTTTCTACCACTCTGCTATGGTCACTGTTGAAGAGGATGGAGACCGCCCAAGACTGATATTTTGTATTTTCCTTTGTTTCATGAGTTGCCATAGCTAGATAGTTTATCACCAACTACCCAGCCTACTGGCAATGAGTATCTGCTTAGTTAGCTGTAGTCTGAGGCTGGTACCCTACTCAAAGATTGTTCAGCATGGTAGAACCCTGAAAAGGTTGCAGTAGAAGGTAAGCTCCTTGAAAGAAGGGATTATATCATTTTTTTGTCTTTGTAATCTCAGAACCTAGGACATATAAAATGAAGAGGGTACCCACTAAGAGGGTTAAGGTTGCTCTGGAGAACCCAAAATACCAACATGCCGGGTCCTGATGAATGAATTTGACTAGAGTCTTCTTAGCCAAAGAAAAGTAAAATTTATTAAAAGTTCGCTTGCATTAGACACAGAGTCTGCGCTAGAAAATTCTATGGCGCTCTCACACTCACTATTCTATGGCATTCTATGGCTCTCACTCTTCTATGGTGCTCTATGGCACTCTCCCTATTCTACCATGTTTCCCCGATAATAAGACACTGTCTTATTAAATTTTTTGGACAGAAAAACACCAGAGGGCTTATTTTCAGGGGAGGGCTTATTTTAATGAACATTGACAGCAATTTTAATAAACAGGTAAATGTGAACAAAAAAATGTACCTTTATTCAATAAGCAAATCACTGGGGAAGAACAGGATGACACGCTC
>NW_027187372.1:29724878-29761602 GCF_028583685.1 Petaurus breviceps papuanus
ATCAATTCCTCTGGGGTTTACTGGGCTCTCTCCCCAGCTGAGGCTTCACACACACACGTTTTCTCACTCTCCTCCCCCAACAACCTTTGCTGAGAGAGTTGTCCCCCCTCTTTTTCCCTCTCTCCTCAGCTCCTCCTTCCCTCCCAACCTCCCTCCCTCCTCCTTGGAGCCTTAGGCTGGGTAGGGGTATCTGGGGCCACCTGGGCCTAGGGGCTGGCTCAAACTGACACTACTCTCTCTCTCCTCCCAAGAACCCCAGGGAATGGCTGATTTCTGTCTGCTTTGGACAGAGCCTGGCTTCTGGGGTTGAGGAGAGGAAAGCTCTCCCTCTGGGACATGTCAGTATCCAATGGGGGCATCTCACAACATTCTGAGGAATTCCCTGGAAAGGAACCAAAAAGAGAAGGAATGAAGATTCCTAAAAATACATTTAGATTTCCCAGAGGAAAGGAGGGAGAGAACTGAAACTTGTATCCTGGACTGTAATGGACATTGTCAGATCGTGCCCCTTCCAATTCTGAAGATGCCCAAGGCTACAGGCTGTGTGTGTGTGTGTGTGTGTGTGTGTGTGTGTGTGTTGGGGCATTTGCAGAGACAATTTAATTCACCTACCCCTGGTCCATGGAAGACTTCCCTCTCCAACTTTGCATCCCATCAGCTAGGTTAACCATCTGCAGATGGAAGAATAAGAAAGAGTATTCTCATTTTCTGAGGATAGAAATAGTCTTATTTTTTTGTTTTGTTTTTTTACATTTTCAAAGTATTTTCATGCTAATGATCATTTTTGAGCCTCATCATGACTGACATTGGAAGGGCAAGGATTCTCTTATTACATACAGATGGAAAAATTGAGGTCGAGAGATCAGATAATTTCCTCAAGGCCACAGAGTCACTTAGTGACACAGTTGGGACTAGAAGTAAAATTTTCCTGTATTCCACCCTAGGACAAATGGGCCATATTTGAATAATAATAATAATAATATGCATTTATATAGCAGTTTATTATTTGCATCGATTATTTTATTTTCTCCTCTAACAACCCAAGGAAGTATGTAGAGCAAGTATTTCCATTTTAAAGGTGAGGAAACTGAAGTTCAAGTGAAATTTAATCAAGGACTTGTTCCGTTGTTTCAGTCATGTTTGACTCTTCACAATCCCATTTGGGGTTTTCTTGGCAAAGATACCAGAATGGTTTGCCATTTCCTTCTCCAGCTTATTTTGCAGATGAGGAAACTGAGGCAAACAGGGGTAAGTGATTTGCCCAGGGTCACATAGCAAGTAAGTGTCTAAAGCCAGATTTGAACTCAGGTCCTCCTGAGTCCAGGCAGGGTGTTCTATCACACACAACTAGTAAGTCACACTTTCTATTCTTTCTGAGGGCCTTCTGTTTGATTCCTTCCCCAACAGACCTGCTACATATTCAAAACAGTGCTAGTGATAAGCAAAAGAAATGTTGTGGTGAAGAACTAGAAAAAAAGTAGATGCCTGAGAAAATACATTGCAATACATGAGTATAAAGAACTATCACTGCCTCCTAAGAAATGATCAACAGGAAGGACTCAAAAAAGCACGGGAAGACGTATGAACTGATGAAGAGCCAAGCAAGAAGGACCAGTAAAACGCTATACACAGTGGAAATGGAAAGGACTACAGAATGTTGGATAACTAATTATACTGACAAGCTTTGGTCCTGGAGTAAAGATGAATAAATGGATTTGGTTTAATCTGTACAGAGACAAGTATGAAGCGTTGCATATGCTGCCAGACTTGGACCATGTGTTCATTCATTTTGAACTGCGTCCTCCCCTCCCTTTTTATTCTATGCCACAAGGAATGATTAGCTACACAGAGGAGAGGGGATGGATATATAATATTTAGAAATGAAATTTTTAGAAAAAAAAAACCCTCAAATTTTTAAAAAGAAGTGCTGGATGAGGGGCAGTTTCATGGTACAGTAGTTAGAGCACCAGCCCTGGAGTCAGGAGGACCTGAATTCAAATCAGACACTTACTAACTGTGTGATCCTGGGCGAGTCACTTAACCCTGATTGCCTCAAAAAAAAAAAGTACTGGACATAGAAGGAGCCCAAGATTTGGAGTCAGAAGCCTTGGGTTTGAGCTCTGTCTCTGCCTTTAACTTTCTATATGACCTGGGACCTGCTGCTAAAACTCACTGAGGCTCAGTTTTCTTACCTGTAAAATGGGAAGTTGTAGCTTGATGATTCCTAGGTCCCTTCCAGCGCTAACACTGGGCTGCCAACTTCCTCATAAGATAATCATGAGAGTGAAAGGAGATGATGCAGGCAAAGCACTTTGTAAACGACAAAATGCTATATAAATATCAGCTGTGAGACAGAAATTATTACAAGACACCATCCCTGCCTTTCAGAAGATGAGGAGATGAGGAGAGAGACTGGGCTCCTCTTAAACATCTAAACAGTAGCTACAAGGCAACGGGTAGGGTAGCAGCAAAGGACAGCCAGGAGAAAGATTAAGAGTCAATGCTGTGCTGATAAATGTTTAACCAGGTTCGGGTGGGGAATGTACTCACGACATACTTTTAAGTTTAATCTGCATCATTAATATTTTCTCCATTATGTTTTTTTTTTAGTTTTTGAGGTAATCAGGGTTAAGTGACTTGCCCAGGGTCACACAGGAAGCATCTGAGTTCAGATTTGAACTCAGGTCTCCCTAATTCTAAGGGCAGTACTCTATCCACTGCACCACCTAGATGCGCATCTCCATCCCTTTCTTAAGTCTAGACAATAAACCAAACAATAAATTACACATTGTTTTGTAGCGTTCCCTAAAAACTCTCCAACCAGTTCAGCTGGCTCCAGCATAGCCTGGTTCTAGTCCTGACCTCCTCCAGCTCAGTGAATGGCCTTGGGTAAACCAAATATGATCCGTTTCTTCATCTCTACTTCATAGAAGTCCTGGTTTACTTTAAAACTCAGCTCAACAGATGCCACCTATACTAGGTCTTTCCCAATTACCCTACCCCCACTGCTAATAGCTGCCCCCCCAAAAAAAAGAAATTACCTTACACTTACTTTGCATATATCCTGAATATACTTTTGTGCAGGTCATCTGAGTAGAACATAAACTCATTCTGGGCGAGGACTATTTCATCTTTGACTTTCTATCCCCTGTGCCTAGCATAGCGCCTGACACATAATAGGTCGGTACCCTTCTCTGGATATCCATTTCCTCAGCTATAAAATGAGGGAGTTGGCCTAGATTAACTATTCTTAAACTTTTTCATATCAGGACCCCAATATATTCTCTGTTTTTTGGAGGGGGGGAAGGCAGAACAATTGGGGTTAAGTGACTTACCCAAGGTCACACAGTTAGTGAATGTGTCAAGTGTCTGAGGTTGGATTTGAACTCAGATCTTCCTGACTCCTATTGTTGTGGGTGCTCTATTCATTGCATCACCTAACTGCCCCAAAACATTCTTTAAAATTATTGAGGATTGTCCCCCGAGAGTTTTTGCTTATATGAGTTTTATCTATCCATTTTTTACTGTTAGAAATTCAAACTGATAAAATTTTAAAATATTTATTAATTCATTTAAAATAATAAACCCATTACATATTAACATAAATATACAAATAATAAACTTTTTTTTTAATGAAAAACAGTTTTTCCAAAACAACAAAAAAAGAGAATGGTATTGTTTTACATATTTTTGCTAAGCCCTTTAATTTCTAGCTTAATAGAAGATAGTTAGATTCCCCTATCTTCTTTACTTAGTCTATTATGACATGCTATTTTGATTGAAGTGAAGAAAATACAGTCTAACACAGATATATAGCTAGAAAGGTGACGAGTATTTTAATAGGCTAATCACATTTTAGTATTATTATGAAAAGAGTTTACCCTAAAAGGGTCTCAGGGCCCCCCAAAGGTCTGAAGAGCAGCCTTTGAGAATTGCTGGCCTAGATAACCTCGATGTCCTTTCTATGTACTATGAACAGAGGGCTGGGAACAAGATTTCTCTTGGAGATGTCCTCCAGCCTTGAAGTTCTGTGAAGTGAACAAGCGCAGACTAATATAGTATAAACTGAAGGCCCGAGTACTATTTGATTTCGCCTCTCCTCCCCTTCTGGGAGGGAATAAAAAGGAAGAAAGGGAAAGCAATCTTTGGCTGGCTTCTACTTTGATGTCCCACAAACACCATATTGGCCTCAGCTCCTCCCCTCTATTAACAACAGTTCTGTGAACCACATTCACAGATTCTTAGGGTTGGGGGTGGGGGGTGGGGCATTGCTTCTGAGGCCAAGCCATGACTAGGATTTGTTTTTCTCCTGATGCAAAACCAGTTGGGACTGGGGGAGGTGGTGGCTCAAAAGACAACTGGACTGTGGTTTCAGTCCTAGAGGAAGAAAGGGTTGCCCATCCTTCTGAGACATGGGTCTTTGTCCCCAAAGGAGCTGGAGGGAAAGTGGGCTCTTGGATTGGAGTGCCATCCTTCAGATCCTAGGGCTAGAGGCCCAAGAGGCCCTAGTGCTACACCCTGAGGACCTCAAGGTGAGGTGTGGATACAGTTGGTGATCACTTTAGAGGAAGTGCCCTGGGCCAAAGAGATATTTGCCTGTGGCTAGTGATGTATGGCTTTGGTCAAGAGCATCTAATCTAACCCAAACCTGCCTGGAATCCACTCAGCCATTTCTCCCCCGCCCCCCCCCCAGGTTGCTATCTAGAGCCTTTATACAAAGATCTAATAAGTAGGAACCCAGTACCTCTTGAAACAGCCTATTCCACTTTGGATAACTTTAATTTAATTAACAAACATTTATTAAGTGCCCACCATGTACAAGACTGGGAATACAGGAACAAACAAAGCAATGAGGAGGCTTATACTTAACTGATTATTCAGAAGTTCCCCCACCCCTCACCTCTCTCTTCCCTCTACTCATTAGACTGTGAGCTCCTTGAGGGCAGGGACTGTTTTTTTGCCTTTCTTTGAAGTCTCAGTACTTAGCACAGGGCCTAGCACATAGTAGGCACTTAAATGCTCATTGAACAATTGCCTATATCAATTCTAACTATGACTCTTTCTAACTTGTACCCATTGCTCTTAATTTTGCTTTCTGGGAAAAAGCAGAACAGACCTAATCTTTTTTCAATCCTTCAAATACTTGAAGACAAGTATCACAAAATCTTTGGGAAAAGGACCTCAGAGGCCATTAAGACCAACTCATGACTAAACAAGGATAGCCCCTACCACATACCCACCAAATGGTCATGCAATCTTTGCTTTAAGACCTCCAATGAGAAGGAACCCTCTACCTTCTAAGACATTCCATTCCACAATTGGATTATGTCCCTCTCTCAAATCTCTAGATGGGTCTGAATAAGGTCGAAGCATACTATTTTCTCCTTTTTTTTGTGCTTTCTTTCTTGTGGTTTTCCCTTTTGTTCTGATTCTTTTTTTCACAACATGTCTAATGTGGAATTATGATTAATGTGATTGTACATGTTTAGCCTATATTGATTGCCATCTTGGGGAAAGGGGAGAGGAGGGAAGGAGCAAAAATTTTGTAACTCAAAATCTTATAAAAGTGAATATTGAAAACTATCTTTACATGTAATTTGAAAAAATAAAATACTATTAAGTGGGTGGGGGGGGGGGAGATGGACATACATGACTTCTCAAGGCTAAACATCTCCAGTATTTCCAATTCTGGGTGTGCACCCATTTTTTAATCTTCCTTTAACTATGATGTTCCCAGGATAGAACACAAGATTCTGGATCAGTGGTATTTAAAGGAGAGTATATAGCCTGACCTCAACTGAAATCTCTCTCTCTCTCTCTCTCTGCATCTCTGTCTATCTCTGTGTTTGTTTCTGTGTGTGTGCATGTGTGTGCATGTGTCTGCCTCTCTCTGTCTCTGTCTCTCTCCTGTCTCCTTCTCCCTCTCTGTCTCTCTTTTTGCTCTCTGTCTCTCTCCCTCTCTCCGTCTCCCTCTTTCTGTCTCTGTCTCTCTCCTCTCCTTTCTTCCCCCTCTTTAGTTACCAATAATCTTAATTGCCAAATCATATAGTCTTCTTATTTCTTAATAGGGGTGAGTACTGGTAAATATTTAACTCTTTGCTCCCCAGAAATAAAACAATTGTACTCATGATATACTTTTCAGTTTGATCTACGTTTACTAACATTTCTTCCATTGCTTTCTTAAGTTTAGACAACCAGCAAAACAGTAACTCAAAACCTGATTTGCAGCATTTGTCAGCTTTGTAAGTGCTTACAGTGAAAATGTAACAATTAGCTCAGTATGAGCTGACTCTGGTACATCCTTGTGGGACCTCAACCTTCTGGATATCTCTATAGCCTTTGATTGGTAACCATCCTCTCCTCCTGAATTCATACTCACTTCTCTCTGGGTTACTAAAAACAATGTGTGACACCCATAAAAACTCTCATATATGCACATCAAAAAAAACCCAACAACTTGAAAACAGAAATTTCTAACCTATTTAAAAATCTTGAAGTATTTCAGTGTGCTTTGAACCCATTTGGCAAAAAATATTAAAATGAGATACCTTATGATCAGTTTGCAAGAACAATTGATTGACACTAGAAAAGATGGAAATTTACTAGCCAAAATTTCAACAAAAACCCTTGCATAATTGGTGAATGGGATTGAAAAATGAATATCATAATTTAATAAGTGCAACCAATGATGCATTTCTTCCATTTGGATGTATCTTCGTGAGGTATCTTTTTTCAGCTATGACAGCCATTAAAAGCAAATATCGAAATAAACAGAATTTAAAGCAGACGTCTATTTTATAGCGGATCTCTATTTTGCAAAGTATTAAATATTGTTACTCTCCAATCATATCGAATAGAATGATATTCAATCACATTACTCTCATCAAGAGTATCATTATTAATAATTATGTTTTTAGTGATGGGAAAAAGGTTGGGTTGCTATTTTTTTTTTAACCCAAATCATACAGAATGATTCAGAGACTTTCTCTGCTCGGGGTTCTAGAGTGATCTTCTGAGCCTTCAAAGTTGTCAAGGTACTGGGGGAGGGAGACAGAGGCTCTCTCCTTTCCCCCTGCAACCCTCCAAGGCAATTTTCTCAGAAACTGAAGCTGCTTTCCCCCTTGGGGGCTGCCCCAATAACAGAATGCTACAATCTCACCCTCCTAGGTATCTTATACAAGCCACAGGGATGTGGGGTTGTTCAGGGAAGACTAGCATCTCTGGTGGGCGGGCTTGCCAAGTCCTTTTCAGGGCTGCTTGTCCATCTTGGGCATCCACCTGTCACTCAATTCTCACCTGTGGCTCTAAGAAGCTGTGCCATGAGCATCAGCCACACCTCAGTAAACCATAGGCTTAACCAGGTTGAGGATAATGGCCAGGTCTCAAATCCATCAGTGAGTTGGAGCGATGTCTACCCCAAGCCCGTGAAGACTTCTCTCAGAGGAATGGAAGGATGAGAGCAATTTGTTCCAACCACCATGAAGGCAGCTGAAGCAGGTGCTGTGGAGGGTTAGAGCTTGGTGAAACATCAAAGATGCCAAGGTCCTCCTCTGTATCCCAGACCATGGACCGCCATTTTGATTTTTGTCTTGCCATTGGACTTTAGTGACTCTAGAAGAGAGAGTGAGGCAGATGACTTTGCACAACTCTGCCTCGCTTAAATTCAGTACAAGCGCAAGTCAAGATGTCACTCTGTGATGTCATTGACCCCCTTTGAAAACAAAGGATGAACAACAAGTCACAGGGAGTGCTGTAGTGCTCTCCACCAATCCCATAACACTTTCTGTGTAGTGTAATTTCATTTCAATCAATGGCTTGAAACATACTACTCCTTCCCAATTTGATTATCTAGACTGGTTGAACTTAGATTTAATGCCTTTGATTGATTGATTGAATGACTCCATACAACTGTTTTCATTTGATAAAGGTGCCAGGGCTAGAGCATCTGGTTGTTTACTTTAAGTGGTATAGGGCAACTGGTTGATCCATTTAAATCCCCCTCCCCACCCCACCCTACTTACATACATATTTTTATACCATTAATAAATAAAATATTTTAAAATATTATTTAATCTTTACCTAACTCCAATTTTTATTTTTAAATTTTATAATATGGGGGCAGCTAAGTGGTACAGTGAATAGAGCACTGGCCCTGGAGTCAGGAGGACCTGAGTTCAAATCCGACCTCAGAAACTTAACATAAAAACTAGCCATATGACCTTGGGCAAGTCACTTAACCCCAATTGCCCTGCCTTCCCCCCTCCAAAAAAAAGCCAAAAAAATTTTTTTTTAATTTTATAATAAGCATAAATATAGTCAATTATGTGTCAAATTGTACTTTTTTTTTTTTACTAAGTATGTGATTTTCAAAGTTTATGATTATAGGACTATGTATGGAGGATTCCTGGCCATACTAGCCTCCTAATAAATTCTTATTGATTGATTGAATAGTATTCTAGCTACCTCCCAATACAGCCTATCATTAGTAATTATGTTTTTAGTGAGAACAGACTGTCATCTGCTCCAGAAGACACTTTATTCCTTCTCCCTGATTCTAGAGGGGACTTATCTTTTCTTTTTTCAAATGTATTTACTATTAGTTTACAACATTCAGTTCCACAAGTTTTTGAGTTCCAAATTTCCTCCCCACCCAAGGGCAGCATGCAATCCAATATAGGTTCTACATGTACCTTCACATTAAACATTAGTCAAGTCATAAAGAAGAGTTATAACCAATGGAATGAATAACAAGGAAGAAGAAACAAAATGAAAAAGAGAGCAAGCAGTTTGCTTTAGTCTTCATTCAGACTTTGTAGCTCTTTCTCTGAATGTGGATAGCCTTTTCCATCATGAGTCCTTTGGAGCTGTCTTATAAGACAGTTTGCTTTGTTGAGAGGAGTCCAGTCTTTCAAAGTCAGTCATCACAGATGCCATGTGTCTGTAATTGTGTACAATGTTCTCCTGGTTCTGCTCCTAGAAGAAACTTTTCTCAACAGTACTGATGGGAACCTTCCATTTTAAAAGTTCTCTGGAAGGCAGACATTCTACAAATGACTTTGACCATTGAGTCATTTTGGTGTTGCCGTAAAAAGCTATTTCAATTCAATCCAACACTGAGTACCCACAGGCATACCTCAGAGATGTGGGTTTGGTTCCAGACTACTACAATAAAGTGCATATTGCAATAAAATGAGTCACGCGAACTTTTGGGTTTCCCAATGCATATAAAGGTTATGTTTACACTATACTGTAATCTATTAAGTGTGCAATAGTATTATGTCTAAAAAAAATGTACCTAATTAAAAAAATATTTTCTTGCTAAAAAATTCTAACCATCATCTGAGCTTTCAGTGACTCATCAGCTTTTTGCTGGTAGATGGTTTTGCCTTAGTGATGGCTGCTGACTGCTCAGGGTGGTTGGCTGCTGAAGGTTGGGGTGGCTGGGGCATTTTCTTAAAATAAGATGACAGTGAAGATTGCCACATTAATTGACTCTTCCTTTCACTTAAACACTTAGAGGCCATTGTAGGGTTATTCATTGGCTTAATTTCCACATTGTTGTGTCTCTGGGAATAGGGAGGATCAAGGAGAGAGAAAGAGCCTGGAACAGCCTGTTGGTGGAGCAGTCAGAACACTCACAATATTGATTAATTTCACCATCTTCTATGAATGTGGTTTGTGATGCCCCAAAACAATTCCAATAGTAACATCAAAGATCATTGATTCCAGATCACCATAACAGATATAAAAATAATGAAAATATTTGAAATATTGTGAGAATGACCAAAATGTGACACAGAGACATAATGTGAGCATATACTATTAGAAAAATGGCACTATGGACTTGTTCGATGCAGGGCTGCCAGAAAACTTCGATTTGCTAAAAAAAAAAAAAAGTGTGAAGTACAATGAAGTAAAGCTCATTAAAATGAAGTATGCCTGTACTATGTTCCAGGCACTCGGCTGGGTTCTGGTGCTAGGAAATACAACCAAAAGGAAAGGCCCCTGCTCTCAAGGTGCTTACTGAGGAGGGAGTGTTTTCTCATCCTATCTTAGAAGACAGAGAATTATGTCCAAGGCTGAAGTCAGAAAATCTGACTGGCAGTGTCTAGGACATTGTAAGAGCATGTTTTCCAGTCTCAGGCTCCAAGTTATCTGGGCTAGGGGGGGTCCCTGGAAATGGTTTATTTTTAGGAAGCAGGATGGCCTATCCTTCCCTCTCTTATTCAGAGCCTATCAGGGTGACTTCAGAGAAGGAGTTGTTGACATGTGGCCCATGAGCTTGTTTTTTAACTATTTGGATAACTGTACATCATTTCAAAATAATTGGTCTCCTTTGTAATCCCAAGTATTTTATTTTATTTATTTAAAAATGTTATTTTGAGAAAGGGTCCAAAGGCTTCACCACACAGCCCCACCGTTCTTGATACACAAAAGGTTAAGGACTGCAGCTGCAGAATCTTCCATATCCCCTAATTGAAATGTTGATGTCTTCTGGAAAGTATTAATGCCCTAAGTCCTTATCAGGCAACACTTTCATTTTCAGCTTCTGGAGGGAGATCACAGGAAAGAAAGGGGTGAGACAGAAAGATATGAAGTCAAATGCAGGATCCTAGAGCTGAAAAGTTTTCTTAGAGACCATCTAATTTTAAGTACTTTCGCTTTTACAAGAAGGAACTAGACCTTAAACTTTAAAGCGTTTTATAATAGATATTAAGACTACTTTTTTTTTTTTAACCAGACTTAGGAATTCATTGGGAGCTCCCAGTGAGGAACTCCCTGTACCAGTTCAGATCAGCTTCTATCTATAACTTAGAGAACTGTCTGGGAGAATTTAGAGGTTAAGTGACTTGCCCAGGATCTCACAGCCTTTACATATGAGAGGCAGGAAATGAACCCTATCTTCCTGACTCCTAAGCCAGTTCTCTATCTGTTATAACATTCTGCTTCTCATAAATAAGACATGATCAGTTTTGTTAATGATACAATTATTATAGGCTAGTAATTATAATGATTATTATTGTTCACTATTTTGTTATTCTAATACTTTAATATTATAAAATTATATATTATAATCATTACTACCCTGTTATCATTATGTTATTAATAAATCCAATCATCTCTTATCACCGTCATCACCATCTCATTGATTTCTGCAGACAGATGTAGTATAGGCCAGTGAAAAGCAGAATGTGCTCTGGGCTTGGTGCCACAGGGCATGGGTTTGAAACCTAGCTATGCCATTGAATGTCTGGGTACACTCACAAGTCACTTCTGCTCTCTGGGATGCTTTAAAATGAGGGTTGCATTAGATGATCCCTAGGGTGCCTTCTAGCTCTAAATTCTATGGCTGCCCAAATGTTTCTTTGTAGTCTGAAAGGACAATGTCAATTAACTTGCTATGTTCCCCTGGCCAAGTCATTCTACTTCTGAGGGCCTCTGTCTCCCCAGTAATAAAATAGGGGTAAGTTAAGGTAGGGGGGTAAAGATGGATCTCTGAGGACTAGCATTTGAGAAGTTGGGAGTAGGAGGCTATTAAAATCAATCCAACTGAATAGCCTTTATTTGTTCATTCAAAATTTTTAAAAAATTGTTCTTTAAATGTAAAAGTTTACAATATATGGTAAAACAAAAGGCTTGGGAAGAATCATATTCATTGTTTTAAAATTTTAGTGCCTTCTGTATTTGAGGTTTTGCTGAGGAAACAAAGACAACCCAAAACAGTTCCCTCTCGAGAAGATTACATGAGGACAGATTACATTTGTGAACAGATACAAAATTATATTTTACATATGCCCACACATGTTATATTACTTCATTAGGGTTGATTTCCCTTGTATAATTCTATGTATCTTATTTTATGCATTTAAAATTTTCTTTTGAGGAATCCAAAGGCTTCATCAAACTGCCCAAGAGGATTTTGACACACAAAAGGTTAAGGAATACACACACACACACACACACACACACACACACAATTATTTGAAGAGAAAACATACTAACTAGGAAGACAGGGAAAGATTTCCTGCAGAAAGAGAAACATGAATTGAGTTTGGAAGCAACAAGAGGGTGTTTCAAGGCAGATGTGAGGAGAGAGTTCATTCCAGGCATGGAGAATCACTCTGTTCAAAGACACTGAAAGGGGAGATAGATTATTGAGTTTAGAGAATAGCAAATGAGTTAATTTGGCTGGAGCAGCATATATGAAGAAAAATAATGTGAACTGATCCTGGAAAGATATGTTGGAGCCATATAATGATGGCTTTAAAGCCTGGGTAAGATGTCTGCATTCTATCCTAGATACAATAGGGATCCACTGAGGGTTCTAGAAAGGCGGAAGGGGAAGATGTGCAGAGTGTGTGTGACCCGTTCAGACTTGTGCTTTACAAAGATAATGTTGGCAGCTGGGTGGAGATGGCTTGGCAAGGGGAGATGCTGGAAGCTGGGAGTCCAATTAACACACTGCTGCAATGATTCCGGCAAGAGATGATGAGGGCTTGAGGTAGAGTCCGGGCATGTGGGGGAAGGGGATGGAGGCAAGATGTGTTGTGGGGGTAGAATCAACAAGGTGTGTTCACTGATGGGGTAACGAGAGGGGGGGAAGACTGATGAGGGTGATTTTGGGCTCCAAACCTAAGTGACCAGAACAGTTGAACACAGAAACATAGAAGTTTGTAAGAACAGAGACTTTAGGGGAGAAATCTGGTTTAGGGAAGAAAGGGGGGGGAATTAAATAATTATATAGTGTTTATGGTGCTAGGCAATTTACAAATATTATCTCATTTGATCCTCACAACAATGAGGCCCCCATTTTATGAGGAAACAGAGGCAGAGTTGAAGCTATTAAGCGTTTGGGGTCAGATTTGAACTTGGGTCTTCTTGACTCCAGGCCCAGTGCTCTATCCATTGGACCACTAAGTCACCCCAAGGTAGCTAGTTGTTTATAAATATCAAGTTGGAGATATCCAACATGCTGCTTGTGATGGGGTCCTGGAGCTCAGAAAGGGAGATTAGGGCTGTATATATCCACCTATTCTGGGCTAAATAGCTTGATTTTGCTTTCTCTGAACAGATTATTCGAATATCTCCAGGTAATGACCTTTTTCAACCTCTACAAATGTCTTTCCTGCTATGAATTCTCAGCGCCCATATACCTGGTCTATTCTCTGTTGGGCAACACCAACCCTTCCCATGCCCAATTTCACAATTTGGTCACAGACTTCCTCCTACTAAATGGCAGTCCCCTCTCCTTCAACCTATTGTTTTTCTAAGTCTTGCTTATCCATACTTCAAAGCCCATCTCTAGTCTCTTGAAGTGTCTTCCCTACCTTATAGTTTTATCCTCCAGGGATGTCTCTACCATCCTATGTCCTGGACCTGCCATCTATCTATCTATACCATTTCCATTCAGATGAACCAACACTTACCAAATATAGACACAATACTGGGAATGCTGGGGGCACAAAGATGGAAAAACATAACAGCCCCTGCCTTCGAGAGGCTAACAGTTTAATATTGAAGACCCTATGAAGACAGGTAAATATGATGCAAGGTAGACTATTAGGACAAATAATCACAGGACTTGAGGCTGGAAAGGGCCTTAGAGGTCCTTTTTCTGAGATTCTTAGCTTAAGATCTATGAACTTGTTTTATTTTAGTAGTTTCCTAACTCAATCTCAATATCATCGGTTCCCTTTGCAATCCTACACATTTTGTTTTCTGCCCCTAAAAAACATTCTTCTGAGAAAGGGTCCATAGGCTTTACCAGACTATTTAAGGGTTCCAGGATATAAAAAAAGGCTAAGAACCCCTGATGGATTCTAGCCTGATCCTCATGTTTTACAGACAAAGAAAGGAGAGACCTAGACAAAACACTAGGGGTACCTGGGAAAGCCTGATAGAGGAAATGGCAAGTGAATTGGGCCTTGACAGAAGACAAGAATTTCAAGAGGTCAAGATGAGGAGGAGAAAATGCATTCTAGGCATAGGGCAGCCTGAGCAAATGAATGGAAGGGGGTGATGAGAAAGAGCAGAGAGAATTAATAGTGCAGGTGTGAAAAGGAGTTGCATGAAATAAGGCTGGAAGGGCGGATTGGAGGAAGACTGTAATGGGCCTCATAAGCTATGTGCTATGGGGAGCCAGTGAAGTTTCTTGAGCAGAGGAGTAGTGCTTATCACATTTTACCTGGCATGGTAGTAGAAAGGAGGGAGCAGCAGTCATCTCAGCATTTGGATACTCTGCCCAGAAAGAATCCTGGTCTCCTGGGGCTATGACAGTTGATACTTAGATGTCTCCAAACTCAGTCAAGTTTCTTGTGTTATCCTTTTGTCCCTGGAGTAACCATTGAGGATGAGGGTGGAGATTAAGTGTTAAACAGTACTGGGAAACCTGGGCCCTTTTTCCAGTGAAACCTTAGAGGGGCAAAGGACCAGACAAGCCCAAGGTATTCTCAGTACTAAAGGAGGTTGCATTAGAATGGAGGTGGGAAAAATAAAATCATTTAATGTCTTAAATATCTAGAACAATTTTCTTCCAAAGACTTTCAAGCACACAGTATTTATGATCTTATCTTGTCTTTTGAATGCCCTGAGGGGAATGGGGATAGAGTGTCCTCTATAAGACAGATGGAGAAATTGAGGCTCAAAGTAGTTAAGGGACTTACTCAAGGTCACATAGCAAGTTGGGGCATAGCCCAGATGAAAAGCCAGATTATCATTGTAATTCTTCACCTTACAGCCGCCCCCTTCCCAGGGTGGGGTCCTATGACCCCAGTGGAGTGAGTGGAGAGGTGGGTGGGGAGTCACAGGACCTCCCTGTGGTTTGCCCAGACGGAGCCCACATCTCTGTTTCCCAGCTCTCCCAGTGTTAGACCACACACCAGTCAGCCCGCCTCCCCTAGGGGAGCCAGACCGACTGGCTTCCCTTTGGTGCCATGCCAACTGCCGAGCTCATTAGCAGGTCTGCTTCCAGGTAGATCCACCAGCAGGGTCATTAAAGTCATAAATGAGACCCCAAATGTCAGTGGGTTGGCCAGGTCCTCTCCCTTCATTGTACTCCGTTCCAGCGGGGTCCGGAATTGGGCCCCGAAACAATGCCCTACTTCCTCCCAGGAAGCCAGAGGCCCATACTGGCCTCCCCGGTCTGCCCACGTGCTCCAGCCAAGCCATTGTCTCCGAGTCTGAGCGGCCCAACCATTCCCATGACCAGGGTAATTGCATCCTCTGCAATGACCACATTTGGCAGAGCCAGAGGTCGGGGCAAAGAGCCACTGACAGCTAACCTCAATTGCCTTCCCCACCTGTCCCTGGTCAAAGAGAAAGGGGCCTAGCAGATTGCTGAGAATCAAGATGCTTGGGCACTAGTCCTCTGACTGCCCGGCTGACTTGCCCCTCCTTCCCTAGAAACAAGGCAGGTAGGTTGGAAGAAGAAGGGGCGTGGGGGTTGAACTGTCTGTGATTTGCTGTGTGGTCCTGATCGAATCGCTCCTCCTCTGGGCCCCCATCCCTCTTTGTGCGTTTCTGTGGAAAGACCCCTTGGTAGCCTAAAAGAGACAGTGTGTTTGAGTGTTCTCATAGGCCAAGCTTTTTTCCCAGGGAAGGACTTTTATCCTGGGGTGAATAAGATCTAGTTTTATGACTATATATCATTGTGGGGTGGTGGTAGAAGGGGGGTACCAGAACAGTGACTTCATTGAAATAAGTAATTTACCTCTACTAATACAGGGTTGCCTGGAATCCCTTGAGGGATTAAGTAAATTGCCTGGGGTTACATAGCCAGAATATTTGGGAGGGAGGATTCGAACCCTTCTCAACATTCCAAGGCTAGCCCTCTATATACTCCTCCAGCTTTGTCTCAGCGGAATCCCTTAAACTTTCTATTAGGTGATATTACAACAGAGTCTGTCCTTACATTGGGGCATTAGCCAAGTGGTGAGCAAGACTGGTCATCCTGATGTTTCCCTACCCAAGGAAGGTGGGAAGAGATCCTCTGAAGGACTATAGACAATCAGTACCAAAAGGCTCCTTAGGAGCTCAACCTCCGAACTCATTTTCCAGATGAGAAAACTGAGGCCTGAGAAAGAAGGACTAAGAAACACAGGTGGTAGGTAGCAAGGGCTAGGATTGGACTTCTTGTAACTTCACCACAATGGAGGGAAGGAGGGACATGCATTTAGGGCTAGGGCTAGGGAAGAGGGTTGAGTAGCTTATACTGAAAATCAGTGTAGCCTCTAAAGGCTGTGTTAGAGCGATGACCAGGATTCTTCTGTCCCCATTGGCTGAAGTTTGGAGTCAGAGGTCACACATTTAGATCCAGCCTCAGTTCTGCCCTACCTGTGTGACTGTGAGCAGGTTAGCTCTTTCCTGGGTAAAAGTTCTTTCCTTGGAATTGGATAAAATCCCTGAGGCTCCTTCTAGCCCCCATTCTCTGTCCCCATGGTCCTCGGACTATGGGCCCCGGGGAGGAACTTTGGAATGTGGTCCTTTGGTGGGATTTAAAAGACCTACACCACAGCACCTGGGCTGTGCTGGCCCACGAGGTAAGAAGTGTGGAAGTTTGGGTGCCAGAGCACTCTGTGTGAAGTCTCTCCCCTTTGCCAAGATTGAGCCGAAGCTGTTGCTGTTTGCTCTATTTTGTTGGGGGCCAATTCAGCAACAAACACAACTTGCAAAGACTCCCCAGTTTTAGCCTCAGGCCCTTGGGAATAGAGTTAGACACAAACAACAACTGGGTAGATCAGGGGCAGCTGGGGAGAAGAGAGAGAATTTGGAAGGGTGTGGTTTCTTTGAGGCTAGTGTGGAGAGGGCCACGGTCTGGGATCCTGGGCTATAGTGAAGGAAGGTCTTTGTGGACCGAAGAGGAATCTGAAAACAGATTTAGCAGGTGAGAGGGGAGATGGGTGGATCAGGCTTTTGGGCAGGGCCATGACTAGTGATCTGAATCTAGGGACCCATATTCCTAAGAGCCCCCTTCCTCACCCTTAGAAACTCTGGAGGTCTTTAGCTTCCTAAGGACTGAGGCCTGTGTTTAAATTCTAACACCGAAAGCCAAAATGTATACCCCTCTTTTTCCTGCCTCCAAAGCCTACCATGCACTCATCACCCACCCATGGGAGAGGAAGGTTAGCCCTTCTTGTGATACTACAGGGGCTAGGTAAGCCAGGCGTTGCATCCAAGCAGCATGGGATTGGGACAAGAGTGGCATTCAGATTCTGGCACTGACAATTACCAGCAATGGGACCTTGGGCAAGTCACTGCCTCTCAAAGTCTCAATTTTTCATCTTTAAAATGGGGATGATGATACTTGTATACCTACCTCAAAGGGTTGTTGGAAAGAAAGTGCTAAATAAATGTGCTATTTTAATTACCATCATTAATATTATGACATAGCCACATTTTCAAAGGCTTCCAGCTGAGCAGCATAAAGGCTCAGAAGGAATCCTTGGGCAGATCCTAACACCCCAAGACCAGTCCTGTTCCCTACACTTGAGGTTGGGGCTATAAAAGTGGATGGTCCTGCTGCTGGATGGACATGGTTAAAGACCAAAGAAGACCCAGGAACTGGGGAACAGACTAGCCCCAAGTCTCCCTCCTGCTGTGAAGGAAGAAATTAGAAATCACCTTGCTATCTTTGGATCTCCTTCCTTAGGGCCTGTCTTGTCCTAAAAGAGGCTTTTCCAAGTCAGTTTGCACCCCTAGGGTATCACTTGATATTTGGGCTCCTCCTTCAACCAGGCCTCTGGTTTGACCCCTAAGTTTGACCCTCAGTCCTGTTGGCCACAATTGACATTTGCTGCATACCAGCTGGGAACTGGGCTGGGGCCAGTAGAGGTGACTTTTGAAGAATCTCTGGTAGTCCAAGATAAGCTTGGGCATGGCTGCTTGCTACCATGTGACCTTGAATTGACCTCACTTCTTTAGCTTCAACTTTCTCCCCAGTCAAATGGAGAGTAAAGATAGTTGTACTACAAATGAGGTAGGGGCTCTAGGAACCCCCTTGAACTCTGATTGAATCTTCCCATTCGATGAGGCATTTGCGTGAGGCCATAAGCCTTTCATTGTGGCTCTGCCCAAATCTTTGTTACTAGCCTAGCCCTCCTTTGTCCAGCTAGTCCCCACCCTTGATCCTCAACTGTTACACCCTAGAACTGGCCTAGCCCACCCTTGTCTGCTGTCTCCAGGTAACCTCTAGCAACTTCACTCATTTACTGGAGTCTGACCTCATTGACTCCTTCTGAAGACCCTCCCCAAACTCATTACTGGAGTCTGACCTCATTGACTCCTTCTGAAGACCCTCCCCAAACTCATTACTGGAGTCTGACCTCATCTGACTCCTTCTGAAGACCCTCCCCAAACTCATTACTGGAGTCTGACCTCATTGACTCCTTCTGAAGACCCTCCCCAAATTCCTTCTCTAGACTACCCCTAGATTCCTCCCACACCCTTTCTTCA
This sequence comes from Petaurus breviceps papuanus, assembly GCF_028583685.1. Lineage (NCBI taxonomy): Eukaryota > Metazoa > Chordata > Mammalia > Diprotodontia > Petauridae > Petaurus > Petaurus breviceps. The sequence goes on from NW_027187372.1 coordinate 29,743,329, forward strand.
TACAAGACCCCATCTTGCCTCCATGTGGTGTGAGAGTGCCATAGAATGACCTAGCACAGACTTGCTCTGTGTCAGATGATTCTGGCCCTCTTGCCCAATGTAAGCATCACAGATCTCGAGGCTCCTTAAGAGTCTACCCAATATGGCAAACTTTTAATAAACCTTACTTTTCTTTGGCTGAGAGAAGACTTGAGTTGAATTCTTTCAGCAGGACCCGGCATGTTGGTATTTTGGGGTCCTGAGCACCCCTAACCCTATATGTCATCATTTTTATGGTTCCCTGATAACAGGAAACACTGCTAATCTCAAACTCTTCTCCAGCCAGGACTGGAAGGTACATAAGCCTCTTTTTCCCTATTCCCTTCTTGTTCTCCATGTACCCTGGAGGTGGTTTTTTTGTTGTGGTTTTGTGTGTGTGTGTGTGTGTGTGTGCTTTTTTGGGCCTGACCTCTCAGATCCCATTAGGTTAGACAACTAGAAGACAAACTCTTGAGGTTCTCAGTCCAGTTTGGTTATGTTGGAGAACATGGACCTGGATGCAGCTTCTGAAGAATGGAGGGCCAAGCTAGTACAAAGGTTTGGGCCCTCCAGGGACTGGTTTGTTGAAGTTCATAGATACAGAACTTTAGAGGTCATCTACCCCCTCCTTTTCTGTTGTGGAAACGCAAACTTTTCAAATAAGAGATGAAGATCTGAGCTCAAACCCAATCTCAAACACTTAGTAGCTATGTGAACCCGTAGCCAAAAATGGAGAACTCACGAAAGGCAAATGTTCACATGGTGGTCAGAAAAAGCTATACAAGGACACTCTCAAGGTCTCTCTTATGAACTTTGGAATTGATTGTGTGACATGGGAGACACTGGTATAAGACCATTTAGCATGGCATGCCCTCATCATATACTGACTCTGATGGGGGACAGGATCCCAATAGGTTCAGCAGATATTCTGATCTTATCTAAAACCAGAAAACCTGCAATAGGGTCTGGAAAGAATTCAAGGTCTCAGACTTAATTGGAGTGAGAGTTGTAGAAGTTTATTGTTACACTTCCATGAGAAGCGGGCAAGAGTCCTTTAGGGGACCTGCAAGTGAGAGTGGTACATGCTTTTACCTTTAAAGGGTAGGGCTGCCATTGTCAGGGCTGACCAGATGGGAGGGGCCTCAGTGCATAGACAGAGGTCAGAGCTGACCAAAAGGAACACGTGAATAGATAGTTTAGATAAGATTTGGGCCAGCCGAAGGAGACAAAAGGCAAGGATAAAGGAGGGTGTGGTCCAGGCCGAGAAGAAATGAAGAGATTAAGTAAGAACAAAAGGGGCCACAGGGTGTTGCCTAGGTGGAGTGTAAGATAGGGAGAAGGGGCTGAGCTCAAGGGTGGGAAAGGACAAATTGCAGTTACAACTGAACAGACTGGTTTTACAAGTTGGTTTCACAAATTGATCTAGACCCCAGGTACCCCATCAGCTCTGTGAGCAAGGCAGAATTGAAACAGCTCAAAAGAAACTTGAGATGTGCAAATTTAGGGAATTCACCCCAAATGTTCACATGGACTACCTGTGCCCTACCTGGGTAGAGCATTCCAAGTTCATATTGATTGTATCAGCTGTAGTTGGACACACTGTCCTTTTGAGAACGAAGGAGAACAACCAGTGTGAACCTGGGCAAGTCACTTAACTGCTATTCGCCTCAGTTTTTCCATCTGTAAAATGGGAAGATCCGGTGAAATAACCATTGCAAAGCACTTATGCCTGGCACATGTTAAGAAGTATATAAATGTTAGCTATAATTATTATTATTGTTGTTGTCATTAAATCGATTTGCTCAGTGCCACATAGGTAGTTAGTAGAAAACCATTGAGAGAAAATGGGTAAAGATCTCATAACTTTTTGGGACTCACCCAAAAGGGGCTCTTCAGAACTTTCTTCAGGTGTTCTGTGCCAAGGGAATAGGGGCCCTTGTGAGGAAGTCTCACCCCTAGAGATTTTTCGTTTTTTCCTCTAAAATATTAACTATTAAATTACACGAGTGTCAATAATATTTAAAGGTGGCAGGTTTTTTTTTTTCAGTATGAAAATAGTTTTGATTCCCTTTATCTGACAATGAAATTTCCCAGGGCTCCCTTTATCCCTGGGGGTACTCCATGTTCCCTGACCCAGACTAACTGGCATTTATGGGTTTCTTGAAGTGAATTCAAGCCTCCAATTATTCTGAGGCCAAATTAGTTTGGGAAGTAACTGAACTAGAGCTTAATTAGGCAAACTGTGCACTGCTGACTCTAAGAAGGCACTGAAATCAGGAGGAGAGACCCCCATGACCTGTCTTAAGTGATAAAAAGGTGTTTAGGGCAGGAAAATCTTGGGAGTTCAGGGCAGTAAACAACCAAGGAAGCGAAGGGGAAATCTTCAATAATGACTGCTGACTTCTGACCCTATAGGCAGGCCTGTGCACCCCTAAACAGAGGGTGACCCATCAGTCTGAAAGACATGTCCTGGGAGGAAGGAATGACTCTAGTCATCCTGGTTAGTCCCTGTTCTCATCATGCCTTCTTTCATCTCCCTCCCTATTGTTGTGCCAATCCCCATGCAGAAAAATAGGTTTCCCCTACCCCTAGCTTCATCCCTCTTCCCTTCCTGCAAGACCCAACTCAGATGTTTCTTCCTCTCTTAACCCTGCCCTGACTCTTCAGCTCCCCCCAGGTGATTGCTCTCTCCCCAAATTTCTCACATCACTTTGCCTAATCCTCTTTTATTCTTTTCATATTTACCTTGAATCATAATCTATTCAACCCTGATTCAACCCCTTTTATTAGATTATAAACTCACTGAGGGCAGCGACTAGGTCTTTTTCAAATTTTTGTATCCCAGTGCCTGACATGATGCTTTTGCACATGTAAGTGCTTAATGGATGTTGGTTCCAAGGAATTGTTGAATGGTGGAAAGATCGCATTTAGTCTTGAGAAGAGAAGCCTTTGTGTGGGGGGCTGAAGGGCTGAGCAGGGCTATCACATGATGGCAATTAGACTTATTCTTAGTGGTTGATGTACTATAGTCACTTCCTATCCCTTGAGTTTTTTCAGGGAGCATTCACATGTTGGAAATCTGTAATGGCTACAAATTGAGACTTGATCTATTGCTTTGTTGATTGTCTAGACTTAAGAAGAGTGAGGGGGAAAATGTTAATTATGCAGATTGAAATGAAAAGTGTGTGTGGGGAGTACATTTTCCCCCCTTCTTTACCCAGGACACCAATGGATATCCTTGTTGGCCGTCAAGAGAACACTTATGAGCAGGAGGTATAAATGCCAGTGATGCCAATTTCAACTGAAAATAAGGGAAAAAAAATTTAAACAATTAAAGCTGTCTGACTTTGGAAAAGTTCACTTTACTAACCTGTGAGTTCCCGGCTCTGGGAGTGTTCAAGTAGAGGCTGGCTGAGCATCCTTTAGGAATGTCTTAGGAAGAATCTTAGGGCAGCTAGGTGACACATTGGATGGAACAACAGGCCTGGAGTCAGGAATATCTGATTTCAAATCACACCTCAGATGCTTAATAGCTGTGTGACCCTGGGCAAGTCACCTAACTAACCCTGTTTGCCTCAATTTCCTCATCTATAAAATAAGTTGGAGAAGTAAATGGCAAACCACCCCAGTATCTCTGCCAAGAAAACTCCAAATGGGGTCACGAAGAATCAGACTCTCATGACTGAACAGCAACAACAAGGGAAAAATTTTATGTGAGATGAGAGGCCAGACTAGACGACCTGAGAAGGTCTTTTCAACCCTGACATATGTTATTCTATGATTATTAGATGTCTGCAATAATGAATTGAAGGCTAGCTGTGTGACCCTGGGCATGTCCCATAGCCCCAAATGCCTCACCTAATAAAAATAATAACTAATGAACTTAAGGTTTTATAAAATTTTGAAGAACTTACAAATTCACTTTAGTTCAGCATTTATTTGCATAGAGCCTAGCACTAGGTGCTGGACAGAAACAAAGTTTATATACCTACCCTCATGGAACTTACAGTCTGGAAGAAGAATAAAATATATCCAAAATAATAATACATAATGACAGCCACAATACAATGTGAGGTCAGAGGAAGACTAGGAAATCGACAACCTGAAGGAAAATAATGTACAAAAAGAACCATCGAAAGACTTTTTTGGAGAAGGGGGCATCTGAGTTAAGGTAGATAGTAACCAATAGGAAATTCCACAGGCAAAGACAAGACACTCAAGGGATTGGCAACAGCATAAGCATAAACATAAAAAGTGAGAGACCAGGGGACAGAGTAGTGGATTAGGTCTGGGGTATAGAATGCATGAAGAAATGTGAAATAAGGCTAGAAAAAATAAAGTAGGCCTTGGATGGCAGGTTAAGGCATTTGAACCTTCTATAACAGTTAATAGGAAGACTTTTTTGAGCAGAGAATAAATTACCTTTAAGTGGGGTTGGTTTATTTTATTTCATCCCAATCTTTTGACCAGGATCCAGGGAGCAATTGGAGGGGTTGGGGGTAGGCAGGGAAGGTTTGGGTGACTTGGAAGTCTGGGCAGTTACCCTACTAAGGTGGATGCCATTACCCAGAAGCCCCGAACCCTTCTCTAGCCCTGCTGGATAATGGGAATTAGAGCTGTTTGCTCTCCTCTTGCTGATTCAGGGGCTCAGGGGATGTGTGGGAAGTTCCATGTGCCTTCCCAGTACACCTCAAGACAAAAAGGTATGTGTTGGTGGGGGGAGTGGGGGTGTGCAGGCTTTAAAGAGACCTTAGGTAACTCATTCCTTTTGTGGATTTAAGACCTGACTAATCCAGGGAAGGTTGTGGGAACACCTCCTGATCAGGATGACATACGAGCCTTGTTGATTTTGTCCCTAGTTTGACCATCAGCTCCCCAGAGCAGGGATTTGGAGAACCGATATTTAGCTGAGCGTAGAATTCTTTTGGGGAGGAGAAAAAAGAATGGGAGAAGAAAAGAAGGAAGGAAGGGGAAGATGCCACAGACTGCCCCACCCAGTCCATTTCTGTGCCCTTCATTACTGAGGTCCTAGTTCTGAAAAAAACTAGATCCAGAGTCTTCTAGGATCTACCTGCCCCAGCCCATGTGGCCCAAAGCCTGGGTGGGAAGGGTAGTAGAGTGGGGAGCAGAAGGGCAGAAAGAGAAAGTGTGAGTACAGCAGCTCAGAAAGTCCCTGGTCCAGACCCCTTCCCCGGCTCCTCCTCCTCCTCCTCCAGGCCCCCCTGGGTTGCCATGGAAACCAGAACAAAGCCTCTCTTTCCCCTCTTTTCTGGATTGTTAATTGTCTTTACTCCATGGTGCCTTTGTTAATTGTTGCCTGTCCCTCCCAGGATGGGGAACTGGGTCTCCCCCAAGGCAAGGCAGAGAGGGAAAAATCAAATGTGAAGGCCCAGTGATCATGAGGCTTCTACTTTAGGAGGGAGGAAAAGGGGAGAGAGTCAAGACTGGGGTTCTCTAAAGTGCAGACTCCTTAGACATGCCACATTTCCCCTTCCCCTCAATTGCTATTTACAACCCCCCCTCACTGCTGTATACTCAGGTGGGACCTGAAGGGAGGCATCAGTGATAATGCTGGAAGAGGAAGAAAAAATCCTGAAGCACAAAAGACTATTGCTAACACTCCCTACCCATCCCTGCCTCCTGCCCCATCATTCCACACCAGCCCCTTTCCCAAGTTAAACAGTAAGACTGACTGCCTGATTCGTCCTCTGCATCTAGGAGGGCCAACCTTGGACACTATAGAGAGAGCCCCTGGGTAGAATGGTCTTCTCTTCTCTTCCCCATTCCAGTGCAGACACAGACAGTTCTTGATGCCACCCCAAAAACATCGTGGAGAAACATTAAAGGAACAGGAGCATGAAAGGATAAAACACAAATCAACTGATATTTAATGGATGGATACCTGTTATAGGTCCAGTATTGAACCAAGAGTCATAGGGAATGAAAGAATATTCAGTGAGGTACTGATTCATGGGAATAATAACTCCCCTGAGGTGGCCCCTTATATTCAAATATACATAATTTAAGTTAGAATTATGTAAAAAGGGGTCATTGGTATCAGCCTAACAGAACTATACAGTACAGGTTCATTTCTGCTTTCTCAAAAAGATTCTAGTCTAGATGGGGCAACAGGGCTTACACATAGGAATATTTCAACATTTATTAGACACCTACTGTATTCCAGGCACTGTGTTTCATTAGGGAAAACAAAGAGGAAAAGAAAGTGGCTCAATTCTGTCCTGTCCCTCAAAAAGTTGCTAATCCAGTCACTAGAGAGGAGTAAAACGTAGTCTAGGTGGTATAACGGGTAAAAAAGATTTGGAGTAAGGAAAACCTGAGCTCCAATTTTGACTGAGAATGTTATTAGCTGGGTAATCCTGGGTGAATCACTTAACCTCTCAGCCTTAGTTTGCTCATATGTGAAATGGGGATTATAGTAGTACTTACTATCTCATGGGATTGTTGTGAGATAAGAGTATCAAATGAGATACTCTATGGAGAACACCTTGCAAAACTTAAGGCTAGTTGCTATTATTTTTATCTCTATGGTTAAGTCTGTGAGTATGTGGAACGAAATCTAGGAATTCCAGAAAGGAAAATTACTATAGATAAGACCACCAAGGAAGGCTTCATAGAGCAGGGGATACTTCATTATTATTATTTTATATTGGTATCTCTGGTTTTTATATCCTCTTAATTTCTATAAGCCTTCTCAGTACACTCCAGGGAGCTATCCCCTATAAAAAAGAATTTAAAAAAGGGAGAGAGAGAGAATGAAAAAGCATTTGAGCAATGCCAGTCCAGACATCAAACCAAATTTGACTGCCTGTGCAGTGTTCCGCAAGCAGAGTCCCCCAGCTCTAGATAGAAGTGAGGAAAATACATTCTTCTACATGTTCTTCAGGGCCAAAGTTGGCCCTTATAACAACATAGTGTTCACTTTTGCTTTTTGTCACTCGTTCTTTTTCTTTCTTTCAGGGAACAATTTAGCTGAATATTAAAGGTTGGGTAAGATTTGGATACAGTTTGGCTTAGTATGTAGTGGAGGAAACATCCCAACATCTATTCATATGTTCACTTTAAGGTTTATAGAGTTCTCTCCCCCACAACAAGCTTGGGAGTTAGGTAGTATGAAGTATGTCCATTTTATAGGAAAGGAAAGTGAGGCTCAAGGGAGAATTGAAATATTCAAGGCTATGGAGTTAATAAATGTCAGAACCCCAAAGGGGAACCAAGTCCCCTGGCTCAAGGGCAGCAATCTTTCCCTTATAGCAGGATATCTCCAATAGGGAGTGAACAGTACATACAAAACTGCAGAGGTGTGAATACATACAGACACACATGCATACACACATTATATACATATATCTACACAGCTATACATATATTCATATCTACACATGCCTACATATACATATATGTATATGTGTGTTTATATCTATACCTATATCTATATCTATATGGAGGTAAAGCTGGGGAATGGTTTGAGTTCTACTGATAGAGGAATAAAGGGCTAAGAGAGTGTGGTGGAAACACAGAATCATACATCATTGATTTAGAGATGGAAGAGATATTAGAAATGATCTAGTCCAACCCTCTCATTTATAGATAAGGAAACTGAGTTGAAGTTGATTCAGTGATTTACCCAAGTGCACACAGGAAGCAACAGAGGTTAGATTTGAACCTAGTCCTTAGGCTTCAAATCCATGATTCTTCCCACTGTGTATGAACCTTTAGTGGACATCCCTCTGCTTCCACCATTCCTCTCTCCAGGCTTTCTTTCAGAGAACTGGGTTCCTCTAAAGTCTATGTCAGAGGATGAGGATGAGGAGAAGCAAAGGAAAACATCACATTTATATAGTGCTATTAAGCAAAGCACTTCACACCTATTTATCTCACTTTATCCTGACAATAATTTCTAAGTTGGGTACCAATATTATTTTCATTTTGCATATGATGAAAGGTCACACAGTTGGTAAGTATCTGAAGGAACCAAGTCTGGTCTTCTAGTCATTTAAGTAATCAATCAGCAAGGATTTTCTAGTCACTTAATCTATGCTCCAAAATAATACACCCTCCAAGGGATTCACTGTGCTAAGTGCACTGGCAATATGCACACACATACACACACACACATACATACATGAGTGTGTATATCTATTTTCCCATATATATAATCTAAAAATACTATGTTTTTATGATACAATATAATATAGTATATATTATGTTTACATATTATATTTATATTCTGATATAAATATAATACATTATATATATTACATATATATGAGGGGGAGAGAGGGGGGAAGGTAGGGAGAGAGGGGGGAAGGTAGGAAGAGGGAGAAGGATGGAGGAAGGGAAAAAGGAAGAGAGAGAGAGAATATTAATCTTTACTCTCAAGGATGTACATGTATAAATGTGTGTACACACAAAATAAGTACCAAGGCAGTTAGGGAAGGAGGGTACTAGGAGTTGGGGGAATCAGGAAAAACTTTCTCTTAGAGGAGGAGAGGAATTCTGTGAGGTAGAGATGAGGAGGGAGTGTGCTCTAGGCACAGGCAATGGCCAATGTGAGGGGACAGAAATGGGAAGAACAGTGAGAAAGCTGGTGTGGCTGTATCACAGAGTGTAGGAGGGGCAGTGGTTGTACAAGGAAATCAGAAAGAGAGGTTCAGGCCATGTTGTAAGGAACTTTAAACCTGAAAGAGACAGTTTCTCTTTCATCAGGAGGCAATGATGAAACCACTGGTTTATCAAACAGGAGTGTGACATGGTCAGATCTCCGCTTAAAGTGTAAAGATAAGACTAGAATAGGAAGAGAATTGAAATTGAAGCTGGGAGAGCAATTAGGAGGCTGTTTTAATAGTCTGGGTGAGAGATGAGGAGAGGTTATATGAAGGTGATGGTTGTGTGGCTAGAGATGAAGAGTTAGATTGAAGACATGTAGCAAGGTAGAAACAGCAAACTTGTCAAATTGATTGATCTATAGAGTGAAGGAGGATAAGAAATCAGGAATAACAATGAGCTTAGGAACCTGGGAGTCTGGAGAGATGGCAGTGCCCTCAACAATAATAAAGTTTGGGAAATGGGTACATTTTTGGGGAGAGATAATAAGCCCTTTTTTGGACATATGACATCCAGTTTGAAAAGTCCAACAGGCAATGACGCCATGCTGAAGCTTGGGGGCTAGACATAAAGGTCTGTGAGTCATGCATAAAGATGATAATTAAGCACCTGGAAGCTGATAAGGTTATCAAGACACAGAATAAGGAAGAGAGTTCAGGTTGAGCTCTAGAGATCACCCAAGCCTCAGTTTCCTTTTCTATGAAATGCATTAGGACTCAACAGAAGGAGACTGAGGAAAGATTGACTGGATATCAGGAAAACCATGAGAGAGTATTTTCATGAAAACCCAGAGAGGAGAAAGTATCCCAGAGGAGAGGGTGGTCAACAGTGTCAAATATAGCAGAAAGACTGAGTATAGCAGATAGCAGATTTCTAGTCAATCAGTTAATAAGCATTTATTAAGAATATACTATGGACAAGGTAATGCACTAAAAAGTAGGGATACCAATAAATGCTAAAATAGTTAAAAATAGTTCCTGCCCTCAAGGAGCTTACATGATAAGGGGAGGAAAAACTTGTAAATGACTAGATATATACAAGATGTATATACAAGTAGAAGGAAAGTATTCTGAAAGGTGAATGCATTAGTAGGGATGAGAGGAGGAGGAAAGGGGAAATAGATTGTCCAGAATAGGGTCCCTACAGAAAGCTGAATGGAGTCTTGAAGGAAGGCAGAAAAAACAAGAGGAGGAGGTGAGGGGGCACAGTATTCTTGGCATGGGGGACAACCAATGTAAAGATTTAAAAATGGGAGATAAAGTGTCTGGTACAAGAAACAGTGAGTAAGCCAGTATAGCTGGATTGTAGAATGCATGGAGGTGACTAGAGTGATGTGAATGAGAGGTTTATAGCAGCTCTCTTTGTGTGGCAAAGAATCAGAAATTATAAGGGATCCCCATCAATTAGGGAAAGGCTAAATAAGTCATGGTGTATGGTTGCGATGGAGTAATACTGTGCTATAAGAAATGATGAGCTCAATGATCTTAGAAAGGCATGGAAAGACCTGCACAAAATGATGAAGAATGAAGTAAGCAGAACCAAGAGAACATTTATACAGCAATAATAGTATTGTTTTAAGAACGACTCAGTCATTTTGACTGTTATAAATATACAAATTTAAAAAAAGGGCGTATGAAGAAAGATGCTATCTGCATCCAGAGAAAGAACTGATAAATAGAAGTATGTATAGAATAATTTTATACATACGTATATGTGTGCATACACACATATACACATTGTGTGTATATATATACATATACACATACACATATACATACACACATACCATTATTTCTTTCTAATCTTAGCCATCTCTAGGGTGGGGAGGGGAGAAGGAAGAAAAAAGGGGAAAAAAAGAAATTTCTACAATAATTTTGTTGTATATTTGGAGGGAATAGCAAGTTGTACACAGAAGATTTGCAGTTTCATGGGCAATCATCTTTTTTATTGTGCTATGTTATGGAAATGCTTGTTTTGTTCCGTGAATCGAAAATAAAATACATTTTTAAAAACGAGAAAGAAGACTGGAAAGGTAGGAAGGATTCATGTCACAAAGAGATTCAAGTGCCAAACAAAGGACTTTATATTTGGTCCTGGGAGAAATAGAAAGCATTGAAGTTTTTTGAGTAGAGGGGGTATGATGGTGGTAGCAAGGTCAGAATTTAGAAAAATCACTTTGGCAAGTGAGTGGTGGATAGATTGAAGTGAACATGGACTTGAAGTAGGGAGATCAGTGAAAAGACAATTGCAATTGTCTAAGTGAAAGGTGCTGAGGGCCTGGCCTAGGGTGATGTCTGTGGGAGTAGAGAGTAGGGGATGTGTTACAGAGAAACTGAAGGTAGCAATGACCAGATTTGGCAAGAGCCTACATTTATGAGTTGAATGAGAGTGGTGAATTCGGTTGACATTGAGATTGTTGCCCTGGGTGACAGGAAGGATAGAAGTACCTTCAAACATAATGGGGAAATTTAGAAAAAGGGAGGGTTTGGGGAAAAAAATAATGAGTTCTTTTTTGGACATGTTGAATTTGAGATGACTATATAACATCCAATTGCAGATGTCCAGAAGGCAAATGGTGATTTGGCTCCATAGTTCAGGAAAGAGACTAGGGCTATATGTATAAATTTGGGACATGTATACAGTTATCATGATGATCATTGAACACATAGTGGTTGATGAAATCACTAAGTGAGATAGTATATATAGAGTGAAAAGAGAATGGACCCAGGACAGAGCCTTGGGGGCCACCCACAGTTAGTGGACATGACATGATGGATAAAGAACCAACAAAGGCAACTGAGAAGCTGCAGGTGACAGGAAAGAGGGAAATCAGAAGAAAATTATGTCATCAAAGCCTAGAGAAGAGAGATTGTCTAGGTCTATGAGCAGAAGGTAATCAACAAGATCAGATGTTGTACAGAGATCCAGAAGGATAGAGATGAAGAAAAGGCCATTAGATTTGGTGATCAAAAGATAATTAGTAACTTTGGAGAGAGAAGTCACAAATGAATGATACGGTTAGAAGTCAGATCTCAGAGGACTTGGAAAAAAGTGAGAGAGGAAGTAGAAGCAGTGCACGTTGGACTGAGATTTTGATACTGGCTTGTAAGGATGGTAGAGTCTGTACAAGTTCGTTTATTTTTTTTTAAGGGACTAGAGAAACTTGTATTTTTGGAAACAGTTGGAAAGGAACTAGTAGAAAGGAAAAGATTGATGGTTAGAGAGAAGGGATGCTTCTATTGAAGAAGGAAGGGGATGTTCTCAAGGGAATATATAGAGAGGCTGCCCTTGGTAAAGGGAAGGGCCATTTCATCATTATGAAAGGCTGGAGGAAAAGTGAAGAGAGTAGGGATGATGTCAATGGATAAGACAGAAGACAGTAGGTGAAAGGACTTTGTGGGAGGCTTGAAGAAGGAAGAAAAGATTTCAAATAGGTTTTGTGGGGATTGAGATAGTGAATCAATTAGGGAGGAATAAAAGGACTTCCTCTTTGCAGTAATTGGCAGCAGATGAGGTTAGATGACATAATTTTGTAACATGCCCAGTCTTTTTTTGTTGTTGTTGTTGCTTTTTTGGAGGGCAGGGCAATTGGGGTTAAGTGACTTGCCCAAGGTCACAGGCTAGTAAGTGTTAAGTGTCTGAGGTCAGATTTGAGCTCTGGTCCTCCTGACTCCAGGGTGGGTGCTCTATTCACTGCACTACCTAGCCTCCCCAGCATACCCAGTCTTTACAATTGTATGATTTCCTCCAGCTGGGTTCCCAACGCCAAGTCCAACATTTTATCCACTAGGCTCTCCTGCCTCTCTAATTCAAAGGGATGGTCAGATCCAGTGGAATGAACACTGGCATGGGGTGTGGACATGTAAGTACTAGTACTGTCTATACAGCTTTTAGGAAGTCATTTAACCCTTTGAGACTCTGTTGCCTCACCTGTAAAATGGGACACTTGAACTAGATTCTTTTTTTTTTTTTAAGCAATCGGGATTAAGTAACTTGCTCAAGTTTACATAGCCAATTATTTCTGGGTGTGGTGCTGAGTGTCTGAGCCCAGGATTCGATCTCCAGGTCATCCCAATACTAGAGCCAGTGCTCTTACTCGCTGAGCCACCTGGACGCCCCTTTGAGCTAGATTCTTAACATAAGGTATCCATGAAACTCGGTTGGGAGAAAAACCCATTTACATTTTTATTTTCACTTACCTCTAAATGAAATTGAGAATATCCTTTAATTATTTTAAAAAAACATTGTTCTAAGAAGAAATCCATAAGCTTTGCCAGATTGCCCAAGGGACTCATGACTGAAAAAAAAAGGTGAAGGACCCTTAAACCAGATGATCTCTTAGCCCACTGAAGCTGTGCAAATGTAATGAATGTAGTATGCCAACTGTGCCCCTCAGGGAGAATCCAAGTAGCCCTTTTTGGTGCTAGGGGAGCTTTGCTGGGAAAATTTGGAAGAAGAAATGGTAAGTCCTTTTTTGACTGCTCTCTTTCTATCTATGCCTCCTTTCTCTCAACTCCCCTGGTTTCTGGAATAGTCAATATCTCTCTCTCTATTTCCCCTCCAACAGACACCCAAATGTATCAGATGATCTCTGGATAGCCTACCTCTTCAAAACAGAAGTAGAACTATAATTGCTCCTGTGGAGTCCAGCCTGGTCCAATACTTTCCTTGGTACTTCAAGCCTGTTCTGAGAACCCCTTGGATCCTGAGGAGAGGTGGGGACTGCAGTTAAGAGATTGTTGGAACTCACAATGGCAATGGCCACTGCAGAAAATATGCTGGTTTTGGAGACAGAAGACCTGGGTTCATATTCAAGTTGTGCCGCCATCCTTGTATGACTTTGGTCAAGTCATTCAGTTTCTGTTTTCTCATCTTTTTAGAGGCATCTAAGTGATATGGTGAATAAAGTGCTGGATCTGGAATCAGGAAGGTATGACTTTAAATTCAGCCTCAGGCTAGTTGTGTGACCCTGGGCAAGTCACTTTACTAAAATAGGGAAAATAAAAGTACTTACCTTGCAGGGTTGTTGCAATGATCAAATAAGGTAACATCTATAAATCTCTTAGTAAATTTTGTTGTTGTTTTTCAGTCATTTCAGTCATGATCAACTCTTTGGGATCTCATTTGGGGTTTTCTTGGCAAAGATGATGGAGTGGTTTGCCATATCCTTCTCCAGCTTATTTTACATGTGAAGAAACTGAGGCAAATAGAGTTAAGTGACTTGTCCAGGGTCACACAACTAATGAATTTGGGAAGATGAATCTTTCTGACTTCAGGCAGACTGTGCCATCTAGCTGCACAGCAGAGTAAATAGTAGGCACTTAATAAATGCTTATCCTTCCTCATCTGTAAAATGTGGGGGTTGAACTAGATGACTTCAGGGGTCCCATCTAGCTCCAAATCTGTGTTTCTATGCTCTTCTGTGTTCTCGATCATGCCTTAGTAGTTTCAGTATAAATAGAAAGATTTCTGGATAGTGTCAGAAGATGGTTATGGTGTTGTGGGAAGACGCTGGACTTGGGTTTGAATATTGGCTCTATGATCTTCACCTCTTCAGGCTCAGTGTCCTTATCCATAAAATGTTGTGCTAGATGACTTCTAAGGTCCTTTCCATTTCTAAGACCTTGGCCCTCCCAGAAGAACAAACCTAAAAGCTAGAGATCTGCAGAGTTAGATGTGACTGCTCTCCATCCATGATCTGGAGGTATCGCTAGACCAATCCCCCACCCCCACCCCCAATTTTCTCTCTTTCCTCATTGAGCCTACCAGTTCCAGTAAAGTCATTTACACCTTTGTATGGACTGAAGTTCCTCTTGTTGCCTCTCCCAAGTGTATTTTGCATGCAGGCTGGGCTAGTAATTATGACTTTGTTAAAGTTGGTCAAAGGAATGTAGGGCTGCATCAGAGAACGTTAGGTCAGGAGAACTTTCCCCATGGTTCTGAAGTCTAAGTGACCCAGGAGAGAGATTTAATCACCTATTATTTTTTTTTTTTTGGCTAACTTTCCCATTTCACTGGGAAGTTTGAATAGTCTGTTGGGATTTTGCAGTTATAGAGGTAAGGTAGGCACATGGGTTCTCCATCATTTGTACCAGGTACTCAGTACCTTTTAATTAGAAAATGTAATCTAATTCAATTCATAGGATCATAGATTTAGAGTAGAAAGGGACCCAGCTCCCTCAGGAGACTGAGGCAACAGAGAGATTATAACTAGCTTAGTTCACATAGCTCTAAAATATCAGAATCAGGATTTGAACTCAGGTCTTCTGACTTCAAAAGAGGAGTGCCATATTGGCTACTATATTCTAGGGAGAAAGATACAAAAGACAAAAACGAAACAATCCCTTCACCAAGGAACCTGCATTCTACACAGAGGATGCAACAGATGATTAAATATTTAAAGTATAAAGAGTAATAGAAAATAATTTCAGGAGAATGAGAGCATTAACTAGGGCTCCGAAAGACCTCTTGAGGAAAGTGCCTCTAGGACTGTGCTTCACAAAGGGAGGAATGGTCATGTTAAGAAAGGGTCCTCACCAGTCACCCTAGAAGAGGCTCTCTGCCTACCTGCTGTCAGTCTTTATCTGCCAAACTTCCTTTGCCCCTCTTTTTTCCTCCCTTCCTACAGGCCCATATGGAAGCTAAAGAGGGACCAGAGACCAACAACCCAAATAGCCAAGCATTTGATGAGATAATGTATTCGAAGCACTTTGCAGACCTTTAAAGATGTTGCCGTCCTCCTCATCCTTATCATAGAAAAGACTGGAAAATAGGCCCAAGGATAGCAGTGGGGGCTGGTGAACTGAGAGAAGGGAGGGCCTCGGGTTTCCCTGAATAACTAGAAAAGATTCTTTATTACAGTGAGCTGCTATCCCTCTCCTCAGAGCAAAGAGCTGGAAGAAATGATGGGCTGACTCGAATGATTTTTAAAATGGCAGCAAGAGGGAGTTGGGTTAGACCTAAAGAAGCTTCCCGGTTGTGAGGAATATTAGTTGTCCTTCGAGAGGTTCTGGGATCTTTGTCCGAGTAGGTTTGCGAATCTAAAAATTAACATCCACCTTCTTGAACAGAGACTAGACAGGGGACTTCTGGTCTAGCTCTAAGGACCTAAGATTCGACGAAGGAACACCTGTACCTGCGGAGTGGGGAAAAGGGGGAGTCATCCGACCTAGTTTCCTCCTTTCTCTTTCCTTCCTCCCCCACCCTCCTCCGCCCCCTATCACCCCGGGCAACCTCGGTTCTGCCCCTTTAAACAGAGGTTTCCTGTCCAGCCAGCTGCGAGATGCCTAGATGGACAGGGCGAGAGGGGGAGCTCTGTGTCTCTGTCCCTCCCTCTCTACCCTCCCTCCCTTCCTCCCTGCTCTCTGTCTCCCTCCCTCTTTCTCCTCGGAAGCTGAAGAGCCGGTGAGGCGGTGGAAGCAGCAGCAACATCAGCAGCAGCAGAAGCAGCAGCAGCAGTCGCCGCCACAGCCGCCGGAGCAGTAGCTGCAGCCGCAAGCAGCTCTCTCCTTCCCTCTTTCCCTCCTTTCCTCCCTCCCTCCTGTGTTGTGAGTGTGACGTGGGGTGGCAGAGAGAGAGATAGGGAGAGAGACGGTTCTTGGACTTAGCCCGGGAGAGGAGCGAACCCTGCGATAGGGACTCGGGGCTGCTAACTCCGAAACGCCGGGAACCGAGTGCAGGAAGGGAGGGAGCAAGCGAGCTCAGAGGCAGAGCCTCCAGGCAGAGAGCTTACGGGGGGGATCCAGGCTCTGGACAGACCCCAGGAGCCACCAGTAGCCAGCTGAGCGCGGGCTCCTGAGCTCTGGGGACCCCCGGGGGCAGAGCTCAGAGCTGGAGAAGCAAGCAGGCAGCCGGTAGCCGTCGACAGACGTCAGTCTCCCGCCAGGGAGCTTTGGACCCTAGGACCAGCGGCGAGAGCCTGGAGAGCAGGGAGCGAGCGAGCGTCCCTCGATCTAGCCCGAGGAGCAGCACCCCTCACCCCACCTCCCACTCACCCCCCTCCGTACCCCTCCCTATTCCTGGACGTGGTTGGGGGCATGTGAGCTGGAAGCCGCGGCAAACGGCAGCGATCATCCCGAGGGAGAAGCCCTGCCCCAGCAAAGGACGGAGCTGGAGCCGGAGCCGGGAGAGTAGTAAGTGCACCCTGCCCTGCCCTGCCATGCCCTGTCCTCTCGCACCACCCTCAACCCTACAGTCCGCTCCTCTCCCAGCCTAGGTCTTTCCACTCCTCAGCCGGGGCTCACCCCTCTGAGTCCCTCTTTACCCCTCAGACACCTGAAGTTTGACAGGCGTATTTGCATGTTTTGGGGGACACCCCAGTTCTTGCCTCTACTGAGTTTCCATCTGCTTGTAAAGTTTTGTTGGGTACCCACCCGTCCCCAGAAGTGGTGTCTACCCCCACCTCTCTGCCCTTCAGGCAGTGCCAATTGGAGATATGGTGCTCACTATGGTCAGACCCTAGTTCTCCGTCCCTGGGGAGAGGTTGTCGAGTAGAAGGCTTCGCAGCCGCCTGAGGGGTGGATTGTGTGTGGAGATGGAGAAGGGAAACAAGGTAGTGAGCTCGGTCTCTCTATGCCTCCCTAACTCCCCCCTTCTGCCTAGCGTCTGTCTGGCTTCTCTTCTTTGCCTGATAACTGACCCGGGCCCCTGTCTCGCCAACCAGTCTGTGGGGCTCAGTCACAATGATTTCCTAACGGGAAGAGGTGGTGTGAGTGTGTCTGAGTGTGTGTATGTGTGTGTGTGTGTGTTGTGTATTCATGAAGGGAGGGGGCGGGTTTATGTGATATACCCCATACAACCCCCAGGAATTATCCCTAGATACTGGGATATCAATCCAACCCTTCCCTCTCTCTGCTCACCCCCTCCCTCCCTTCCTTCCCACCCCAATCCAATCAGCCCTAGGTTCATTCCCAAGAGGAGATGGGGGAGGCGGCATCCTGTTTGTGTCTTAATTCTGCTGTTTCTCTCTAGCTTCCCCCTCCCCACCCTACACTAGCAATCCCCCCCCCCCCCCCAATTATTTTTTTAATTCAGGAATACACGAGGTGAATTTTCTTGGCCTGATCTTGCAAAACAAAAGTCTGGGGAAGGGGATAGTCCCATTCCCAGCGGCTCGCCATTGTTTTCATACAAAGTGTATTCAACATATAAATACACACACCACACACGTGTCCCTGCCTGGATCTGCCCAGAGGTTGGGGGATTCTCCCACTGGTTAGTCTGGCATTCTCCCTCTGTTGCTCATCTTGGGGATGGGGTAGGCATAGGATTATGTGAAGTTGTGGAGTGTGCTTTTGCTGTTGTCTAAGGAGTAGGGCAGGGGAATGAGTTTTGAATTTAGGGGAGGCAGCTTTCTGGGAAGACCCTGCGCCCGACCGGGTGGTTCCGGCTCCTGACCCCAAAGGAATTGGCAGCGGCTTCAGAATTCCGCCAGACCTCTTGGCAAAGGCCCCCACGACATCAGTCTAGGGAGGAAGCTGGAAGTTTTCCTGGGAAGTTTGCTTTTTCTCCGTGAGAATTTCCGGGCAGAGTCAGGGTGACCCAGAGAGACAGAGATAGAGAGAAAAAGACACCGAGACACACACACACACACACACACACACACACACACACACACACACACACACACACA
>NW_027187372.1:29761612-29767305 GCF_028583685.1 Petaurus breviceps papuanus
ACACACACACACACACACACACACACACACACACACACACACACACAGAGAAAGAGCAGACAAAGACAGAGACACTGAGAAGAATATTGGTGTTGTGGGGTCTCCCTGGGGCTGGAGGAAACTAGGAGAATGGAGGGGCCCTGTTGCCTGCTGGGCTGAAGGGAAGGCATTGATTTAATTGCTGCTTTGATTTTTCAGACACCCTGGGCCTCCCCTTTCTTTGTGAAGTGGAGCCCACTGACCAAGCTCAGTAATTCTAGAGATCCGAGCCCCACTCCCTGGCCTTGGGCAAGTACCTCTTGGGACCTCTGCTCTCCATTTGAGAAACAGGGAGTTAGCCTCCCTCCTTTTAAACCCCATATATTAGGAAGAGGTAGTGGGTCAGATTTGGTAACTGTCTGATTGTGGGTAATCTGGAACAATAACTTTGGGCAGGAGATTAATTAATACAGATAATGGGCTTCAAAGAAGAGAGATTAAGTATTCAGGTACTAGGTCCTAGCTTTAGGTTTACCTCACTATCCCCTTTTGGTTTTTTTAGGTTGTTTGGCTAGTTTTAATGAAAGGAACATTCTACTCACCCCACCCTTCCCTCCATCCCTCCCTGGTGGGGCCCTCTCCACCCAGCCCAATCTCTCTGGTAGAAGAAAAACTCAGGACTGTCTTCCCTAGTGCATAGCTTTCTTGGCAGCGGGCTCCAGGATTGGATGTGCTTTTGTGTCAGTGGGGTTTGGTGAATTTCCTGAGAGAGATGGAACCCCAGATGTCTTGGGCCCTGAGGAAGAGTCATCAGGGAAGGGTTAAGGCCTCTTCCTCCTGGGTATCTGCCCCCAAGGCTGTATTTATATTGCTTACTGTTTAGGAACCTCCCACTGCTGTAAATAAGAGAAGATGGAAGGAGTTTGGTGAAAGAATAATAATAATAAATGCTAATAGTGCTTCTCCAGTGCCAAGCACTGTGAAGAGTACCTTACAATTATCTTATTTGATCCTCACAACAACCCTGGGAGATAGGTGCCATTTTACAGGTAAGGGAAACTGAGGCAAACAGAAGTGATTTGCCAGGGTCACACAGCTAGCATCTGAGTGTGTTTGAGGCCAGTTTTGAACTTAGGTCTTCCTGACTCTAGCCCCAGTGGTCTTTGTCACCTAGCTGACCCCTAAATTCAATAGCCTTGGAGTATTTAATGGGTTTGGAGGAAAATATTAATCTTCTCATTTTCATCCATCCATAGCTAGGATTGTAGGAATGTGCTGTTTAGTTAGAAGCTCTGGAAATCAGTAGGTCAGACTAGTGGAGACATGGGGGATTGCTGAAGAAGAACAAGATCAACTCTGGGTCTTAGTTATCTGGAAATCAGGATTCTAGTCCTGACTCTTGCTTATAATTGTGTGACCTTGGGCAAGTCACTTGAATACTTTAAACCTTTTTTCCCCTACTGTAAAACTGGAGATACTATTTGCATTACTACCCTTATAGGACTGTGGGGATAATGCCTTCTAAATTAAAAAGAAACCTGGGTTTAAATCCCATTTGGACTTGCTGTTTTGTGAAAATTGATGTAACCTAACACTGACCCTCAGTATCTTCTTCTCAAAAAGGGAAGGGGGGCACAGAAATAGATAATGCCTGTGATATATCTATTTAGCCCTATGAGTTGTTACAAGGCTCACTTAAGATACTTTATGCAAAGTACATTCCAAACCTTAAAAAGTGCTTTATGTATGTCTGTCTCTGGAATAGAAATGTGAGCCATTATTATTATTATTATTAAGCCCTCTGGACAATGAGAATAAACTTTTCTATTCCTCCCTAATTCCCTTCCCCCAACTCATCACTACTTGAAAACATTTAAGAAAACCATCAGCAGTTTTTACCAGAATTTCAATCACAATTGCCCAATTTTCTTTCTCAGAAAGGTTGTCTTCTATTACATGCTCTTCCTTCCCTCTAAAATCTTTGTATTCCCAAATTTAGGCTTTTTCTGTGCTGTAGCCTTCATTAAGCGCCTACTAGAGGCAAAGCAGTGGGACCTAGTGAGAGGAGAGCTACTCTCTGAGTCTGGAAGAACTGACTTCAAATCCAGACTCTGACGCGTGTTAGGCTTTTGACCCTAGACAGGTCACTGAGCCTCTTGGAGCCCCAGGCAATTCTTTAAAACTAATGCTAAAATGCTCATCTGTATTGTTAGAGTTTCCTCACCTTTCATTTTCAACACAGAAGAATTCACAGGTCTTTTAAAAAAAATGGGGCAGGTATTGGGCTAGGCCTTGGGCATTGAATTCTATAGAGAGATGAGTTGAACTAGCCACTCTCCTATGCCACTTGGAGAATAGGGGGAGGTCAGAGAATAGGACGGTACTTAAGCTTACACTTTAGCACATAATAAATATACAGCAAAGTGCTATGTGTACTCAGATGAAGGAAGAGAAACCTTTGGGGAAAGGAGAGCAGGAAAAAGTTCATGGAGGAATTGGCATTAAAACCAGATCCTGAAGGATGGGCAGGATTTCAAAAGGATTTAGTGAGAGGACATTCTAGATGGTAAATGGCATTAGCAAAGATGCAGAGGTGGGAAACTAGCCAGTAGTCTTTGACCCACTTGCCTTTCAGCTATATACTAGAAGTCAGAGATGAGTGGGCATATTCCCAATTCTGTCCCTGGTATAGTGAGTGTCATAAGGCATTTCCCTCTCTCTAAGCCCTGTTCCTCCCACCATTTACATTATTCTTTTTCCACCTGATGGTGAAGCTACCCTTAACATTTCTCAAGGTAGTTAAGTGAATGAATGAGAGATCCATGCAATCAACATTCACTGAGTACCTACTATGCACCCAGTATTGTGGTATGTGTGTGTATTTTGGGGGAAAGTACAAGAGATACAAGTCTGACTACCTCTTACCCTGTAAAAGCTGACATGCTGATTGAGTCCTTTGTAGGACTCTAGTTTGACAGGGTACTTTGAGGTGGACATTGGGAAGATGGCATGAAGTTGACACTTACTTAGGGAGGGTTGTACCAATAGAACAGGACCTTTTCCCTCCACAACCACCACCCCTTCACCCCCATTCAGGGGTGAGGCCATATGTTTGAAAAGAACTGTGTTGGAAGGACCGGCTGCAGGGAGCTGGGAGCTCAGTAAATCGTGCTTTGAATGGAGTTATTTTTGTGTTCACTGTTTGCTTAAGAGGGCCTGCTCCTGCCTGAACTCGTTGCATTCACACTCTGCTGGTCCCCTTCCTGGAATCTGGCCTTCTTAACTCGGGTGATGGTCATGGTGCCTGCCAGGGGGTTGAAAATGAGGGCCCAGAGGAGATCTGTTCTCCCCTCCCCCCTCCTCCCCTTTAGCCCCATTGGTGAATATCCAGTGTTTGAAGAATTGAGACTTCTCTTAAGTCAGCCCATTCCCACATCTTTTGTGGGTGTGGGGTAGGAGAGAGGCAGTGACATTCCTGACTGGTCCCTGGGCCTAAGGTCTTTGCATTGTAGCTCTCCTAATATCCTTCCCCTCTGTTACCCTTCCCTCCAAGTTCCCACCACAAACTAAACTATCCCTTACAGGTCCAGTAGCTAACAAAACAGTTGAATGGATTATTTGTTTTTTTTTAAGCTTAATTTTTATTAATATATTTTATTTTAACATTACCTTCATTTCCCAATATATCATTTCTCTTCACCTTCCCAGAGCCTTCACCTTCACCTTCTCCTAACAAAGAATAAAAAAGAGAAGAAAAAAGTTCATTAAAACTATCTAATACGTCAACCAAGTCCACATGCTTTCTTCCATACCTATAGTTCCCTCACCTCTACAAAGAAGGGAGAGAGATGTGCTCTCGGATCTCTTCTTTGGGGTCTAGCTTTTTCATTATAACATTCAGCTTTTATCGCTGTCCTTTCCACTTACTTTGTTAAATAGTCACTAGGTCTGTTGGTTTTCTGGATATACTTCATTCGTTTTTTCATCAGTTTATTTAAGTCTTTCTTTGGTTTTCTGTAATCTCCTTATTTTTTTCTTCCAGCACAATAACATGTTGTTACATTTATGTGTCAGCTTCCTTAGCCATTCCCCAATCCATGGGCATCTTCTTTTGTTTCCAGTTCTTTGCTATTTTGAAAAGTGCTGCCTTAAATGTTTGGTGTATGTGAGACCTTTCCTTTTGTCATTGACCTTCTTGGGGGATATGCCTGGCACTGGGAACCCTAGGTCAAAAGGTCTGGACATTTTAATCACTTTCTTAGCATATTTCCAAATTGCTTTCCAAAATGGCTGGACCAATTCTCCATTCTACCAACAGTGCATTAGTATGCCGAACAGATTGCTTCGGTTGGATAACAGAAATTGGCAAAAAAGGGCCCTAAAGCATTGCTTGGCTCCTCTGGATTAAATGGGTATCCTTAGCTGGGAGTCAGAGTTCATAAAAATCATAGGATATTAAAGCCCAAAGGAATCTTAGAGGTGATCTAATCCAATACTAAATCTTATTATTATAGAAGATGAAATTGAGTCCTAGAGAAGTCAGGTGACTGGCTTGAGATCTTAGAAAAAAATAGCAGAGCCAAGATTTGAACCTGGGCCTTTTGACTTCAAATCCAAGGTTCCTTCCATTGTAACACACTGTTATTATATTATGAAATATTGCATATTAAGTATACAAAATATTGTATATTAAATTCTCTGTCGTTAATAAGATTTTTATCCTGGTTGTGGTGATTTGGTACTTCCTTTCTAGGGTCAGAAGCATCTTCCTCCTCCCTGCCTCCTGGCCCTCATTCCACCATTAGGTAAAATGTTTTCTCAAAGCATCTGTTCTCTAATTCCAGCCCTGCCTAGTTTGGCTAACCTTTGCTTAACACATATCTTAGTGACTTCCCCCTCCTCCCCCCTTTCTGGACTTTCCACCCTTAGGGTGAATAGGACCTGGCTCTCCTCAAGTCCAGAAAGTTTCCTCTCCCACTAATTTCCTTTTTCTTCTATGAGGTCCCTCTGCCCAACTCCCAGGAGTGTGTAGGGCAGAGTCCTAAACAGTCTCTGCTCTGCAATTGGTTGGTTTAGAGAGAGTCTGGCAAAGAAGATAAAGAGAAGACAACAGCTGTAACTCCTCTCTCTTCCCAGATTCTTCCTCTTAGGAGAGAAAGCAGGAGCCAAGGGGAGTAAGATTAGGAGGAAGTCACTAGGGATAGACACTGCCTCCTCTCTGGGTAAACTCGTGGGCTAGTATAATGCAAGGTCTTTCTTGCGTTATACCATACCATTCCATTCATATTCATATTCATATACCATACCATACCATTCAGAGTAAGTCACTTCACCTTCCAAATGTTTTCCAAGGGATGAATCATTTGTGGGTGGGATGGAGGTGGTACAGAGCAGGGTGAGAAGGGAAACTGAGGCACTGACTGCTACAAGGGCGCAGAGTCAAGACTCGACTTAGATTGCGAATGGGGAAAGGAAAGGAGAAAGGAGTAGAGGGCAGAATTTCCAGCTGCTTCCTTTCTTCTCAAACAATATTCTTTCTCCTCTACCCTGCCATCCCCTTAGCTTCCCCTGGAAGACTTGATACCCTCAATTAAATCTGGAATTCTGTTCCCTTGATACCTGTGTTCATACTCTTCTGTTCAATGGCCTTAGCATTTAAATGGCCTTCTAAAGTATGTGTGGGATGAGTATTAATGTCCAGCCACCACACACTG
>NW_027187372.1:29772305-29794521 GCF_028583685.1 Petaurus breviceps papuanus
AAGGTAGAAACTGTCCACTGTGGGGAAAATAGGAGAAACAGGAGGGCTGAGTTTCATTTTTGCTTAGACCTCCAAGCCCACACTTGGGAACGATAATAACTGATGCATATCTAGTGTGTGCGTTAGGGTTACAAAATGCACTTGCATTATCTCATTTGGTCCTCATGACTGCCATGTAGATTGAATGTTGGCCAAATGGAAACCCACATTCTTAGTCTTAACCCAGTGAACCTTCCTCTGTTGTGCCCCTCACCCCCACCCACCCCCATCCTACTCTACTTCCCAGCCTGGATGCACAGCAGGCCTTAAAACCAGAAGGAATGTTAGATTCTTCCAGTCCAAATACCTCATTTTACAGATAAGGAAACTGAGCCCTCAAGTGGTTAAATGACCTCCATCTAGGGCAAGGGTGGGGAACCTTTGGCTCCCAGACCACGTGTGGCCCTCTAGGTCCTCAGTTGTGGCCCTTTGGATTTAGATACCTCCCAGGGTTGTCTGTGAGATCAAATGAGATAATATTTGTAAAGCATTTGGCAATAATAAATGCTCTTCAGTGAGTCAAAAGGGAAGGTGTACATGTTGCTAGGGTAAGGAATTTTTTTCTGTCCCATTCTAGGTAGGCAGCTAGGAAAAGTCCTGTGGTCCCCAGTTCAGGTTTCTTCCCCTCCTACTCTCCCACCCTACCCCATGCTTCTTGGTCTCTATCACTTAACTACTGACTCCCGAATCTATAGACTGTTAGTCCCCTAAGAACACCCTCATTTCATTTTATTTTTTATCGGACCTGATTCCATCACTGTAGCAATCCTAAACTCCAGATAGGAAACTTTCTACCACCAGTAGGGATCATCACTTTCCCAGCAAGCAGTCTTAGAGAGCTGAAGAAGCCTTGAGAGCAGAAGTTCACTGGCTCAGGACAGTAGCCAGCCAAACTAGTAGACTTCAAGTCTTCCTGACCAGCTGTGCATCCAACTAGGGCAGCCTTACTTCTCAAAATCCCTCCTTCTACTGAGCCTCAGGGAAGGATTTTTTAGGCTGATTTGCCGAAAATCACCCAAGTATTTAACCATCCAAGTGAGATTCAAACCCAGACCTCCAGACAGATAGTCTCTAATAAGCAGTCACCTTCTTCAACTAAGACCTTTGGTTGGAGGTGGCCAGACCTTCTGGTGCTGGAGGGTAGAGGTCTAGTGGGCCTCTTTAAAGAGAGGATTCTGAAATCTTCACTCAGGCTGGCCTAAAACAAAATTGTGGAGGGGACAATGGGCAACCCTCATTGAAACTATCTGTGTTCCCTCTTCTCTGGGGTGAGCTGAAGTGAGCAAAAATACAATTGTTAGAATTTCAGGGAGAGCATTCACACCTTGGAAACAGGCAAATGCTAAAAATCAGGGCATGACTTACTGTTTTGTTGATTGCCTAGTCTTAAGAAAGTGATGGAGCGACCAGCCTCCCCTGGCCCCTGCTTAGACATTTACCAGCATACTACTGCCTTTCCCCATGCCCAGTGGACCCACCCTTCTAGTCAGTTAGCCAATAATCAATAAACATTTGTTTGGGGTCTACTCTTTCTGGCTCTTAGATAAACCCTTCCACACAACCTTTACTATGTTTTGCCCTTGGGGTGAATTTTCTCACTTTCCTCTGTCTTAGATCTCTCTAATGGTGTGTGTGGGGGGGAGGTATCCCCAAGCATTATAGTTTAATGATAACATTCACATATTATTTGCATTTTAAATGAGCCTTTAGGACCTGGATCTTTAACCCAAGAGATTAACTCTTTGGGTAGAAATTTCTGTAATTTGGTAGATTAGTCTGATAGAGGAAGTACTTAGGGTCTGAGGGAAGAAGTCTACATGTTGCCCCTAAAATCATAGCCTGGACGGTATGGTGAACTGAAAAGAGGCTTGATTTGAATCCAGAAGACCTGAGTGGGAATCTCGAGTCTGGTATTAGCTGTGTGATCTTGGGCAAATGAGTCAATTTTTCTAGGCCTCAGTATACTCAATTGTGAAATGAGAAGATGAGACTGGATGATCCCTGAGGTCTTTTCCATGTCTAACAAGAGTTAATAATGCTTTTAATAGTGATATTGGCACTTTCCCCCTCTTCCCCTACCCACCCTGTAAGCCTCCCTTAGCTATAGCCACCACTGAAGCTTGTTTCTGAAGACTCCTGTATAATTGGGATCATATTCCTTATACTGGGGTAGGGGGCCTTTGCCTTTGGAACTCCTCTCTCCTAGGACAGATGGGAAGGAGTTTCAGGCTTGGATACCCCAAAGAATTTGGGCATGTGTGTATGGCTGGGTATGTCAGCGCATCTTATGTTTTATTATATGTTAGCATGTTCCTAGCTGTCCATACCAACATCATGGTATGTTGATGAGCAAGGGAGAAATATGGGTTCAAATCTTATCACTTGCTAGAGGTATTTTCTCAGCATTCAGCTTCTTCAGCTGTAAAATGGAGCTAATGATACCTTTCTGGGTTGTTATATGGTTGAAATAGGATGATGTTTTTAAGCTTCTCAGTACTCTATAAATGTCAGCTAATATTGCTGTGTAGTGAGGTATCCTAGCCTAATAGAGCACAGACAAGAGACCTCTACATTCCAATCCAAGCTGACCCTTTATAGGTTTATGAGTCAGAGTAAGTAGTGATTTTTGTGAGCCTCAGTTTTCCCCTTCAGTAAAATGGGAATGATGATACTTGTGTTACCTGCCTCACCAGCTTGTGGAAAAAGTGTTTTGCAAACCTTTTATTATGCCTCTTACGTGTGTGGTCCTATGCTGGTGTGCAAGCCTCTTAGGATGGATGGGACTGTGTGGCTGTGGGTGCTGCCATCTGGATCACCTGGCTCCAGGGGGATGGTGGAATCGAGAACAACAGCGGCAGTTGGGGTGGGGGTAGTGGACAGCGGGCGGTGGTAGTGGGGCCTGATTCCCAGGACCAACTGTGAATTAACTCGACTGGCTGCTAAATGCCTTTGCTGGTTCTCTGCCCTGTCTGTCCCCCTCCCCTTCCGTCCCCTCCCTTCGATGCCCTCCTGAAAATAAACAACTGTGTCAACAGCAGGGTGATTGTGCGTCTCCTACAGGCCCGGCTGCCAGGACTGGGCAGGTGTTGGTGGAGGCTGCCAAAGGCCCATGCTGGGAGCCAGGGCTGGGCTGGGGCTGTGGGAGCCGCAGGATAAACAAGGCCGCACACATGGAGGCAGGCAGACAGGCATGCTAGGAGGGGAGAGAGAACAGGTGTCTCAGGAGCCTCGCAGACACAAAGAGCCTCTTGTCTCCTCCCCAGCAGCCTGGATAGCCACCCCTCCTTCCTCCTTACCCCAGGCCCCAGGCCCAGGTCCAGTGACCAGGTCATCGGTGTGGCCTCTTGGAACAATAAGGGAGTTGGCTCCCTCCCTATCCCTGTCCCTCCCTTCAAACACTCCCTCAGCTTGCCTTGCATTCTTCTTAAGACCAAAATAAAATTGGTCCCTGGCTATTGAGGCCTGGTGAGGAGAGCTGGGTCAAAAGGCAGGTAACTGTCAGTCTTACCTGATTGACCAATAGACTTTGTGACCTTAGATGAATCATTTAACCTATTGGGGCCTCAGGTTCCCCACTGATATGTAAGTAATCTACCCAGTGATGTCCTAAGGAAAGAAATGGGATGGAAGATAAGACAAGGACCTGGTTTTTTAAAATGGTAGTGGCAGGTCCTAGGCCTAGAGAGGACTGAGAAGCCTGGGGAAGGACTGAGGGTACGGGGTCTGGTGATGTTAGAGCCTTCCTGAGACATCTACAGGGATATGAGATTCTGGGAAGAAGCCTTGAATGTTAGAGCTAGATTTGGGCAGTGAAGCTGGGCTTCTCCAACGGCGTTGGCCCCGCTGGCTAGTCTAACTTCCTTTTGCAGATAAGGAAACTGAGATCTAGGGAGGGAAATTGGGGTTAGTTAAAGGGGTTGGCCATTGCAGAAGGATTTGTCTAAGTAATGAGCACAGTCCCTGCTCCTGAAAGCCCCAACAACTGGAACATCACCTAGATACCCTCTGTGTCTTCCTTCCTTACCCTGATATCCTATGTGTGATTCAGCTTTTATTCCTTTGGAATAAATGATAGCTCAGTTATCTAGAGTGCTGTTAAGCCTTTATAACCATACTATGAGCAATGGTGTGCTGGTAAATGTTTAACAATCAGCTCTCTGGGGGAGGGGCAGGAAGGCACATACTTGCAGGACAAATCTTTAAGTTTGTTGTTCTTCAGTCATTTTTTCAGTCATGTCGGATTCTTCCTGACCTCCAAGTTGGGATTTTCTTGGCAGGCAGAAATATTGGAGTGGTTTGCCATTTCCTTTTCCAGCTCATTTTACAAATAAGGAAACGGAAGCAAAGAGGGTGAAATGACTTCCCTAGGGTCACACTGCTACAAGTGTCTAAGGCTATATTTGAACTCGGATCTTCCTGACTCCAGACTATCCACTGTGCCACCTAGCAGCCCTTACTTTTAAATTTAACCTACATTATTAACAATTTCTCCATCACCTTCTTAAGCTGGGACAATCAACAGAATAATAATGAATTGAAGCCCTGATCTGTAAGCTTTGAGGATTTAAATGTCTACACTGATAATTAAACATTTAGAGAGTCAGTTCAAACTGACTCTAGCCCCTGCCTATGAGGCAAGTAGTATAAGTGTTGTGGTTTCCATTTTAAAGATGGGGAAACTGAGTCTTGGGAAGCTAAGTGACTCATCTATGGTTATACAGCTATAATCACAGTCATAATAAGCATTTATATAGTGCTTTAAGGCAAAGTGCTGTACATGTTATCTCACCAAAGCCTCCCAATATCCTGTGAGGTAAGTGTTATTATTACCATTTTATAGAAAGGAAAACGAGGCTGACTCAGATTTAAGGTCATACAGTTAGCAAGTTTCTCAGGGAGCATTTGAACTCAGCGCTCCCTGACTCCAAGTTCACCCTTTGGGTTCCAGCCAAGCTTCGTCACTGACTTCCTGTGTGACTTTGGACAAGTCACTCAACCTTTTTAGACTCAATTTCCCCACTTGTAACTGGTGGAGACTCATCCTTGTCTCTTCAGAGATAACACGGGGAAGGGCACCATAATCCATGCCTTTCTTCTTTATAGTAGGACTCAGTCTCAGTCTCTCTGATCCTCAGTTTCCTTTTCTGTAAAATGAATCTAGTTGAACTAGATGACTGGCCTATAACTTCCCTTATAGCCCTACATTAGGGTGGGGAACGTTTGACCTCGAGGCCACATGGGGCCCTCTTCGTCCCCTCAGGTGTGGCCCTTTGACTGAATCTGAGTTTGGATTCAGTTAAAGAGCTGCACCTGAGGACCTAGAGGGCCCCATGTGGCCTCGAGGCCGAAGGTTTCCCTCCCCTGTCCCAAATCCATGAGCCTGTAAGTATAACATAATGGACATGAGGGCCCCTTGAGAAGTCGCCTACAGAGCGATAGGAGAAGGAGGTATGAATAGTTGTAGGAGTATAGGTGAGTCTGGCTTAACCCTGCTTAGCCTCTGAAGCCAGATGAGAACCTAATTCAATGGCTTTTGCTTTGGGCCTGCGCCAGGTTGTTTATAGCAAAGCTAGGATTGTTAATGACAGGGAGAGGTCCGAAGAGCCCCGGTGGCTGTCATCCTCTTGACTCAGGCATCTGTTCCCCAAACGTCAGACAGCTGAGGCAGCTGAGACTCTAGTCCCCCACTCCTGACTTGAGTTAAGCCTCCCCAGGGGCCTTAGCATCTTCTCCCCAACAGTTGTGTTGGCATTTTGGGGGAACCCTCTGGCCCCCCCCCCCCTTATTTCTGAGACAGCTGAGTCTAATGGGAATAAGAGTCTTGGTTGGTTCTGCCACTGACTTGCTGTGTGCCCTCAGACCAGCCTCTCACACTTTCTTAATTCCTGATTTCCCATCTTCATCTTTGTTCTTCCTGTAAGAGAGTTATGAGTGCTAGGAGAATATAGATGAGATTGAGGATTAATTGTTATTATTTTGAGATTCTTTTCTCCCCGGCTTCAAAACTCTGTTATGCTGCTTGGTGTTCTTTTTATTTGTGAAAGACTGTTGTTTTCAGAATATTTTCTTATATCAGCTCTGTGAGAAAGGCAGCCCGGAAAACTGAGGCCTAGAAAAGCTAAGTCACTTGCCCATTGTCTCACAGCTCATTAAGCAGAGTAAGGGGAGGGATGGAATTCACATCTCCTGATACTAAGTCTGCCTTAAAAAAAAAATATATATATATATATATATATATACACACACAAAGTTTTTAAAATAAGAGTTTTTTTTTAAAGGCTGTATCATTTCCCAATGATTCCTCTTTCCACTCCCACGAGTTAAGCAAAACAAATTAACACATCAACCAAAATGTATGCCTTATTCAGTACCTATAGGCTACCACCTCTCTGCTAAGATGAGGGAGGCATGTTGCAGTATTGATCATCTGGTCACTTCAAGTACTTCACCAAACTCTGGGTGTATAAAGGAATGCAAAAAGCTAGTTCCTCCTCTCTAGTCACCGTCTAGTGGGGAAAGAAATCATGCGAATAATTGTGTACAAACAAGACATATAAGAGTTTACCTCAGAGATATTGGTGCTTGGTTCCAGACCATCACCAAAAAGTAGATATAGCAATAAAGCAAGTCACAAGCATTTTTTAGTTTCCCAGTGCATATAAAAATTATGCTTATACTATGCTATAGTCTATTTAGTGTGCAATAGTAATATGTCTGAAAACAATGTATATTATTATTTTTTTTTTGGAGAGGGGAAGGCAAGGCAATTGGGGTTAAGTGACTTGCCCATGGTCACATAGCTAGTAGTGTGTCAAGTATCTGAGGTGGTATTTGAACTCAGGTCCTAACTCCAGGGCCAGTGCTCTATTCACTGTGCCACCTAGCTGCCCCTATGCTTTAATTTTAAAAATACTTTATTACTAAGGAATGCTAACATCATCTGAGCCTTCAGTGATTCATCATCATTTTGCTGGTGGAGGGTCTTGCCTCATTGTTGATGACTGCTGATCGCTCAGAGTGGTGGTTGGTGAAGGTTGGGGTGGCTGTGGCAGTTTCTTAAAATAAGACAACAATGAAGTTTACCACATGGATTGATTCTTCCTTGCACTTGAACCCTTAGGCCATTGTAGGGTTACTAATTGGTCTAATTTCAGTATTGTGGTGTCTTGAGGAAAGGAGAGGTCAAAAAAGAGGAGGTGAGGAAGAGAATCAGGGGCTGGAGGCTTGGTAGAGCAATCAGAACATACACATTTATGATTAAATTCACCATTTTATATGGGCCAGTTTGGTGCCCCCCCCCCCCAATTACAATAGGAACATCAAAGCTCACTGATCACAGATCAATGTAACAGAAATAATAATAATGAAAAATTTGAAATATTACAAGAAGGACCTAAATGTGATGTGGAGACATGATGTGAGTGTGTGCCGATGGAAAAATGGCGCCGATGGACGTGCTTGAAGCAGGGTTGCCACAAACCTTCAATTTGTAAAAAAAAACCTCAATATCTGTGAAGTGCAATAAAGTGAGGTATGCCTGTACAGGATAAATAGGAGATAATCAAAAGGAAGACATTAACTAGCATTAAGGGGGATTGAGAAAAACTTCCTGTAGAAGGTGGGATTTTAGTTGCCAGGGAAACCAGGATTTGGAGATGAGGAAGGAGAGAATTCCAGGCATGGGGGACAGCCAGTAAAAAATGCCTGGAGTCTGGAAATGTAGTATCTTGTTTTAGAAATTGCAAGGAGACTAGTGTCACTGAATTACAAAGTCCATGATGGCTGTAAGGCATAATAAGACTAGAAAGGTAGGAGGGGTCTAAGTTATAAAGGGCTTTGGATGTATTAGAATTTATATTTTTAAGTATAGTGAGGGGAGGGATAGAACTCAGATTTCCTGATACTGTCTACCTTAAAAATAAAATAATATGGGGCAGCTAGGTGGCACAGTGAATAGAGCACCGGCCCTGAAGTCAGGAGGACCTGAGTTCAAATCCAGCCTCAGTCACTTAACACAAAACTAGTTGTGTGAACTTGGGCAAGTTACTTAACCCCAATTGCCCTACCTTCCCCCTCCGAAAAGCAAAAATATATATTTTTATATATTATTATATAAATAATATATATTTTTTATATTATTATATAAATAATATAAATATATTTATTTAATTAATTTAATATATTAAAATAATATCAGTAAAGATAAAATAAAATAATGAATTTAATGAGTTTTGGGGGTAGGTGGGTGACATGGTCAGACCTTCACTTTAGAAAGATTAGTTTGACAAGCTGAGTGTTGGCTAGACTGGAATGGAGAAAGATTTGAGGTGAAAAGGGCCTGAACTGGGGTAGTAGCAGTGTCAGAGAGGGAAGGGGGCATAAAGATCTAAGAGATGTTATGAGGATAAAATTGATAGGACTTGGTAATCGATTGGATACTAGGGTGGGATGAGAAAGAATAAGGAGGAAAGGATGACATTTAGGCAACTGGGAATTTGGTGGTTCCTTTGACATGAATAGGGAAGTTCAGAAGTGGGGGAAAGATAATGAATTCTGACGTCTTTGGGTTCATCATGTCAATTGTTCCTTGGTTTTGTTTGCTTTGTTCTGTATCAGTTCATATAAATCTTCCCAAGTTTCTTTGAATGCTTCATATTTCATCATCTCTTATAACCCAAAATATTCCAATACATTAACACGCCACCATTTTTTTCACCATTGCAAATTTGATGGGTCCCTGCTTTCCTTCCTATTCTTCGAAACTACAAAAAGTTCCATTGTTCTCTTGCTGACACTACTTTGCTTCTTTTCCTTGTACTAAATGCTGTGATAATGAGTAAGACCATCCCTGGGTTTTTTTCACTTAGGCCCTTCCCATACAGTTCCTCCAGACCAGTGGTGTGAGTCTCATGGATTTACATGGAACTGTTCTGTGCCTCATCTTCCTTACTCCCATATCTTCTCTTACTCTCTGGCATACTTCCAACGATCCCTTCTTTTGGGGGTGCCTAGGCTTTTCTGGTGCCTGGGCCCCATCTAACCTTTGAGGAATTGGTTTTAAGAAAAAAAAGTTGATATCTTGCTGGGGAAACAGCCCTGATGCCCTTTGTCCTTTTGTTCTGACAGGTTGGAATTATTAATAGGCAGGGCTGATGGACACAGGAGAACATCTGGAGTCCATTGGATATCAGGGCTCATGTTTCTAAAGTTTCTGCCCACAAAATTTGGAAAGGCTTTTCAAAAGTCACCGTATTTCTGGTTCTAAATCTGTGAGCCTGTCATTGCTTGGCCCATATTTGGGCTATGCTCAAGGCTGGGCATGGCATCTTGTTTTCTCCCTTTCCAGCAGACACAACAATCTCAGTGCTAGCCCTTGGCTTAAGGGACAATGGGGGTGAGTTGAGGCCAAGTGGAAACAGTATTGCAAAGGAGGATGCTGGCAGATGGGCCTGTGGATGTGGTCAATGGAGAGCTTTCTCCTGTTCCAATGCACGGCATCATCTTCCGTGCTGTTGATGCTGTGGTTCTGGAGAAGATCACTAGACCCACTCTGACTTTGTTTTTTAAACTCAGAATCTAGAGCTGACTTGTTTCCCAGTGCAGTTGCCCTTGGCAAAGTATGTCATATTGTTCTATTATTATGGGAATCTCCTGACTCTATGACAAGTGGCTTGAAATATTCCTTTGGATCTTTGGATTTAGAACTGAAAGAGACTTTAGTAATTATGTAGTCCAGTCCCCTCATTTGACAGATGAAGAGACTAAGGACAAGAGAGAAGAGATCGTGGGGTCCAAGCTCATATGGGGTGTTAGCAGAATCAGAATTAGAACTCGGGTTCTCTGGCTCAAAATCCAGCAATCTTTCCACAGCCATTAGATTTTGTGAGACATCCAGCTAGTATGTGTGAGTTAATGCTCTTTACCTTACAAGTTCAGGTATAACAGTTGAGAAATAAGGAGAATGAGTTTTCTCTTCTAGGGTTCCTCCCTTGTGCCCAATCGAGCATGAATTTTTCCAGAGTTGACATGGGAGATGAGGGCAGTGGCATTTTGATGTGACTATGGATGATCAAGACAGATTCATAAAGCTCCCCAGGGGTGAAGGGAGCCTAGAAAGCTCCTTAAAGAAGAAAGGCGTCCACTAGGCATCCCTGTGCATAGGTTCATGGAGGGAGGAAGGGTAGGGAAACATGCGGAGAAGAGAATGATGATAGCCTGACTGGCTGCCATGCCCTTGGCTCCATAGGAAAGTATGGTGCAGAAGAAAAACAACCCCCACTCTGCAAAAAGTGCTGAGAGCGTGGAATTTAACTCAGATATGAGATCAGGGCGGAAGATAACATTGGTTGTTTGTCCCCTCTGGGTTTGATTTGCGGGGCTCCCGGAAGCAATTGGAGGTGCTTGGAGTACAGCGACTATCTCCCTTGCAGAATCAGCTTGCACTGCACCGTAATCTCATCTGCAGCCCTTGGTCCTGGGATCAAGTCCCTTCCCTTCACTCACTTTGCAGGTAAGCTCATCCATTCCCCTCCTACTGCCCTTTTTCCGCTTGGCGGCTCTCTGTCTCCCTTTCCACCAGGATCAGAGAGATCTCCGTTCAAACAAACTTGTTGACCAGGGTTTGGTAGGGCAGGTACCTGAAGTATAGAAGGGAGCAGCCCAAAAAGAGCTGGGCTCTGGACTCTGCCAAGCCTCCTAATATTGTTCCTAACATAATTGGAGGCCATTTCACCCCTGATAAATCCAACCACCCCCGTCTTTAGACTTCCTGAGCCTTTGGCCATAAGGAAAAGTAGTCAGCTACCTTGGAGTTGGGGGAAAGTAATATTGGATCTAGGGCTAGAGGGGAATGCCAATAGTACTCCCTTATTTTCCAGATGAGGATACAAGCATAGAGAGGTGAGGATGCTTGTCGAAGGCCCTTAAGGAGAAGGTGGAAAACCCAGGGTCCAGACCCCTTTCTTTCTGACTCTGCAGCCCGTGTTTTAAGGCAGAAGGTGGTAGAGGAGTTATTTCATGGGAGAGCCATGCTGGATTTCTGCTGTGTTGTTGAGATTCATTATTTTATTACTTACACACATACACGCACCATGCATAGGTCTTCTCCCCCCAGAAGCAGACATTGACAGAATCCCATAGTTTGGTATTTTCCCTTGCATTCTTCTCCTTGTGGGACCTCTTTCTCTTATATTTTCTCCTAGCCTTTGATAAGAAGATTTAGCTCTTCTTCCTTTCAGAGGCTCAATTCAATACAACAAGCATATTTATGGAATACCTGCTATCCACTCTGGATGTCAGATTTCATCCCCAAAACCTTCTGCCCTTTGTCCGCCTTTGCTCTCCCTAAAAGTCACTTAATGTAGGTTGAATGGACCTTCTAGGTGTGCCATGGTGGATTAAAAGGTGAATAAAACAATCCCTATCCTCAGAGAGTTTGTAATCTGGGTTTATCCTTTTCTAGCAGAACTGACCATGAAATAGACCTCCAACATAGGGCCCTGGCCAAAGAAAATACAAAAGAAATACTAGAGGAGGAGACAGTGAAAGATATCACTTCTTGTTGGGAAGAGAGAGCTTCCCTGCGGAGTTGGCCTAGGTCATCATTTGATTGAAATTTTATTTCAATGGGTGAAGATGGGAAGAGATCTTCTGGGTTGAGGGAAAAGGAGAACAAAGTCATGGCGATGTAAATAATAGTCATAAATGATATTTATTTAGTGTTTTAATATTTGCAAAGAACTTTACATATCTGGCACATGTAGGTGTTTAATAAATGCTTACCAATTGGTTGAAGTTCCCTTCCTTGGCTCCCATTTTTCTATGTGTTATTTCTTGCATGTTTCCTTACATTACAAGGTAGAATTCTTGAAAATCTGCTTTTTTATTTGTATACTCAGGGTTTAGTATAGTACTTGGCATTTAGTAAGAACTTAATAAATGCTTTTTCATTGCTATTTCATTTGAATCTCAAAATGGTTTCCTGGAGAGGTCCATTTTGGCCTATGGAGGCATAATTGCCCTCATCAGTGGGTTAGGGAACCAAAGCTCCAAGAAATGAAGTCACTCGCCTAGGGTCACCCAGTTAATAAGTAGATAATGAAGGCTTTAGTAGCCTGAAGGGATGTTAGAAGCCTTTTGGTCCAACTCATTCATCTTACTGATGAGGAAACTGAGGGTCAGGAACATGTCTAAGGAATGGCAAATGGGCCTATGGTTCAGCTGGAACACTGGGCATATACACAGAGGCCTGGTGAGAAATCAGGTTGAATTAGGTTGAGATAGGTTATGGGTCTTTTCTGTCTGAACTGACTGACTCAGTCTCAAACTGTACATTCTAAGAGGCTTTGATGGCTGGGAGCTTGGTCCTAGAGTTAGAATGGCTAGCTTTGCCTTGCCCAGTGGTTATGGTTAACATTCCTACCTCAGGTAGTTTTTCTTATGTTGCATTCACAGTGATCAGCTGAGAATATGGATGGCTCCTTGAACTGCTTCCCAATTACTTGAAAGACCACTGTCCATGCCAACAGTTAGTCTACTATTGTTAAGAGTCACACATCATTCTTTTCAGATGGTCATTGTTCTCTGTTTGTTTGGGCTTTTTTTGGCTATTTTTTTTGGAGAGGGGAGGGCAGGGCAATTGGGGTTAAGTGACTTGCCCAGGGTCATATAGCCAGTAAGTGTTAAGTATGTGAGGCCACATTTGAACTCAGGTCCTCCTGACTCCGGGGCTTGTGCTCTATTCACTGCACCACCTAGCCACCCCTATCGTTCTCTGTTTTAAAAGACAGTGTTAGTATAATGTTGGTATTCCTGAACTGTCCAAGAGATTCCCAAACATGAAGGTAAATTAGGAAAATCCCCAATTGAGGAAGAAATATTTATTGGGTGTCTACTTTCTGGACCTCAGTTTTTTTATCTTAAATTGAGATTAGATTCCACCAGCAGTCTGCAAACCAAATTCTGCATAACACATAGCATAAATAGGGGTTCTCTGAGAAAATTGTAATATTTTTCCATTTAAAATATGAAATATAAGCATTATATGATATTATTTTATGGTAACTTTTCTATGGCAATTTTCTCCATTTTTCTCCAAAACTTCCTTGACACCCCCTACTTCCTTTACACTGTGGGTATTCTGTGTGCTCTCCCTATGGCACAGCATTTTGGAATTCTGGCACTTGAGTGTAAGCCCCAATACATTCTGTGGCTAAATTGTTTCGGCAAACTAGCACTAAAGCTGATGCTCTCTGAGTTCCCTTATTGCTCTAAAAAGTCCCAAGACAGATTATAGGTACTATGTGCAAGATATTCCTAGGTATCAAAGGGGATACAAAAACATTAATGTGACCCCTGCCCTTAGGAAGCTTGCAAATGATTCAGATGACATGATTAACTCACCATGAAATGGAAGACTACAATTTGATGTCTTAGTTAACAAGTCCTCTAGAAATAAAATTTGTTTTAAAAGATGACTCAGACAGGGAGGTTTTAGGAGAAGTTCCAGTCTTCTGTGAGAGGTTGGTGGTAGTGAAAGGAAAGAGAGTTGCCATGAGCATAGCTTTAAAGTTGGAGGGTACTTTCAGAAGTCGCTTAGATCAACGGCCCTCATTTTATAGATGAAAAGTCTCTGAGAGTTAAATATGTCCAAAGTAAGTAGCAGGGTGGGGATTGGAAGCCAGGTTCTCATACAAGGTCAGTGGTCTTTCGTATAAGAAGATGAGGATGAGGAGGAAAAGGAAGAAGAAGTAAAGCCAATAGTAGCAGTGGGCTTGGGACTAGATGATACTGAAAGAAGGACCAAATTCATGGTGTTTGAAAAACCTAGATTCCAGTAGTGTGCCAAATTAACGTGTGACACAACAGGCCATTTTCCTTGGTGTTGGGAGAAAGGATAAGACCCTCTGGATGGGGAGGGAAGTGGAAGGATCTATAGGCCCTCTTGTGGAGGTGGAGGAGGTGGGCAGTGCCATTCTGAGGCTGTTTTAGAATTGAAATCCAAGGACTAGAACTCCTACCTGTTATTTCTGTCTCTACTGATGAAGTTTCTGACAACCAAGCATGTTTTGGGAGTGAGTCCTCTCTGCTACAAAGGTCTAATTCTCTCTAGAAGGAAGCTTCTAATGTGGTACTTGGTGATGACAGGGCTGTTAGGGAGGTGTGCAGTTGGCTGATGGGAGGATGTCAGAGACAGTGTTTTGCCATATACTTGCCCACTGTTCTTATCGAAAGATCCTTCTGGTGTTATGGGAAGCGCAATGGATTCAGTATCAGTAAGTCTGGTTCAAGTCCAGACCCTGCCTCTTCTTAGCTTTCTAACTCTGAGCAAGGTTACTCCCTGACCCTCAGACTCCTCACCTTTAAAATGGGGGTAAGAACACTTAATAGACCTCACAGGGCATTGGAAGATGAATACTTTCTTTTTGTGTTGTTTTTTTTTTTTTAATGAATACTTTGTTTATCCTTATGGAACTATGTAAAGATGAGTTATTCTATTTAGTCACATAGCGAATTAAGGGAAGAATCAAAATGAAAATCCAGGTCTTTTGACACTAGCCCATGGTCTTCTCTAAGTAGTCTTTTTCTGATTCACGCCTTCTGGATAAATCTATCAGGTAGCAGCACAGCAGAACTGGTTGTGCAGTTAGAAGACCTGGGCTCACTACCTCCATGTCCTGGGGCAAGTCACATAACCTTCCTGGGCCTCATCTGTAAAATGACCAGCTTGAACTTGGGAACTTCTACAATTCTTTTCCAGCTCTAGGTCAGTAGTTTATGTCAGAGGTATCAAATGCAACCCACCACACTCACATTCAGCCAGAACCAGGTTAAAATGTAATTGGGAAATCTTTATCAAAATAAAGACTAAGTTAATATACAGCCCATAGAGATGTTTAGGTATAAATTAGTGGCCCCATTTCTACTTGGGTTTGACATCACTGGGTGGTGATGAAGGGCCATTTTTCATCCAGTTTGGAGATGAAGGAGAGAAGCTGACCTCACTCACCCTCATGTTCCGGCAAAGTTAATTGGGGGTTGTGGAAGAAAAGTAGGCAGGGGTGGCGTTGCTAGGCCAGAGTGTTCTGAAGAGAAGGTAAGAGATAGAGGGCCCAGGGTAATGGGGGCAGGGAGCTCAGCTTCCTTCACCCTTTCATGACTGTAGCTGGCAGAATCATCTGCAGCAATATAAAAGGCACCCTGGCTGGTAGATCTTACAGACCCAAGACACAGAGTGGAGCATTCTCCTATACCTTGGTTTAAGTAGAAGTTGCAATGATAACTATTGACAAGAATATTAGTAATTGGATGGAGACTCTCAGAACTTAGAAGGAACCTTAAGATCATCTGGTCTCGTGTCCTTATTTTACAGAGGAGGAAACTGAGGCTCAGAGAGCAGAGGTTGTTGATTTGCCTAACATCACCCAATTATCAAAGGTCAGAGCCAGGACTGGAACCAGTCTCCTAACTCTCAGGCCTACTTGTGTGCTTTCCAGTGTATCATGATGCAATCCCTCCCCCAACCCCTACCCCATTAAAAAAAAAAACAACATCTTTTGTTTTTACATCACACACATTTTCTGATATATTTCCTCCTTCTAGAAAGCCATCTCTCATAACAAAGGATAAAAAGGGGGGGCAGTTTCAGCAAAACAGGCCACCACATGCCCAAAGTCTGATAGCATATGCAATATTCCACATCCATAGTTGTTGTGCTTCTCAGCAAAGAAGGGGAGGGAGGCTCATGCCTTCTTGTATCTCTTCTTTGCCATCATGCTCAATTTTACCATTGAGAAAACTACATCCTGGGGTAGCCACTTGTGGATGATGCCAGAACAACTTTCCCCTTCTAACATCATCATCATTCCAGGTAGCTTATTTTGGAAAATTGAAAGTGATATCAAATATTGTTAGACCAAGATGGGGAGTCATGTAAAGGGCAATGGATTTGGAATGAAAAGACCTTGGTTTGAATCTTACCTACCTCTGCCATCGGCTATGGCATTGGTCAAGTACCTTCTGCTTTGGGGAACCTCATTTTCCCCATCTATAAAATGAGGGGTTTGAACTAGGAGATTTCTGAGGTCAAGAACTTCTTCCCTTAACCCCCTGATAATATTCACAGGATGCCCTTGTGCTGAGGAAACAACCTTTCCCAGAGTGGTAAACTGAGGTATAGTTACTTGCCCAAGGCCATATAGCAAACTGGGGGCAGAAATTGGGCCTGGAACTCTGTTGTCTTCCCTACAGAGACCAGAGCACTTTTCCTGAGATTTCTTGCTCTAAATAGAAGACCAGCGGAGGAAAGGATTGATGGTGGAACAAATGAGTTGACTTTAAGCATGAATGGAGCTGTCTTTTTTGTCTCCTTTCTGTGCCTTTTGACTACCCACCTGAAAGACCTGAAATAACCTTCAATATAGGCTATGTGGAGGGAGTAGGAGGTAGGATACCTCCTAATTAGCCAGGGAGACAAAAGTGGTACGGAGGGGCCATGGGAGGGGAAATCCTTTAGCTAGTGTGGCAGGTTCAACAGTTTCTGTTTCTGGACTTTCCTATAGGGTACACTTCAATTAGTGATGTTAATTATAGCCTCGTTAATACCCCACAGGGTTCTCGGGAGTCCTCAAACCCGAAGTTCTGTTACTCCCATGGCACCCTGATCATGCTTTGTATTTCCTGCCACCTTTCTGAGGGTGTAGCAGCAAGCACCCTAGCATACCCAGGATAGCTGCTAGCACAGGTTCTTAGATCTGCTTTTCTAAAAGAAAGCAACTCAAAATGGATTAACAATCTTACTTTAATCAATCCAACATATATCATTTACTTAGTTCAGGGGGAAATGTCAGCACCCTGAACTTCAGAGAATACAAACAGAAGTTACAAGAGAAAATAGCACAATTAAGCAGACAGGGCTTCTAGCTGTCTGATCATCACATACATACAGTTAGTCACCAGAGAGAGAAGCACCAACATTGGGATTTTCAAAGCCGGGAGGCTCAATGGCTGCCCAGAGTCTCATCTGTCCAAATCACACAACTCTTCCCAAAGTGGGCCCCAAAGCAAAACCTCGCCTCAGGGTATATATAACCTTCTCCAGGGTCAGAGAATATCACAACCCTCATGACCCACTTGACTACAAAGTAACAAAAGTTGTGCCTTCCTGAAAAGCAAGCCTCCTACACAGGCTCCAGGTGAGCACATGTGGCCTGTTAGGGGACAGAGTATATTTTCAAATCAGTTATTTGATATTACTTTCAATTTTCCAAATAAACTAACTGGAATAATGATGTTGCTAGAAGGGGAAAGCTGTTCTGGCATCATCCACAAGTGGCTACCCCAGGATGTAGTTTTCTTGTTGGTAAAGATCTTCAAATTTCTATTACCATTATGTTCGGCCCCAAGATCTTTCATGACCCTTACATATGCAACTTATATCTTAATTAACATTAACATCTCTTAAGCACAACATAATCCCCACAAAAGAAATACATCACATTTGCAAGATAAATAGCATAATAACTCATTACCAGAGTGGTCACATAGCCTTAAACAAACACAAAGTACATAGCATTATAAGCCTCTCAATCCAAAACTAAAATGTCCCAATAAAGTTCTCTTGGGGGCATGTCCTTCCCCCCATGCTGCCCTTGCAGGCTTCCTCCTGACACTCTCAGGTGCAGGCTCTAATGAGCCAAGTCCCAGTCTTAACACTCTCTGGCCCCTGCTTCCAAGTTCTGAGGGGTGGCTGGGGAACAAAGCCATCAGGGTGGGTCCTTGGGGGTCCATGGCACTTCACCTCACCCACCATAGACACAATTCCATCCTCTTCTTGGGTCACAAACTGTGGGATGCATTAAGAAAACACATTCAGTGCTCCTGCCTTGCAGCACAGCCCTTATCTTGTCCTGTGGCTGAATTCTGAACTCCTGGGTTCCTCCTCCTCCCGAAGGAGGCAGCTGTTCCTAGCTTCTGCCCCAGTCCCAATGCAGGCAGCTCACCGTTCCTGCTCTCACCTGACCCGAAGGTGGCATGCTGGCAGTTCCCCATTCCTGTTCCATGGCCCCGTAGAGTCATGGCTACCACAATTGGGAAACATCA
This sequence comes from Petaurus breviceps papuanus, assembly GCF_028583685.1. Taxonomy (NCBI): domain Eukaryota; kingdom Metazoa; phylum Chordata; class Mammalia; order Diprotodontia; family Petauridae; genus Petaurus; species Petaurus breviceps. The sequence continues at coordinate 29,790,444 of NW_027187372.1, forward strand.
CTGCCAGATTCTTTATTCTTCTCATCCCCCAGAGGAAGGAAGGCATCATGGGGTAGTGAGATATATAAGCTTGAGACTTGGTTTCTCCTTCAATTCAGTCATGTCACCCAGCCTCCTTATCTGTCAAATGAGGATAATGATAATATGCCTTGCTTGCCTGGGGTTATTGTGAGGACTGGATGAGATGCTGGGGAAAGTACTTAGAAAAGTTAAAAGTAGCCTTCTGATTTTAAGAATATCACGGCCAAGGTATATTATTATGACCACTCCTATTATTACTTGTTCAAACTATGATTATATTTTCCATCTTACCCAGGGGAAACTGAGGTATAGAGAAACAAAGGGTTGTGTACCCCTAGTCCCAGAAATGTTCATGCATCTTAGAACTCAGGTTTCTGGATTTGCAATCCCACACTGTCAGCTATCCTGTCCACCCCCATCACTGGGAGACCTGGGTGAGGCTCTTTTGTTTTGCTCTGTGATGCTGGGGAAAAAAAAGTCATTTAACCTCTCAGGGCTTTGGCTCCTCCATGTGTAATATGGGGAGAATAATCCCTGATCCACCTCAGCTATTAGAAGGGAAGGATTAGGAATGTTTGCTTTTTAAAATCTTTTTTAAAAATGCAAAACAGGGGCGGCTAGGTGGCACAGTGAATAGAGCACTGGTCTTGGAGTCAGGAGGACCTGAGTTCAAATCCAGCTTCAGACACCTGACACAAAAACTAGCCACATGTGACCTTGAGCAAATCACTTAACCCCAATTATCCTCCAGAAAGCAAAAAAAAATGCAAGACAATTTAAACAATTTTGAATTTAACAGTTTTTTTAAAAATGATACCTTTTGTTTTTAGTTTATCATTTTTATTTCCCAGTATAGTCCTCTCCCTCCCATAATATCCAGAGAATCATCCCTCATAATAAAAAGTTCAAAAATTTTAAAGGGAAAAAAAACCAACCAATACACTAACCGAGTCTGCCAGTATATGCATTGTTCCTCACCCATAGCCGTCTCACCTTTGACACTCACTAGTTCTGTTACCTACTGTGGGTAAGTCATTTAACCACTGCCTGCCTAAGTTTCCCCAACTGTAAAATGGGTATGATAATAGCAGTTACTTCTCACAGCTGCTGTGATACTCAAAATGAGGTAACAGTTGTGAAGCTCTTGGCACCATGCATGGCCTATAGCAGGCGCTTAACTGCTTATTTTCTTCCGCTCCCTTAACTCCTTGCTTGTAAGAAAAGGAGGAAGATGCATTCTCATCATTTCTTCAGGACCATGCTTGGTAATTATCATTTCACAATTTTTTAAAAATAGAGTTTTGTTGCTATCTTGTTTTTACATCACTCAGATTTCTTTCTGTATTCTTCCCCCACTGGCCTCCCAGAACCATCCTTTCACAGTGTTCAATTGTCATTTGCTTTTGTTGGGCTTTACTTTTACATTGTTGGAGTCATTGTGTATATTATTTTTCTGGCTCTGCTTATCCACATCAGTTCATATAAGTCTTCCCATTCTTCTCTGCAGTCTTAATATTCCTCATTTCTTTCAGCACAGGAATATTTTGTTATTTCATGAACTGCAACTTTTAAATCAATGGGCTAGCTTTCTTTCCAGTTCTTTTCTCCTGTGACAAGTGCTGCTATGAACATTTCTTTCTGACTTTGATCACCTTGGTGTATGTGCCTAGCAGGGAGAGGTGGAATGACATCCTAATGATTCAGGACAAAGACTATTTCCTAAATATGAGGGGATGAGAAGTCACTAAAAATTCCATTACTTCTGGTGATTTCTACCATGTGAATGCTCTTTCTTATGATAAATTGCAACCCTCTCCCAGCTTTCATGCACTTTCTCCATGGGCTGTTGTGTCCTTAAAAAAAAGTTATCTATTGGCAGCCAAGTTTCTCTGTAGAGGAGTCACTCTCTGACTCGGACTGGCCTTAAGATGATAGATTTATAGGGGGCCTGTACTTGAATCCTTTCCAGGTAGGGAGGATCTGTCAGTGTTTGCCTTCTACTTGGTGGCTGTTGAGGGATGGGGGTATAATTTGTATTTTGCTGGCATAGCCTCTGAGATCTGTGGGTCACCTCTAGACTCAGAGTAGGAGGGGTCTGGAGGAGGGCTGTAGCTGGGGGCAGGGTGGGAGGTCAATAGTATGTTGTCAATGATACCCTTTGATCTGTAGTGAGTCCCATACTACAGGGAATGGAGAATAAAAGGTTGGTCACAGGAAAAAAATTTGGTATTTATAATTAAGCTATGGACTTGTGCTTTGAGACAGTCCCCACTCCCTAAGGTTAACGGGGATGAATTACACTAAGCCATACACATTTTCTTCTCCTGGTTCTCTTTGTGACCATCATATGCATTAGTGGAATAGGTGCTTAGGTGGCCCAGGAACAAACTTTTCTCTTTTCAAAAGATTCCCATGCTTTTTGGTCCTTTCATGTACTTACCACATTCTCCTTTGGTTTAAATTTTTTTTCTGGTTGTCTATCCCTCTCCCTCTTCCTCTGCCCCTACCTCTCCCCCTCTCCTTAGCACAGTGTCTAAACAGAGTAGAAATGCTGTAAATATGTGTTGAATGAAGCTAATTGCACCACTCTGTTGGAAACCCTGCCCTTGGCCTCATTAACACTAACTGAGGTCAGAATTCTGTGATTACAATGACCATATGGGCCAGGACTTCCTTGGAGAGTCCTGATTTTAGATGTTCTGCCCCATTTCCAAATGGGGGGGAGGGGTAACCCAACACCAAATATGTTTTGTGAGACTTTGTCCTGAGTTGGTGCTTGGAAATAAGACCATGGCACCTGCAATATAGAGAAACTTCATCCTAGTTTGCCTCATCTCTGTTAGGGGAAACTAACCTAGTACCAATGATTATAGGGAGAAAGGAGAAGATTGAGTCATACTGATCTGTGTTTTTCTTGAATTTTGAAGCTCCTGTTTCTAACTTCTAGGGTAAGAACAGAGGTAGATTCCTGGCCACCCAGTTTGTCAAAGGCCTTCCATGCCCTGGGTCTCATTTCTTGCTGTTCTGCCCAGGTTCTGACTTTCATTCTATTTGGAGTGATGCTGCCTCTGTCTCAAGGAGAGTTTTGGAGACTTAGGATGAAGTGGCCAGTGGGCAAAGGGTCAGATGTTGAGGAAGGGGGTGGCACGGAGGCTGAAGGGTGGAGAGGAGGGCAGATTGTTTTTCTGGTTGTTTCGATAAGCTTGTCAGATGGGTGGGTGACTAACTGGGCGTTCCAGGCTTTTGTTGCTCACCTCTTTCCCTCCTCCTCTTCCCTGCTGGCCCCTTTGAAATGGTGCCAAGACCCAGAAGGAAAAAAAAAAGCCACACCATAAAGGAGAGAACGAAATTAACAAAAAAGAAAAGAGAGAAAGAAATCTTGCTTGCACGCAGCACTTGGCTGGTGATGAGGGTAGATAATGGGAGAGGAAGCTCAGCTCTTGCGGAAAGAAAGAACGGAACACTTTGTTCACTGGAAGAATGAGAGCTGCTCATGCAAGGGCTACAAAATTGGGGTTTCCGATGTACAAGCTATCTTAGAGATCTCTGAGATGGCGGTGATTAGGCAAGGCCTCTACACAGGCCTGGTGGCATCAGCACCCAGACTTGGGTGGGGGGAATGGGCCCACCAACCCTCATGCCTATGCTGTATACCCTCTTTGGAATGAGAGTCCAGGTCAAAACACAGGGGCCAGATCAGTGGGCCCTGGAGTTGGAATCTTTCTGGCAAGATGCCCCTTTCCGTGGCTTCCTGTGTCCATCTAAGAGAGGATTCCCAACTTTTTTTTGCTTCGTCTACCTTCTGGCTTTCAGAAAAACTTCATACCCCCTATTCAGTATGAAAGGAAATAAATTCTAGAATTACCCATGCATATGTGCATAAGAAATAAAAATAAAAGGCAATAATTTCCCATAAAGAAAGCTTTATTCAATACATACCAATTTTTTTGTATCAACTTGTTTTTCTCTCTAATCCACAAATTTTTTTTCACTAGCCCTACTATTTTTAGAATATTTCAATAGGATAAAATAATCATGTACCAAATATTTCCCATAA
>NW_027187372.1:29794531-29819454 GCF_028583685.1 Petaurus breviceps papuanus
TTAATCAGAACATCCATAGAGGTCTAGCTTCTCACATCAAGGGGTTAGCTTCTTAAATTCGATTCACCAAGAGCCAACAAATGTCTAGTAAGTAGCTATAAGCTAGGTGTACTTTAAGATGGGTTAGATGAGGTCAATGGTAGAGAGGCCAGTTGTTACATGTGAAACTGTGAAAAGGAGTCCAGGGGGCTTTCAGCATGGTGTCCATATATAGTATAAAGTTTAGGAAGCATGATGGCAAGTTCCTATAATCTCTACTCCCTAAAGGCTGAAGCTGGTGGATGGTTCTGAGCTGCTGTAGGGCAAAAACCGGTTGGGTGCTCCACTAATTCCAGCACCATTATGGCAGTCCTCTAGGAGCAAAGGAGGATACCAGGCTGTCTAAGGAGGGGGGAACCAGCCTAGCTTAGATATAGTAGGTTGAAACTTCCATGCCAATCTGCAGTAGGATTGTTTGGACCCTGGGAAGTGTCCGTGGCACTTGCAGCCTAGCCACCATGGGAAGATGACAGTTTCAGAAAAGAAAAAAGAGAAAGTCTGTGAAGCTTGAAAATAGGAATTATAGATACAGGCCTCAGCTTAAACAGAGACTATCTCTGAATGGGGTAAGTCTCATAACTATCTGAGCCTCGGTTACCTCATCCGTAAAATAGGAATCATAATACTTATGTTACAGTACCTGTTTCACAGTGTTGTGAGGAAGGAGCTATATAAATAAATATCTATATATAATATACAATATAAATATATAATATATGATCTAGAAATAGAAATATATATAAATCTTAAAGTCCAATAGAAATGTGAATTACTATTTTTTTGAACCTGTGATTTCATTAATAAATCAATCATCATACCCATTGTGATAACTCCCTCCACTAATATAGACCAACAGCTCTTTATATCGTCTTAGAGTCTAGTATTGTTGCTTGGGACATTAAGGCACTAAATAACTTGTCCTTGAGGTCACATATTACAGAGGGAGCACTGGAACTCAGATCTTATTGACTTAAAATCTAACCCTCTTTCTAGTATGCTGTAGAGCATTTTTGAGTTGTAATTATTATCTTTATTTGGACTAGATCTATGGTTTCAACGATAAAAAGATCTCTCAAGGATGATGCTCACTATTGTTGTGGTTATTTGCATATTTGCATACTGTGTTTGAATAATATTTATATCCATAGTTGGTCCAGTTTACTCCGGACCTATAGCTATGCTCATGTAAATTTCCCATTGGTACTCACCACCCCTAGGCTTTGCAATAATTTTTCATGATTTTCTCTTCAATCTTCCTTATCACTCTATCCACAATTACTGTTTCTGTTGTAAAACCCCAGAAGTATATGACAGATGGGTGGGAGAAAGATACATGGTGCCAGGGGAAGGACAAAGGAAGAAGGATTGGAAGACAGCCCTCCCCCCTCCCCACCCACCCTGCCCCCTTCTTTCCTGATGCCCCAGTAACCTCCTGCAGGTCATGGTGCAAAGGGGACAGCTCTGAAATCCAGAGCCATGGATGAGGCTTGGGCAGCAACATTTGTTGAAGTGGCTTTAAAGAGTTTGGTTCTGATGCCTTCGAAACAGAAATTGGTTTGGGGTTCAGTGCATGAAAGGAGACAGGGGATTTCTTGAGAGTTCATTCAGCTTTTATTTATGGGCCAGCTGCTTTGTGCCTTGACATTGGAGAGGAGGATGAACTCTCTGTTCTCTACCCCATTTCCTTTTCAGATAGCCCTCCCTTAAAATTGGATGACTAGGGAGAGAACCCGTGTTTCCTTGTTCCCCCATATCAGTATTATCATTAATAATTGGTCACATAGGCTTAGAACTGCCATGCAAACAAAAATCAGACTTATTCATAGTCATACAGCTAAAAAGGACTTCAGAGCTGGGGCTTCAGAGCCGGCTCTCAGTCTAGTATCATTAAAAATTGTTTTTTGATTTATTTTTTATTGTGAATTTAACAATCATCAACAAACATAAATATTTCAATATACAAAGAATAAATAAGTATTTTATATTAAACCATGTATTTTTATTATATATGGTTCGAACTTAAAATTTTTATATGCTATATTTAACAAGGTAGTAACAAAATTGTCCTGTTTATGTCCCCTTCTGGACTTCTTTTTGTTTTCTTCTGCATATTTTAAAAATGTTTTCTTTATGTTCTTTTTAAAAAAATTACTATAGCCACCTACTAACACCGTCCCACTCTCCCTTAATAGAAGCCCTCTCTTTTAACAAATTTTACTCTGGCAAAATAAATCAACACGTCACCATGCCATATGATGCTTGGTAAGTTATCCTTCCCTGCTAGACTTTAACTTCCTCATATGTCATATGGAGATCCAGCCCTCACCATCTTTCCTTTCACTCCCTAAGAAGACATAGAGATTATCCTATGAATGAGGAGGTGTTTGGTACAATGGAAAGGGTGTGGGAGTTATTTTTTGTTTGCTTTTAATGTTTTTTTCAATTAACAAGCTATTTTCTCTTCCCACCCTCTCCCTATTAAAAAAAAAAAAAAGAAAAAGAAAATAAAACCCTTATAACGAATATATGTTGTCAAGCAAAACATTTCCACATTGGCCCCATTCAAAGATATGTCTTTTTCTACATCTGGAGTCCATCATTTCTCTATCAAGAAGTGGGCAACATAGTCCTCTGGAATCATGATTAGTCAGTCATTGCCTTGATTAGAATTCTTAAGTCTTTCAGGGTTGTTTGTCTTTACAATAAGTTATATAGTAACTTATTCCCCGGTTCTATTCCCTTCACTTTGCCTCAGTTCTTACAAGTCTTCCCAGGTTTCTCTGAAACCATTGATCCAGTTTGTCATGTTTTATGGTACCATAATATTCCATCACATTCATGTCATAATTCCCCATTTGATTCCCCTTAATGTCCATTTCTTTGCCACTTCAAAAAGAGATGCTATAAATATTTTTTGTTCCTATGGAACCTTTTTCTTTGTAGTGATATTGGAGGGTCAAAGGGTATGCATATTTTCAGACTGCTTTGTAGACTGGCTGGACCAATTCATAGCTCCATCAACAGTAAGAATGCTAGATTTGGAGTCAAATCTCTTCCCAGGAGTTTACTACGTGACTCTGGGCCAAATCATTTAACCTCTGTGGGCCTCATTTTCCTTCTTTGTAAAATGAGAGGGTTGGACTAGACTTTCTCTGAGGTTCTGTTAAGTGATTCTTAGATGTCCAGGGCTATTTTTAGCACATCAGTCCCCTGAATTTACCATATGACCAGCCCTATACTAGGCTGGTGGGGGATTCAGAAGAAAATTGTGATCTAAATGAGGGCAAAAGGCACACATAAAACAGTTGGAAAATGACCCAAGGCAGGACCGTGTTGTAAAGACTTAAGTCTAGAACAAGGATGAACTTTTAAGTGTTCTAGGAGGCCAGAGAAATGAGAGATGAGTGAGGTTAGGAAAGCAAACCCTTATCTCAGTCTAACTTTACTTCCAACTGTGGGCCTTCACCTTCTCAGCTCCTATTCCCTGGTCCAGTGGCTATGATGGTGGCGATGAGAATAATTGAAGGCAGGATTTTATGTGAGAAAGAGCACTGATTTGGGAGTCAGAAGTTTCAGGGAAGAACCCTGATTCTGTTACTTACTTCCTATGTGACCTTGAACAAATCATTGAACCTTACTGGGCATTTATTTTTCATTTCTAAAATGAGAGGGCTTGACTAGATGAATGACCTTTGAGATTCCCTTTCAGTTCTAGCTTTCTGAGGGAGAGGTGGTTCTAGCACTGGATGAAATGCTGGTACCCTCCTTTCCATTGTTTTCCCAGGTAGGAGAACCTTCCTGAGACTGGCTTGTTATTTCCCCATGGGATACTCTTATAATAAAGAATATATCAGATCCAGCCTCGATGGGGATTAGGGATATCTGTCTAATATGTCTGTCTAATGATCTCCGGAGGAAGAACAACGCTTGCTTTTATTGGTATTTTGTGGGATTGCCCTGGCTTGTTCATAATTCGATTTTTAAGTATATATTAAGTTTAACAAGGTAGTAACAAAATCGCCCAGTTTGTTTGTGTCCCCTTCTGGACTTTTGTTTTCTTCTGTGTATTTTAAAATGTTTTCTTGGTGTTCTGTTTTCTGAGGGGGCTACCCTTATAGCTACTCATTCTTCTCTTCCCTAATACTGAGTTGGAGATGATTAAAAAAAAACTAGTCATTTCTCAAATATCTATGATAGTGAGGAGACTTAGCAAGAGATGCACAGTGAGTAAAAGTTTTTTTGGGGGGATATACAGGTATTTAGAGGTCTCCTCTAAAGAGAGGTCATTTTGAGAAGACAGCTATTTACCTCCCTGTGGGATTAATTTTAGGGTTCAGAGAAACCTGTACTAGGCAAGAAGAAGGGGGAGGGAAGAAGGGGACAGAGCAGTGAAGGAAAAGAGAATCTAGTCTGGCAGGGATGCCAAAATATACAAACATACCCAGGACAGACAAGAGAGACAAAAAAGATAAGAGACACAAGGGTTACAATGCGTAGTTACCAGGTAGAGCTTTGGAGGTTAAATGCTGATGTATTTCTGAAGGGACTGCATGACCAGAGAAGGAGCTTGGTGAGCCTGGAGGCAGAGTTTTCTTATCTCTACTTGAATTCAGTCTTTTGGAACAAATGGTCTGGGAACCTCACTGGCAGCTTGTACCTGTCTCCTTCCCTGTGTCTCTGTGTGCTCCCACTGGAGAAGAGTCAGATCCATTTTCCTGCTGCTCTTTGAGCTGGGAGTCAGGCTTGAAGGAAAGGGATGTGGGTGGCTAGGTCACACTTCCAGATTCCTGGATGGCTGCCCAGGTGGGCAATAGAGTTCATTGTGATCCAAGTCTGTGGGTACTCCATTAGCTCAGTGGATGAATGGACTGGGACCTCTGCGCCAAGGCTATAGGCAAGAGACAGCATCTTCTTCCTAGAGAGAGACTGGAGAATAGCTAAGCCTCTGGTTGTTCTGAATTGGGTTTTTCTGTTGGGCTATGTATGATAGAAACCAGTCTGGAAATAGTGCCAGGACAGCCCCAGGTAGATGCTTCTGTCCCCGTTGAGCCTGGTCAGGTTAGTCTGGGCCATTCCCTGCATATGGTCTCCCTCATGTCTGCTGGGGTCTGGTAGAGGGAGCCAGGGGTGGGGTTGGGGGTTGGGACTTTCAGGAAAGCTTTTGTCCCCAGCATCCAGGCAGCCCGGCTTGGAATAAACAGGAGAGATAGGATCACAGCTGAACCAGGAAGGGTGGCAGGGTGCGGCCTAGGAGAAGAATAGCAGGATATGGCAGAGAGGCCTGGTTCTGGGCACCCACGCCTCAGGGATATTGTTAGGGCACAACTTTCTGCTTGCCCAGTGCTCTCTCCCTGCTCTCTGGGACTTTGGAGAAGGAAATAAATTGCCCAGAGAATTAGTCCTTTCATTGATAAAAGGCCTTGTCTCTTTCCTACCTTTACCTGGTGCTTCTCTCTCTGGCCCCCAACCCTTCATAGTCCTAACTTCACTGCTAATTTTAGCGGTATAGCCTTGGACAAGTCACTTCCTCTCTTTTGTAAAAATAACAGTTCTAAAATTGGGAAGCTCTTAATCTGGGATCCATGGCACTTGGTATATAAATGTATGTGTGTGCATTATATATAATTATATTATAATAGATGTGTATATATTATGGATAACTGTGTTTCCATGTCTTTGGTATCCTTTGTAATCCTCTGTATTTTACCTTATGCATTTAAATTCATTCTTCTCTTGGAGGAGATGATCTCCAAGGAAGATTTCTTCCCTCTCCAAACTTCTAGGATTCTTAGCCTTAATGATCATTCTAATAGCACTAACTTGTGTGTACACACAGTAGCATTTTAAGAAGTGTACCCAGCACTTTCACGTGTAGTATCGCATCAACAACCCTGTGAATCAATTTGCCTAAGGTCAAATATCTTCTGTAATTATATACATTTAGGAAAGGGGAGTGTTTATGTCTATGGAGGTGACAAAGTTGGACTGGGGAATGAAAGCTCACTTCTTTCCTTTCCAGACAGGGCATTTGTGGGTAAGAAAATGAAGAGAGTAGTGACCTGCTGTGGGGAGAAGCCAGTCCGGGTGTCAAGGTGTAGAGATATACAATAGGGGAAGTGGGAAGAATTCTACCACCAGCTTGTTCAGTAGTTTCGAGGGACAATGGTGGCAAGCAACCCTCTGCTAAATGCTTTTCCCCAAGTTCCAAAGCCTGCTTCCTTTCCATGCTGGGCAGGGGATTGATCCAAGTGGAAGGCCTAGTCTCGAATCCTGTAGGTCCTTGGACACCAATCAGAATCCCAGGATGAAGATAGCTGATTATCTGTCCCACACAGGTGAATTGAGGCCACAAAAACAGTAAGGCAGCATAGTAAGTATGGTTTGATCAAAATGTGTCTGGTCTTTTGGGGAGGGAGCAGGTTGTGTCACTCGCTCCCTAAGGAGCTAAACTTCGGGGAGCTGCACAAGGAGGATTCAAGGGCTGGAAAAGGTGCTTTTAAGTTAAAGGTTAAAAAAAGGGGAGATTTGTCGTCCCTGGGGAAGGGAAGGCTGAAGGGATCAAGGGGATGACGGGGCCTTAAGCCTGTTCAGTGATGTCACACCGAAGATGTTTTCTACCTATCCTGAGGTCAGAATAAAAAGAAATAGGCGTGGTTTACAGCAGAAGGAATTTAGGTCATCCCTAGGAAAACTTAGACATGAGGAAGAAAGACATTGGCATATATGACTGAGTAGGGTCTGGGGCATGGGAGGAACAGAATTCTCCTTTCAAGGACTTTCTGGGATGGGGTTCATAGGTTCCCATGATGATACCGCCCCCTGGGGGGCACTGGAAAGATCCTTGGGGTGGTCATAGTTTGAAATGCTGCAAATTCCCCCCCCCCCCAAAAGAAAGATAAAGGATTAAAAAAAGTAGATGGGGGCGGTACTGAGTAACTTTTAATTTTGAAAAGGCGGCTATAGGGCCAAATAAATTTGGGAACCTCTGGTAGAAAAGAGACAACTCTGAAGACCTGAATAAAAATCCCACCTCTGACATTTATTAGCTTTGTGACCATAGGTCATTTCCCTCGGAGATTGTCTCTCATTTACATTGTGTATATGTGTGTTTGTATGTATGTAAGTATGTATGTGTATGTATATTTATATATATTTATACACATTTTAAAGTTCTTTAAAAAATTTTTAATTTATGGAATAAAGCAAGCATTTCCATAACACAGTATAAAAAAAAGATGATTGCACATGAAACTACAAATCTATTACATACAACTATTCCTTTTAGGCATATAATAGTTATCATGTAAATTTCTTTTTTTTCTCTTTCCCCCCACTTTTTTTCTTCCCTTCCTCCCCCCCATATATCTTGTATGTACCTATCATCTCTCCCATTAGGATGTAAACTTTTTGAGGACAGAAACTTGTGAGGATTTTCCTCTCTTTGTATGCTCAGAGCTTAACACAATGTCTGGCAAATAAATATTTAATAAGGTAAGGTATGTTAATAAGAATTTAGATGCCTATTATGTCCCAGGGAAAAAGCAGTCCCTGGCCTCAAGGAGCTCCTGGGTCTAATGGGGAAACTAACTTGCAAATGATTATGTACAAACAGGATATATTACAGGGTGGTTGTTGTCCTTGGTTAGAAGAGGGCCAAAATGACATCACCGTATTAGAGCCAAATGTTGGACTGTGGCTGATCAGACTAATACAAGCTCGGAGTCTACCATAGGTCGGGCACAAATAGTCTGTGGTACATTTGGGGTGGATTCTCAAAATTTGCACATCTTGCTTTTCTTTTGAGCTACTTCAATTCTGCTTTGCTCATAGAGCACAGTCCCTTCTCTGATGAGGGCATGCCATGCCATGCCACAGGTCCTGTGCCAGTGTCTCCTATGCAATCAATACATGGGACTCATTGATTATGTAATCAATGCAATCAATATACAGGATAAATTGGAAAACATCAGCAGAAGGAAGGCATTAGTGATCAGCAGAATGGGAACACTTCTGTAAAGGTAAAACTGTAGTTGAGACTTGAAGGAAGCCAGGGAAACCGAGAGGCAGAGACAAAGGAAAGAGTTCTAGGCATGGGAGCTTATTGATGAAGATGACAGCTATGACACTGATGATTTTTTACTTCTTGAGGTCCCAATTTCCTTAACTATCAAATTCAGGGACTGGACTAGATGGTCATTTAGTCAATCACTTAACAAGTATTTATTAATTACCTACCATATATGAGGCACTATTCTATGTGCTGGAGGTACAAAGTGAAAAATGAAACAGTCCCTGCCCTCAAGGAGTTTATATCCTATTGGGGGAGACTGTTCAGTGTGTGTTGATGTCATTTCAGTTGTGTCCAACTCTTGGTGACCTCATTTGGGGTTTTCGTGGCAGAGATACCAGGGTGGTTTGCCATTTCCTTCTCCAGCTCATTTTACAGATGAGGAAATGAGGCAAACAGGGCAAAGTGGCTTGCCTGAGGTCACATAACTATTAACGCATCTGAGGCCAAATTTGAACTCACAAACATGAGTCTTCCGTCCCCTGTGCCACCTGACTGCCCTACTTGGGGAGATGACCTGTACCTATATAAGTATACATAACATGCATGTCTAAGGCTTACAGATCAAAAAATATTATCCTGAAGCCATTTTGGAAGCAAGAGTTGAACTGGATAGACTCAAACGTCCCTTCCAGTTTTAAAAAGATGATTTATGATCTTATGACCTATTCCACCTGGATAAATGAAGGTGCCTTCTTTCAGAGAGAAGGTTTACAAGACTTCCCCATCCCATCTGCTTCCTCTACTCCAGGACCTTTTTGCCTTTTCTCCCATTAACTTTTACCCACTGGACCAGGGTGAAGCCTCTGAGTCTCAATTTGTTTAAAAGCAAAGAGCAGGGTCCTAAGACCTTGCTAGTGAACCAGGAGGTCTTGGCTGTGCAGACCTGAGCAGCCTCTGAATGCTGGAAGATGCAGGGAGATCTGTGATCTCATCCATTTGGCTACAGATCCCAGTTCATCCAGGCCTGCCCATCCTGTGGGATTTTCTTCTATGTCCTGCCCTCCCCCCACCCCTTTCCAGGTTTGCTACAGGGAATCAATAGATAGAGATCTTCTAGTCTGGAGATTTCTTTTTTTTTGCTTTTTGGAGGGCAGTTGGGGTTAAGTGACTTGTCCAAGGTCGTGCGGCTAGTAAGTATTGTGTCTGAGGCTGGATTTGAACTCAGGTCTTAATGACTCCAGGGCCTGTGCTCTATTCACTGTGCCATCTAGCCTCTCCAGTCTGGAGATTTCTAATGTGGAGTCCATGAACTTTCAGTAGATACAGATAGTTGGATGGATGGATGGACGGATGGATAGATGGATGGATGGATGAATGAATGGATAGATAGATATAACTATATTCCTGTATAACTGGTTTCCTTGGTCATCCTATGTATTTTATTTTATGCATGAAAAACATTATTCTGAGACGGGAGCTATAGGCTAGGCTTTACCAGATTGCCAAAGGCATCCATGGTACAAAAAAGGTTAAGGACCTTGCTTTAGTCCAGTATGTAGAGGTTCATACTTACATATACACACACACACACATATTTAGAGCAAGAGATCTGGAGATCATTACTCTAATCCCCTCATTTAACCAATGAGATGATAACAATGATAATAAAAAATAATAGGGAGGAAGGGGTAAGCATTTATGTGGCTCCAATTATACACCAGGCACGGTATTAAGTGCTTTTATAAATATCTTATTTGGTCCTCGCAATAACTCTGTGAGGTAGGTGTTATTATTATTAATTTTTTTGCCTTTTTTTTTGGAGGGCAATTGGCGTAAGGTGACTTGCCCAAAGTCACATGGCTAGTTTTAGTGTTAAGTGTTAGAGGCCGGATTTGAACTCAAGTCCTCCTGACTCCAGGGCTGGAACTCTATTCACTGCGCCACCTAGCCACCCTGACAGGCAGGTATTATTATTAACCTCATTTTAGGGATGAGGAAACTGAGGGAAAGGGGTAAATATTTCTATCATGCTTTAAAGTTTGCAAAGAACTTTAACGATAATTAAAATTTATTTATATAGCCCTTTAGGGCTTGCAAAGTGCTTTACATATATTATCTCATTTGTTCTTCACAATATCCTCGAGGGCTAAATGCTGTTATTATCAGTCCTATTTTAAAGATTAGGAAAACTGAGGCTGAGAAAGATTAAATGACTTGTCCAGGATCACACAACCACTGCCTTAGGTGCTGTGCCACCCAGCTGTCTATAATGGTTATGATGCAGCATACTGCCTCACATATAGGTTAGATGTGGGAGTTAGAAGGGAAGTGATTTAACTCCTAATGGCCCCCAGAAAACTCTTGTTATTGTTTAGTCTTTCCAGTCCTGTCTGACTTTCCAGGACCCTGTTTAGGATTTTCTTGTCAGAAATACTGGAGTGGTCTGTTATGCCCTTCTCTAGTTCATTTTATAGATGAGGAGCCTGAGGCAAACAAGATTAAGTGACTTGCCCAGGGTCACACAGCTAGTAAGTTTCTGAGGCTGGATTTGAATTCAGTTCTTCCTGACTCCAGGCTGGGAACTCTCTTTACTTCACCACCCAAGAATAATCCCAGAAAAGTATCATTGGTAGGAGTTTCCTCACTACAAGTTCCCTATACCAAGAAATCATGGGTATAATCCCAAACATAGTCAAGCCTATGTTGTTTTAAAGGTCCTTTGACTAAGAAGACCATGGTGGGTGCCAGGGAGCCTAGCATAGTGTACAGGAAAGCTAGAAAGCAATTTCTGACTCAGATCTGGGTTTGAGCCCTGCTCCTGATCCTTATTTGCTCTTTGACCCTAGGCAAGTTGCTTTACCTGCCCGTTGTGCCAGATTCCCCATCACTAAAATGGGAATAATAAATATCATAGCCTTAGCCTCCCAGGATGGTTGGGAGGAAAATGCTGTGTGTAAGGCTCAAAGGGCTGGATAAATGTGAGTTATTACTGACTCACCCAAGGTCACCCAGTGAACCAGTGGCAGAGCCAAGTCTGGATGCCAGGTTTTGCTATTTGCACTGTACCACACCATCAGCCCTTTGAAAGGGCCCTGGGCCAAGAGGACTTGGCTCCTGTCTCTCATTGTTCATGCAAGAGAGAGGACACAGTTTCTCAGCCCCAGGACTCCTTCCCTGGAGACTGAGTCCTAAGTGAGGGGGAGGAGAGGATCCATTTAGGTATATTTAGACCTCCACTCCTGATAATCAGAACTAGGCAGGACTAGAGACCCAGGGTGCCAGCCCCATGGTATAACATGGGCCCCTGTTCTCACTGTTCTATAGGAAAGAGTAGAGCAAGACAGCCCCATTCACAGCTGAGACAAGGAAGTCTCCAAGAGGGCAGTCATCATTTGCAGGCAGCAGGGCCCACAAGGGGACACTAAGGCAGAGAGAAGTTTTGTTCCTCCACATCACCTGCCCTGATCAAATAGCACTTCTGACTTGGATGACCTCAGATGGGCAATGCCAGGCAACTTCCCCTTTCTAATCTATCTATTATTCATCCTAAAAGTCACTGTGGAGGGTCTACATGGAGCAGGGATGGAGCTCTATGATACATGTTACAGAGAATGAAAATCTGAATAGATTTTCTGACCTGAAAGAGCTTCTGTTTGCCTCGGGGCACAGGGCCTATATACATAAAGAAAATAAATAGGTATCAAAGCTACCACATGAAAAGTGACACCTGGCCAACTCTGACACCCAAGGCTTAGAACCCACATCTCTTTGCTTCAGATCTAATTCTCTTTCCATTATCCCACATTGCCCTTCTCCTACACCCTGCTTCACAAAAGACCCTAAGGGGAGCTTGGGTAGGGCAGCCAGTAGCATATCACATCTTCCTTCTGGGTATCCAGGGTCCAAATTCTTATGTAAATGAAACTCACAGTAAAACCTTGTAATGTGAGGGTCAGCTAGATGGAATAGTAGATAGAGCCCTGCCCCTGGAATCCGGAGGACCTGAGTTCAAATGTGCCCTCACACACTTACTACCAAAGTGATTCCCCCTTCCCCCCCAAGTCACTTAACCCCTATTGGTTCCAAAAACAAAACAAAAAACTGTGTGATGTGATGGAAAGTATACCAGGCCAACTGAGAATTAAGACGGAGGTTCAATTCTTGACTTTGCACTGTCCTATAATTTCATACTGGAAAAGTTGCCTCTGTAGGGCTCGTCTACTTATCTATAAAAATGAACTGTTTGGACTAGATGACCTCTGAGGTCCTCCCTCTTCATTGTGATGTCCTTGGCTATCTGTTTACATGACCTTCTCTGCCCCCCTTTACCTCTCTAGATTGTAAGCTCCTTGAGGGCAGGGATGGTTTCTATCTTTGTATCCTCAGAATCTACCACACTGCCTTGCACATAGCATTTAATAAATGCTTGTTGGGTTGGACTGGCCCCGTTTACTTCTAGGATTCTAAAGTCCATGGGTCCCACCAAGTATTCTAGGACCTAAAAGGCATTCTAGAATGACAAGATGGTCAGTACTTTCCTAGGAAATTCAGGGCAACCCCTTGACAAACAAACACAGCTTTGAAAATCATAGAATAATACAGCATGTCAGAGCTAGAAGGACCTTAGGAATCAACGGATTTAACCCCATTTTCTTACTGAAGAGGAAGCCCAGGGACAGGAAGTGATTTGCCCAAGTCAGCTGGTGGCCGAATCAGGATTTGAACCCCAATGCTCTTTCCATTGCAGAACACATAAACAACTTCTCCACTGCGGAGACACTCAATGGTTTCTCAAGCACTAAGCCAGCGGTGGGGAACTTAAGGCTTCAAGGCCACATGTGACTTTCTAGGTCCTCAAGTATGGCTCTTTGAAGGGAATTGGCCTGGAGGCCTCAGGTTCCACTCCCCTGCACTAAGTCCTCACATGTAGAAGTGCTGTGGATTTTAGGGTTGAAGTTGGAAAGTAGTTGTGTGTGTGTGTGTGTGTGTGTGTGTGTGTGTGTGTGTGTGTCTGTCTGTCTGTCTGTCTGTGAGGGGTCCTCATCACCTCTTAATTGGACCTGCTGGGTCCCACATGACAGAAGAAAAGGGAAGAGGCTTCTGGCTGGGAGGGGGGTAGGAAACAGAGCCAGAGACTGGCCAGGGATGGGGTAAGGGGTAACCAGAGCTGGGGAAAAACTGAGGCATTGCCCCCGAGAAAGGAGGAAACCCAATCACCCAGAGAGCCCCAGTGGTGGGTTTGGAGGAGGGCCGGGACTGGAGATAAAAAGCCCCAGGCTCGGATCAGAAACACACAGGCCCTCATTGTTCTCCTGTCACACTTCCCCTGGCTTTATTGCTTTTGTCCAACACCCTATTGTCTGATTTCCTTTTGTCCCCCATTCAGTGCCCGCTGCCTTTTCATTTCCCAGCCAGCCCGGTTGTTTTCGTTTCTTTTGTCTGAAGTTCCTGAGAGGAAGGTTTTATTTTCAGCGGTTTGATTAATTCACAGCTTGAGCCTGGGGTTTGTTTGTTATGTAATTACTGCCCTGAGCTTCAGGAGTACACCCCTTCCCCGGCCTCCCCCTACCCCCTCCACTCCCCACCCTTCCCCACCCCCAGCCTTGCAGTCCTCCCCCCCACCCCCAGGGGCCTGGCTGGCTGGCTGGCTCATGGGGGCGGGGGCTCCCCTCCTGCCGGATGGGCTGAGGCCTCACAGCTTCCTGGAGTCACTCAGGGTCCCTGGGGTTGGGGGGAGAGGAAAAAAAGAGTTGGGGGGGTGTTTCTGGGTTCCATTCACTGTTGCTGGTTCTGGGGGAAGGGGTTGAATGGTCCACCTGAGTGAGCATGGGCCTCTCTCTGGTCCCTTGGCCTTCCCAAACCCTTCCTGTCATACCTTCCCCTTTTGTCTATTCTGGGATGGAGTGTGGGTGAGCAGAGCAATCAGGTCTAGGTCAGTCAGTCAATAAACATTTATTAAACACCTACTAGGTTCCAGGTACTGTGATAAGCCCTGGAAATAGAAAGAAAGACTTTGGCCCTGCCCTAGAAGAACTCACGATCCAATCCGGGAGACGGCAAACAAACAAATATGTATAAACAAGCTATATACAGAACAAACAGGAAAAATCCACAGAAGCAAGTTAGTAGAATGAAGAGGGATTTGGAAAAACTTCCTATATAACATGAGATTTTAGCTGGGACTTGAAGCCAGGAAAGCCAGGAAGTGGAGATAGGAGGGAGAGAATTCCAGGCACAGGGGATGCCCGTGAAAAGACAGTCTTGGGTGATGAGAGTGTCATTTTGAGGAACAGAAAGAATGTTGGCGTCACTAAATAGAAGCTTTCTTAGGGGGCTGTTAGATGTAAAGAGACTGAGAAGGTGTAGGGTGGAACAGGGGCCTACGTTATGAAGGGCTTCGAATGCCAAACAAATCACATTTCATCTGCTACTGTGGCCCCCCAACTAACTAGATTGGGAGAGCTGTAGAGGTGACATAAGGCAGTGGAAATATTTGACTTACAGTAGCATCTTTGAACCCAATCCCAGGGAAAGTATATATAACATTACCATAGATGATCTTTACATAGTGTTTCAAAGCTTTGAACTTTCCATAGTATTTAAATATGTGATCACAATAACCCCCATGAGGTAGGTATTTATATGAGTATTATCCCCATTTTATGAGTGAGGAAACTGAAATACAGAGAGGTTAGGTGATCTGCCCAAGGTCACAGAGCTAATAAGAGACAGGATTATATGAACTAAGGTACTCTACCTACCACAGAAGCTACCCCAGTAGGGTCATTCATTGTTCAAGCTAATGGCAGAGAAATGTTACCTAGGGAAAAGGGGGTCATGGTATTATTGGAGTGAGAGGAATCATAGAGATCATCTAACCCAGGGGTTCCCAGACTATTGGGTCTCAGGAACCCTTATTCTCAAAGATCACTGATGATCAGGTGGTTCCGTGGTCCTGGAGAT
The DNA here is from genome assembly GCF_028583685.1 of Petaurus breviceps papuanus. NCBI lineage: Eukaryota > Metazoa > Chordata > Mammalia > Diprotodontia > Petauridae > Petaurus > Petaurus breviceps. The sequence goes on from NW_027187372.1 coordinate 29,809,545, forward strand.
AGGAGGACCAGAGTTCAAATAACACCCCAGATCCTTGTTAGCTGTGTGACCCTGGTAAGTCACTTTACCCAGATTGCCTCTAAGGAAAAAAAAAAAGTGAGTGAGGATTTCCTAAAAAGATCTTTTGTTTTTGTGAGTTTTTGCTGTCACTGTTGTTCGGCTGTCACAGCTGTGTCTGACTCCTCCTGACCCCATTTGAGATTTTCTTAGCAGAGATACTGGAAGTGGTTTGCCATTTCCGTCTAAAGCTCATTTTCAGATGAGGAAACCGAGGCAAGAAAAATTAGGTGACTTGCCTGGGGTCACGCAGTTAGTCATTGTCTCAGGGCAGATTTGAACTCAGGAAGATGAATCTTTCTGATTTCAGGCCCAGTGTTCTATCCACTGCACCACCTAGCTGCCCCTATGTTAATTAATATTTGCTGTATTTTAAAAAATATTTACTGTATTTGAAATGAAAACTGATAATGTTTTAAATTATTAATTCATTTGAAACTAATAGACCTAATACACCTAATAACATTTTAATAAAATAAATACATTTTCCAAAACAAAAAAGAATTAGTTAAAAGGATGGTATTGTTTTACATGTCTTCTCAAATCGCTTTTAATGTCTGGCTTACTAGAAGAGAGTTGGATTCTCTAAATGCTTCTATATTCAATCTGTTGCAATATATTGTTTTGATTTGAGTATAGGAAGAAAATCCAACAGCACACAGAGGGATGGTTGGAAAAGGGAAAGCACTTAATAGGCAAATAATGTCTCAGTATTATTATAAAAATAGTTTTGACTTCCAGGACCCCCTGAAAGCATCTTGAGGACACCAAAACACTTTTTACACTAGAAGCCATTCTCCTCATTTTAGATAGGGGGAAACGGAAACCTTACACAACACGGGTAGGGAGATATCATGATGTTGGATAAAAAGCCCCAGATTTCCAGTTCATTTTCTTCTGTTACTCATCTGTGTGACCTCGGACAAGTCATTGGACTTTGTCTCATGAGTTTCCTCATGTGTAAAACGAGGATAGTTTATTAGATGGTCCTGTCTACCTTTGACATTCTTTTTCCTAATTAAGAGAAAAGGGGATAAGCATTTACAAAATGCCTACTATGTGCCAGGAACTTTGCTAAGAGCTTTACAATTATAATTCAAACCTAGATTTTTTTTTTGTCTATAAAACTAGTGTTCTTTTTAATAAACCAAACCAAAGCATTGAGTTGATAAGGAGTCATAAGCTAAGACTGTCCTCAGTTTTCATAAACTAATTTATCCAGAAAGAGAAATACCAACTAGGAGGTGCTGGGTGTTAGAAGTGTTAGATCGGAGTCAGAAAGACTTGAGTTCAAATCCAACCTCAGACTCTTGTGTGACCTTGGACAAATCACTTAACCTCTGTTGGCCTCCGTTTCCTCATCTGTAAAATGGGGATAATGATAGCAGCTACCTCCCAGGGCTGTTGTGAGGATCAAATGAGATGATAATTGTAAAGGGCTTAGTGTAGGCCCGGGCACAGTAGGTGCTGTATAAATGTTAACTCTCATTGTTACTGTTGTTGTTATTATCATTATTATTGCCTCACTGGGTTGTTGTAAGGGTTAAATGAAATAATATTTGTAAAGCACTTAGAACAATGCCTGGCACATAGTAGGTGCTCTCTCCCTCTCCCCACCTCCCTTTCTTTCTCTCTCTCTCCCTCCCCCTCTCTCTCCTCTCTCCTTCCCTCTCTCTCTCTACCCTTTCTCCTCTCTTTCCCCTTCTCTCTCCCTCTCTGTCTCTCTCTCCACCCTTTCTCCTCTCTTTCCCCTTCTCTCTCCCTCTCCTTTCTGTCTCTCTGTCTCTCTCCCTCTCTTCCCACTCTCTATCTCCCCCTCTCTGTCTCTCCACTCTCTCTTCTCTCTTTCCCCTTCTTTCTCTCTCCCTCTCTTTGTCTCTACCTCTCTCTCTACCCTCCTCTCTTTCCCCTTCTCTCTCTCTCCCTTTCCTTCTCTCTGTCTCTCTGTCTGTCTGTCTCTGTCTGTCTGTCTGTCTGTCTCTCTCTCTCTGTACTTCTTTTAACTCTTCTCTTCCCCCTCCCCGGAAGTCCCTATATTGAACAGATTGTATGTAGGCAGCTGCCCTTATCTTTTTGTATTGAATACAGAATTTAGACTTCTGACACTAGATGCCCATGTATGGTATATTAGAAGTTGGGGAAATTGGTTGTGATATTGGGCTTCTAACTTTAGGTGAGTCTCATTCTGATTTTTTCCTTTCTTTGGCAGGATGTCAATGAGGAGCCCCATCTCTCCCCAGCTGGCACTAGATGGCATTGGGACCATGGTGAACTGCACTGTCAAGGCAGAAGAAAAGAAGGAAATATGCCAGGAGGCCCCACCCGGCCAGCAGGTGCCAGCCCCTGCTGCAGAGCCCTTGACCGGGGACCCAGCCCGGGCCCCCCAGGATGGAGCAGACTCAAGCGGCCCACCCCAGGTGACTCAGTTACCCTTAGATTGTCCCAGTCTCAGTTTCCCTTTTTCTGTCTTTAGAGCTTCACGCTTGACCGGAATCACAGGCCAGGACAGTGGCACTTACCTGCTTGGCAAAACATCTCATCCTTTAGATGGGGATGGCTATCTTTCGGTGGTGGGACTTGGGTTCATAGCTAGAAAGGAACATTAGAGACCCAGCCCCGTCATTTCACATGTTAGAGAACTGGAGCCCAGGTAAGTTACTCCAGGCCACACAGGAAGTTGCAGAGCTGAGGCTTGAACTCAGATCCTTTGAATGTATATCCAGTGCTTCTGCATCACAACTCCACTTCCTCCTCCTGGGTTTGGTCTTGGCCCAGAGTTCAGGCCACTTGACTTTACCATACAAAATGAGGAAAAATTATTCTATAAAATGGGTATAATACTTAAAGTTTTTATTTCACAGGCTTCCTGTGGAGAAAGAGGGGTAAACCTTGAAGTACTTTATAAATGTGAATTGCTGTTACTGCATTTTATGGTCCTGTCCCTGTTAGGGATGTGGCATTCATTCATTCAGAGCATACTTGCTATGTCCAGCACTGGAAGAGAATAGGAAATATAACACTTCCTAGCATGTGGTCACTGCTTCGTGATGCCTTAGAACAGCTAGAGGGACCTCAGGCCAGATGGTCTGACCTCCACATTTTACAGGTGAAGGCACAGAGAGATGAAGAGACCCAAAGTCACAAAGATAGTAATTTGAACCCAGGCCCTCTGACTCCAGAGCCAACAATCTTTCCACTGTATCATGCTGCTTCTGTTCATACGTTATAGCCTGATTGGAGAAGCAAGGCAGGTGCATGTGAATATCTAACAAGCTGTGTAGTAATGAAGCTACTTTTCCATGTGATTCTTGGAATTCAGTCTTATTACACACCCAAGAGTTAAATAACCATACAAGACAACAATACAATTTCTTTCTCCGTGAAATGAGGGGGATGGACTAGAAACTCTAAGGTTCCTTCCAGCTCTAAAATATTCTATGATTCTATTCAAAAGATGTCACAAGGCTTATAATTAAAGAGCCAGATGAAGGGAACAGACAATGACTCTTGTGAGAGGTGGGAGGAGGGAGAAGACCCTTCCAGGCTGGTGTGGTCAGAGGAGGCTTCATGGGAGAAGGGAGGATTTAAGGAGGGCTCAGAAGACTGTACTGGACTCAGATAATCATCAAGAAGAAGGTGGGGAAGGGGGGCTGTTTCTAAGGGGAGAACAGTGAGAATCAACGTATGGCACATGGAAGGGGATGGTAAAGAGACTGGCCTGGCTTGATTGAAAGGGTGTATGTAGTGGACAGCGCCTTTAGGCTATGGATATTGATTGTTATAATCTCAGCCCTGTGAGGAGGGATAGTCAGAGGCCTTTACCTGCCAACACCAACGTCTCCTAAATTTCCCAGGAGTTTGTGTGGTATGGTGGAAAGAATGCTGGTTCTGGAGACAGGACTTGGATTCAAATTTTGCCTCTGATGTTTATTCTCTCTGTGACCTTGAACAAATCACTTAATTTTCCTGGGCCTTAGTTTCTTCCTTTTTAAAATGGAAGTGTTAACCTGGGTGACCTCTAATTCTAGACCTAAGATTCTTTGTAAGAGATAGAGGGTTAGTGATATGGCACAATTTCTTGATAAGCCAGAATCACTGACCCAGTCTTTCTGAGAGTGTATCCTTTGTTAAATACTAGGAAAACACAGCTGAAAACTGAAAACCTTGTTCTTTCCTCTGACTGTATTTCTTTATCTTTTGTTTTATTGTCAATTATTTTAAGTAGAACCCACCTGACTGAGAAGAAACTGTTGGTGTGTCTCCCTGCGATTGCTTATGACCTGAACAAAGTGTCTGACTTTAACTAAAATGTAGAGTGGAGGTTGTTTCTTACATGTTAGGGAGCTTGGAAATCCCATGTAAGAATGGCATATGTGGTGGCTGTTATAGCTCAATTTATCTAAAGCTCAGCCTCATTTCTTCTACTTTTCCCGAAAAGCCTTTGCTGAAGGCTTGTCTTCCCTCTGAGTGTCTGTCTATGTCTGTGTGACAACTGGCCACATGATGACAACTTGGGATGGATTATGTTATAGGACTGTGGGTCCCCAAAGAGCGATGGGCCACCAGAACCTAGGAGATCAGGGCCTGAGCCAGCCACTGGGAGCCAAGAAAAGCTGGATTTCAATCGGAATTTGAAAGAAGGTAAGGTCCCCATCAAGGGGAGAAGTGGGTTTCCAAGGGTTCCCAGGAATAGTGATGGGAGCTGTTGGGAAAGGTCATTTCTCATCTCTTGGCATCTTTCAGTTATGCCCACCATTGAGAAACTTCTGTCCAGTGACTGGAGAGAGAGGCTTCTAGGAAGAAGCACTGTGGAAACCAAAGACGTCAAAGGTGAGGAGCCTGTACCCTGGTGGAGAGTGGTGGGTATAGAGGTGGTTTATGTGGACATGGGGCTGAATGTCTGTGCCATTTTCCTGAGCTGGTGGGCCAAGGGAATGGGAGCCGTGACAGCGGAAGGACCTAAAGATTCTGACCCAGCAACCGAACCAGAGGAATGGTGAGACCTGGGGGGATGCCCAGAGTCATTCAGATATTTATAAAGTGCCTACTATGTGCCAGCACCAGGTTTACAAAGAAAGAGAGAAGATAGTCTCTGTTTTCAAGGAGCTCAGTTATGCCTACCATTCTAATGGGGAGGCACTATGCACACAACTCATACAAGTTATGTAAGGGATAAATTAGAAGTAATCCGCAGGGGATTTATTCTGTGAAGTCTGGATTCAGTCAAAGGGCTGCACTTGAGGACCTAGAGGGCCACATGTGGCCTTGAGGCTGCAGGTTCCCCACCGCTGGCCCAGAAGGCACTAGAATAAAAGGGGATTGGGAAAGATTTTCTGTAGAAGGTGGGATTTTAGCTGTGACTTGAAGAAAGTCAGGAAGCTAGGAGCTGGAAATGAAGAGGAAGAACATTCTAGGCATGGGGATTGGAGCAGGGATTACCAGTGGAAATGCAGAGCAGTCAGCAGGCTATTGCAGTAGTCCAGGCACAAGGTGATAAGGATTGTCGCAGTAGTATCAGAGAAGAGAAGAGGTCATATGCAAGAGATGTTACAGAGGTCTTGGCAATAGTTTGGATATGGGGAAGGGGAAGAGGGGAGAGAGAACGAGGACTTGAGGATGACAGTTTGCTTGTGTGGGTGAATGGGAGGGTGGTGGTAACAGGGAAATTCAGAACCGGAGAAGATTTTGGGGAAAAGATGAGTTCAGTTTTGAACAGGTTAACATCTAGTCCAAGATGTCCAATCTGCAGTTGGAGATATGAGACTGAATATCAGTAGACGTGCTATGGCTAATATAGAAATTTGTTTTGTATAATTTCACATGTATAATTGATATTATATTGCTTGCCTTCTCAGTGGGTGGGGAGGGAGAGAATTTGGAACTCCAGATTTAAGAAGAAAAGAATGTTAAATGTAAATAAATAATAAAATTTTAAAGATGAACACAAACACACACCAAAGAATGTGAGCAGAGAGGTCAGGATTGGAAAGGTAGGTCTGAGAATCATCAGCAGAGAGATGAGAATTGAATTCATGGGAGATGATGAAGTGAAATTTAGAGGGAGAAGAGAAGAGGGCTCAGGCCAGAGCCTTGTAGGATCATGACCTGGATGAAAAGCTGGTAAAGGAAACTGAGGAATGGTCAGATACGTTAGAGGAGAATCAGGAGAGAGCAATGTCACAGAAACCTAGAGAAAAGATGTATCAAGAAGATCAGAGCGTTAAAGACTTCATGAAGGTCAAGAGATATGAAGACAGAGAAGGCCATTATGTTTGGTGATTAAAGAAATCTTTTGTAAGTTGGGAGAAAGCAATTTCAGTTGAATGAAGAGGTTGGAAAACAGACTGTGGATAGTTAAGAAGATAGTGAGAAGAAAGAAATTGGAGGCACCTATTGTTGAGGGAATTCTCAAGGAGTTTAGCCACAAAAGGGTGGAGAGATATGGGACAATAGTGGGGGTGGATGGATCCAGTGAGTGTCTTTTGAGGAAGGTGGAGACATGTGTAGACAGTAGGGAAAGAATAAAGTGGACAGTGAAAGAATAAAGATAAGTAAGAGAGTGGGGATGGTAAAGGAGAAGCAATGAGAGCCAACTTCATCTAGGTCCCTACCTGGATTCTGATGCCTGGGTCAGGATGACATTCTGATGATGAGTCCTTTAATAAGACTAGCCTGACTAGTCTGTGTCATTGCAAGTACACTATTTACAGCAGTCTTTATCACAAGCTGTGACCCCTTCGTGTACCTATGGCCTTATAGCTCTGTATTATCCTGGTAGAAAACTTGCATCAGGGAAAGAAGCAGTGGATTTTGTGTCGGAGAAAACTGAGTTCAAATCCTGGCCTCTACCACCCATTACCTTGCACCTTGTACAAGCCATGTAACCTCTCTGGGCCTCAGTTTCCTCATCTATAAAATAAGGAGTCACACTAGGCAACCCCTATATGGTTCCTTCCAACTCTGGATCAATGATCCCACTGATTTGGGCTCTTTATTCCTTAGCACAGTGCCTGGCACATAGTAGGTGCTTAATAAATGCATATTGACTTTGAGGTCAGAAGAACTGAGTTATAGTCCATGTTAGGTCACCCACTTGCTATGTGACTTTGCCTTTTCTTGCTTCACTTGCCTCTAATTTGATTCAATTCAGTCCAGACTTATTAAGTAGTTACTATTTGCAAAACACTTTACTGTGTACCAAGGATGCAAAGTTAGATATAACATGGGATCATAGATTTAGAGATGGAACCTGACCTCCAGGGTCATCTGTGCTAATGCATTTATTTTACAGATGAAAAAAATCAAGGCTCAGAGAAATTAAGTGACTTATCCAAGGTCACACAGTTAAATGGAAGAGCAGAATTGGAATTCAGGTTTTTTTCATTTACATTATTTTATTTCACTTTATTTATTTATTTATTTTGGAGCTCAGGTTTTTTAACTCCAAATCTAGCACTCTTTTCCCAGTTTCCTTTTTTTCTTTTTGGAGGGGGGAGGATAGGGCAATTGGTGTTGTGACTTGCCCAAAGTCACATGGCTAGTTTTTGTGTGTATGTGTCAAGTGTCTGAGGCCAGGTCTGAACCCAGGTCCTCCTGACTCCAGGGCAGGAGCTCTACTCACTGCGCCACCTAGCTGCCCCTTCCCAATTTCTTAAACTCTGGTTTCAAGGACTTTATACTCTAAAAGGAGGAAGATACGTACACAATTTGTATATTATATGGGAAAGTGAAATAGAACAGAGTCCAGGTCCAGTGTGCTCCTGACCCTTTTCAATAGCCCTTTGGCTATTGGGACCACTAGTGAATGAAGTTGGGGTCCTAGCTCATAGCCCTATCTATTTGCACCCTTCTCCTATTTGCACTGCCTTCCTTGCAGTATTGTATTCCATCATCGTGCTCTGACTATACACATCCTAGGAATGAGACCTGGAGAAGTTGGTCTAGGTCAGGGATGCCATATTAGGCATTAGGATCTCAAAGGTTGGCTTTGAGAAGGACCATACTGTCTATCCAGTTCTGACTTAGCATCTGTCTGACAGGTCTATGGGGAATTATGGGAGACCTTTCTTGTTTGAGCAGGGACCCAGGAAAGCCTGGCCGAAAAGGAACTTCAACTCCTGGTCATGATCCATCAGCTGTCTACTCTTCGGGACCAGCTCCTGACAGCTCACTCAGAGCAGAAGAATATGGCTGCCATGTTATTTGAGAAGCAGCAGCAACAGATGGAGCTGGCCAGGCAGCAGCAAGAGCAGGTGAGCCCTGCCCCTTCCTCTTCTTATTGACTTGTGGGAATCTGGCTAGATTTTTGTGTGTATGTGTCTAGATGGGATGTCCTGAGGGGGAAGAGGGAGAAGCTTGAAGATGAGACCCAGACAACCCTAAGCACCAAGGACTTGGTGTAGATAATGGGGGGAGGTAATTTTAACATTCTAGATTTTATGTGTTTTGTGGGACAATGATTGAGGGAAGTATGTATGTTTATCAGGGAGGGGATGTCCACTCTTTTAAACATAACTGTAAAAACCAGGGACCTCCAGCCAGACTAAAATGAATTTGAATGGGCCATGGGCAGTGGGAGTTCAGAGTAAGTAGGGAAGATAGTAAGAGATCTCCTATTACTCTTGAGTTCATGTAGATACATGACTACATAATTAGGTACTGAAAGAACTAACACATTAGATTGCTGATTTTGGAGAAAAGGAAAAGTACTGAAAGAACAGTATGGCAAATAAAAAAAAAAGTATGGCAAATAACCTGATGAGGGAGAGAGGGGGGAGGGAAGGAGAGAGAATAGAATGGAATAGAATAGAATAGACTAGAACAGATCCGTGATCTTGACTTTGCTTCCTGGAAAAATTCAAAAGCTACTATTTAAAAAGACAGTTATTGAATATCTAGACTAGAAAATAGTGATCACAAAAAGCCTTCATCAAAATCAGATCATGCCAGGCCAACTTAATTTCCTTTTTTGATAGGCTTTCTAGAAAACATCATTCATAGATTTAGGTTTTATTTTTAAGTTGTATTTAATTTTTTTCAATCAGCAAAACTCCACTGTTACATACACACATGTATTCTGCTCTGAGTCCTTCATCTCTCTATTGGGAGGTGAGCATGTCTCATTATTAGTCACTAGAATTGTGATTAAAGTTCCTAAGTCTTACAAAATTGTTTGTGTTTGCATTATTGCTGTTATTGTATAAATTGTTCTGGTTCTGTTCACTTCACTCTGTATCAGTTCATATCAGTCTTCCCAAGTTTCTCTAAAACCATTCCTTTCAGAATTTCTTATGGCACGATAGTATTCCTTCACATTTATATATTAAAACTTGTTCAGTCATTCCCCAAATGATAGGTACTTACTACTCCTTCAGATTCCCTTTCTTTGCCACTTCAAAAAGAGCTATAAATATTTTTGTACATCTTTTAGTTAAAGTTCGTTTTGTTTAGAATTAATCTCTCTTAATCTACCTTCCCTCCAATTCCCCCTTCTCTCCTCCCTATCCCAGTGTATTCCTCTTCTCCTCATTTTCCATTCTTCTAACATCATCAAGACCTAACAGAACTAATTCCAAGCTTTCTGTCTAATTAAACTCAGTCTGTAACCCCTGATGATCATTGGGTTCAGAAGGAACAAATATATTATCTCTGCATATGTGAATTTAAGTGGTTTATTCTTGTTGAGTCCCACATGATTGTTCACTCCTGTTTACCTTTGTATATTTTTCTTCACTCCTGTAATTGAACTAAAACATTTCTTCTAGCTCTCTGGTATTTTCTTTCTTTCTTTCTTTCTTTCTTTCTTTCTTTCTTTCTTTCTTTCTTTCTTTCTTTCTTTCTTTCTTTCTTTCTT
>NW_027187372.1:29819554-29823805 GCF_028583685.1 Petaurus breviceps papuanus
TTCTGGGTGTGGTACTAAGTATCTGAGCCCAGATTTGATCCCCAGGTCATCCTGACACTGGAGCTATGCTCTTACTCGCTGAGCCACCTGGCTGCCCCTATGCAATTGGGATTAAGTAACTTGCTCAAGGTTACACAGCCAGGTGTTTCTGGGTGGGTGCTAAGCGTCTGAGCCCAGATTCGATCCCCAGGTCATCCTGACACTGGAGCCGATGCTCTTACTCACTATGCTACCTGGCTGCCCCCTTTCTTTAAAAAAAAAATATTTTAAAACCTTTTTTTCGGGTATTTTCAATAGGAATGCATGGAAGTCCTCTATTTTTGTTAAAAGTCCATTTTTTCCCCTATAGTATTATACTTAGGTTTTCTGAGTAAGTGAATAATTCTTGACTGCAAGCACATATTCTTTGCCTTCTGGAATATCATATTCCAAATTCTTCACTATTTAATAGTGCTGGCTGCTAAATCATGTGTAAGCCTAACCATAGCTCTTCAGTACTTGCATTTTTTTTGTTGTTGTTGTTTATACTTTCTCTCTTCTTTGTTTGTCCTGGAAATTCTTGCTTTGGCTATAATATTTCTTGGAGTTTTTATTTGGAGGCCTTTTTTCTGGAGGTAACTAGTGAATTGTTTTACTTTGCCCTTTGCTCCTAAGAGATCTGGGTGGTGTTTGTTTGTTTTTAAGATTTCCTGAAATATGATGTCTAGGCTCTTTTGTTTTGTTCATGGTTTTCAAGTAGTCCAATAATTTTTTCCTTCCTCAATCTGTTTTCTATGTCAGTTGTTTTTGTTATGAGGTTTCTTACATTTTCTTCTGTTTCTTTTAGTCTTTTGCCATTTCTCATTCTCTCAAGGAATCTTGGGTTCTTTCTGTTTGGGCCATTCAAATTTTCAGGAAGTTTATTACTTAGGCAAGGTTTTGTACCCCTTGTACCAAGCTGTTAATCCCCTTTCTGATTCTTTCTTCCATAGCTCTCATTCCCTTTCCAGTTTTTTCCTCTATTGCTTTTATTTCATTGACAAAAGCATTTTTTAAACTGTTTTAAAGTCTTGCTTCATATCTTCCTGGTTGGATTTGTGTCCAAGCTGTGTTTTTCTCTGAGGCTTTGTTAGTAGATGTTATGGAGTCATTCACTTCTTCAAAGTTTGTCTTCAATATCCCTGTCACCATAATAGCTTTTTATGGTGGTATTTTTTTGATTGTTCACTCTTCCAATCTACTTGATTTTAGGCTTGATATTAGGTCCAGGCTTTGTGCAATTGTGGAGGAAAGGTCTGGGCTAGTCCTTTTGCTGCTTTCCTGGGGGTATTGAGTATTATGTTATGCCAGGATCTCAAGTTGAAGACCTGAAAGCTTTTAGCCCTCCCAAAGTGGTCTTATCTAGGGTCTGATTGTTCTGCCTTTGGTCTGAGATTTACCTCCTGACTTGGGTTTTGATCTGAGCAACAACAGAATGTTGCCAGACTCAACCACTGTCAACCCACTGGGAACTCTGTTGGTTCAGAGCAACAAAACTACTGGTTCCCCTTTTGTTTGGGATTCCAGTCCCAGTTATTCCTCTGAAGGCTTCAAACTGGGACTAGGAACTGGAACTGAGACCCTTCTTTGCTCCTGGGGATCCAAGTCACACTGTTGTTGTTTGCTTCTGAACTTGCTTTTCTCTTGATATAATGCCTGGGGTCTGCCACTCATCCCAACTCAAGAAAACCTCTTTATCTTAGAAAGTCACCCTTGGTGGCAAGTCCCCTCCTTGGTTGGCCCTGCAAGTCCCCTCTTTGGTCTTCCCTGGATCTGTGACCCAGAACTACTTAGCACTTTTTCCTACACTCTGCATGAATTTCATCCTAGTATGAATCTGGTATGCTCTCTTACTCTGGTTTGCAGCCTCTCCTTGGGTAGTGGAGTGCTCTATAGGTGGTGCATTCCTTTGCCAGACCTTGTTCCCCTTATCCACAGACCTCTCTATCTATCTCCCTTTTCTGATTGAGGGGGGGGAAATAGCTCACTGTGGCTTATTCTTGTATTTTCTCCTCAGTGCTCAATCTGGTTTGTTTTCTAGATCTGTTGGAAAGAATTTGAGTGGAGGGAAACACAATTTGCTCTTTCTGCTACTCTTGATTCCTTACCTAGATTTTTAAAAAGTATTTGACAAAGTCTCTCATACTTTTCTTATGGAAAATATAGCAAGATGTGGGCTGGCTGATAGGACAGTTAGATTCAGAACTGGTTGAATGGTAGAACCAAAAAGAGTAGCCTTGAATAGTTTGGTATAACCTTGGCATGAGTTTGCTTGTGGAAGACTTCAGGAGTCCTGCGCTATTTAACATTTTCATCAGTGCTTTGGATGAAGCATCAATGGCACACATATCCAATTTGGAGGTGACATATTGCTGAGAAGGATAGCTGGCACACTAGATTACCAAGTCAGGACACAAAAAGATGAGACAGGCTAGAATACTGGGATGAATCTAATAAGGTGATATTTAATTGGTTTATACTTGGGTTAAAAAAAATCATCTTTACAAGATGGAGAAGATGTGTCTAGTTGAGGGGAGGGGGAAGGGAGACGTTAGTGAATGATGGGCTAACCATGAGTCAGCTGAGTAAAGTGGCAGCCAAAGAAAGCTAATGCAATCTTAGGCAGCCTTAAGTGAGGTTTTGTGTCCAGAACTAGGGCATTATTAGTCCTACTGTATTCTGCTCTGGTCAGACTGCATCTGCAGTATTGTGTCCAGTTTTTATTGCCATATTTTAGGTTGGACATTGATAAACTTAAAATCGTCCAAAGCAGAACAATAGAGCTGGTCAAGGAACTAGAAATCTTTGCTCTGTGAGACTCAGTTAAGGGGATCAGAGATGTTAATTTACCCTTGAAGAGGACATTACTTGAGGGGGGTGGGACTATTATAGTTGCTTTCAAGTATTTGAAGGGCTGCTGTGTAGAATAGACTTACTCTGCTTGGCCCCAGAGGACAGAACTAGGTGTGATGAAAGGAAGTTGCAAAAAAAGGAGATTTAGCTATATCCCAAAGAGATCAAAAAAAGAGAAAAGGACCTACATGTGCAAAAATATTTATAGCAGCCCTTTTCACTGTGACAAAGTATTGGAAATTGGGGAATGGCTGAACAAACTGTGGTATAAGTATGTAATAGAATAGCATTGTGCAATAAGAAATAAACAGGCAACTTTCAGAAAAACCTGGAAAGACCTATATGAACTGATGCAAAGTGAAGTGAGCAGAACTAGAAAAACATTGTACACAGTATCAGCAACATTGTGATGACAACATTGTGTCATGAATGATTCAGCTCTTCTTAGTAACACAGTGTTACAAAAAACTCACAAAAAAAAAATGATATCCAAATCCAGATAAAGAACTGATGGACTCAGAATGCAGATCAAAGCATATTTTTTACTTACTTTATTCTTTTTTGTGTTTTTTTTTTCCCCTTTTGATCTGTTTCTTCTTTCACAATGGGGACTAATATGGACATATGTTTTACATGATAGCACATGTATAACCTACATCAAATTGTCTGCCATTTTTGGAAGAGGGGAAGGAAGGGAGGGAAACGAATTTGGAACTCAAAATCTTGCAAAAATGAATGCTAAAAATTGTCTTGACATGTAATTGGGGAAAAAATGCTATTAAAAAAAAAGATTTAGGCTTGATATAAGAAAAAAAATCTTCCTAATAAGAGCTCTCAGGGCAGCTAGGTGGCACAGTAGATAGAGCACTGGCTCTGGAGTCAGGAAGACCTGAGTTCAAATGTGACCTCAGATAATTAATAGCTGTGTGACCCCGAGCAAGTCACTTACCCCTGATTGTCTTTAAGAAAAAAAAAAAAGGCAGGGACGGCCAGGTGGCTCAGCAAGTAAGAGCACCAACTCCAGTGTCCTGACTCCAGGGATGACCTGGGGATCAAATCCGGGCTCAGATACTTAGCACCACACCCAGAAATAACTGGCCGAGTAACCTTGAGCAAGTTACTTAACCCCAATTGCTTAAAGCTCTCTAAAATTGGAATGGACTGCCTGAGATGGTAGTGAGTTCCTCCTCCCTAGAGGTCTTCGAGAAACCCCATTGTCTAGTATATTGCTTAATTGTTTTTTGTTTAGGTAATGGTAAGAATAGGTGAGATTATTTTTTAAATTTTATTTTATTTTGTTTTTTTTTTCTCCTTTTCTTTTCCTACTCCCTCTTCTCTCCCTCTCCCCCCCCCCCCCCCCCCCCCCCCCCCCCCCCCCCC
>NW_027187372.1:29823905-29935856 GCF_028583685.1 Petaurus breviceps papuanus
CCCCCATTTTTCTGGATAGATTGTATACACATAAGAAGATAGTAGATTTTGAAACTTGAATGACCACCTGCATTTCCCTCCCCTTGACCCTTTGGACTCTACATGGCACTAGGTTTCCTTGGAGGGTCTGTGGTTTGCCCCAGCACAGATAGGGCCAGGGTACAGGGTGGCCATTCTGTTGAGCTGGGGCATTCCCTTTAGAGAAAGGCTGTGGGCATGCAAAGATTAATTGGGCATGGCCCTGTTCTGTCTTGCTCACATCCTTTTGTAACCAGATAGCAAAGCAGCAGCAGCAACTCATTCAGCAACAGCACAAGATCAACCTCCTCCAGCAGCAGATCCAGGTAAAAAGAGAGTCAAGGTTGTCAGAAGACTGGGAGAGGAGGGCTGGGGCATGTTGGGAGGGGAGGGGTGCTTAGAGGCATGGTGTCATGGATCAAGTTTCAGATTCTACCTCTGACACTAGCAGGGATCAAGGCACAGGCTTCCCAGCCTTTGGCTTCCTCAGCTGTAAAATGAAGGGATTGGATGGACTCCATGATCTTGCAGGCCTCTTCCAGCTCTAAATCAATGGTCCTATGCATTAACTGTGTTTAGAGACTCTTGCACGACAAGATGCTCTGCTGACCATCTCCCTTCTCCACATTCAATTCATCACTCCAGGTGGTAGAGAGGGAGCTTCCCTGGGGAAATGGGGCTGGAATGGGGCTGGTGAAATAAATGAGGTCAGAACAATAATCAGGGACCCTAGTGTCCCCGTGTAGTATAATGGAAAGACCAGGATTGTCTTAAACCAGCACACTAACCAGCCTTGGGCCAGAATCCCAGTTCTGCTCTATAGCAGTCATGGATCCCTGTGCAAATCACCTAACCTTTGGGACTCCATTTCCTCACCTGAGATGAGGTGATGGGAATGGGTGGTTTCTAAAGTCCCTCCTAGCTCTAATATCCTCTTTTTCAACTACCTTCCCTTTTCTCTTTCTCTGGGGAGAGATTTGGGGGTAAATACTTCCTAAGGCACCATAGTATGGTGTAAAAAGCAATACATTTAGAGTCAAGAGTTTCTTGGTTGGGGGTGGCTAGGTGGTGCAGTGAATAGAGCACCAGCCCTGGAGTCAGGAAGACCTGAGTTCAACTTTGGCCTCAGCCACTAAACACTAGCCGTGTGACCTTGGGCAGGTCACTTAACCCCAAATGCCCTGCCTTCCCCCCTCAAAAAAGAGTTTCTTGGTTCAAATCCCACTTCTGTCAATTCCTTCTTATTTGACCCTGGAGAAGTCATTTCATCCCTCTAGGCATTAGTTTCCTCATCTGTAAAATGAGGGGATCGAGTAAATGGTCTTTTAAGCTTCCTCCTAGCTCTAAATATATGATCTATAATTTGATTTCCCTAATAGGAATTGGGTGTTCATAGAACTATAGACATGGAGAAAGCAAGAAAAACCACAGGTATCCCCTTGGCTGGCTAGAAATAAAAGCATTGATCACTTTGCCAAAGCCTCCATCCGTAGGTTCAGAAGCTTCCTACATGTGGCCTGGAGTTGCCACATCTGGGGAGCTCACGTGGGGGGTCTCTCTCCCTTCAGCAGGTCAACATGCCTTATGTCATGATCCCTGCGTTCCCTCCCAGCCACCAGCCCATGCCTGTCACTGCCGAGTCCCAGCTGGCACTACCTATTCAGCCCATCCCTTGTAAACCAGGTAAGTGGGGAAGTCTAAGGGGAAGGTTGGGAGTCTCAGAACCATAGCTGGTTCCTAAAAGAAAAGGATCTCTGGAGGCAGCCCTGGAAATCTGGAGACATTGGTCCTATTCCTGGTACTACTTACATTGACTTATGCAACACTGTACATCCCTTAGTCTCCTGGGGGCTCAGTTTCCTCATCTGTCCATTAGTTAGGGTAAATATTTCCCTATATACTTCACAGTGGGGGTGAAGAGAACCCATCTAACAAAACTTTACTGTGCACTTACCATGTGCAAAGAATAGTAAAATGTAATCACTGTTTTGAAGGAGCTAACAGTTTACATTAATATCTATGTGATTTCACTTTAATTAGATTAGATATTATCCCCTTTTTCCAGATGAGTAAACAGAGACTCAGACAAGAATTGACTTGCGCAAGGCTATGTAGCTGATAAATAGAAGATCTGGAAGTAAAATTTGCACATCCTCTAACTCCAGTGCCCTTTCCAAAGATGCTGTGGAAAATATACAGGGAAAAAAAATTCATTAAGTAGAAAGAAGCCTGATATGGTGGGAAGAAGTTCAGCTCCAGATCTAAAGGTCCTGTATTCAAATTCCACCTGACACTGTGTGACCATAGGCCAGTGACTTAACTTCCCCCAGACCTGAGCTTCATCAGTAATGTTGGACTGGATGAGGTCGCTTCTATCTCTGAATCCATAGACTTATGGTCTATTTCCATCAATTGCTCTACAAATATAAGGAGACGTTGTTTTTGTCCCCTGGCTCCTGGGGCCATTAAGGCCAACTTGAGGATTGGATCCAGTCTGAGCTTCTGTTTCTGGGCAGCTAGGTGGCAAAGTGGAATAGAGTACCTGGCTTTAAATCAGCAAGACTCATCTTCTTGAGTTCAAATCCAGCCTCAGATACTTCCTAGCTTTGTGACCCTGGGCAAGTGTAGCAGCAAGCACCCAAGCATCCCCCAGGTGGGTGCCAACACAGGTTCTTAGATCTGCTTTTTGCTTTTCTAAAGGAAAGCAACTCAAAAATGGGTTAACAAGCTTACTTTAATCAATCAAACATATATCGTTTACCTAGTTCAGGGGAAAAAGGTCAGCACCCCAAACTTCAGAATATACAGAGGTTACAAGCACAAGTTACAAGAACATGTCAGCAGACAGGCTTCCAAACTGTCCAACCATTATAATACATCCATATCTAATCCCAGTTACCAGAGAGGGAAACATCAACATCTGGGTTTTCAAAGCCAGGGGGCTCAACAATGGCTGCCCAGAGTCTTATCTGGTCAAATCACACAACACTTCTCAAAGTGAATCCCAAAGCAAAGCTTCACATCAGGGATTATATAGCCTTCTCCTGGGTCAGAAAATGTAACCACCCTCTTGACCCACTGCCCAATCATATAGCATCAAGGTGTGGGCATTCCTGAAAACCAAGCCTCCTGCCACAGGCTCCATGTGACCACATCCAGCCTATTAGGGGGCAGAGTTTATTTTTAAATCAAGGAAGTCAGAGTCTCTTAATGGGCAGGGAAGATCTTTAAATTTGCATTTCTATTACAGCAAGTCACTTAATCCTGTTTGCCTCAGTTTCCTCATCTGTAAAGTGAGCTGGAGGAGGAAATGGCAAACCACTCTAGTCTCTTTGTCAAGAAAACCCCAAATGGGGTCATGAAGAGTCAGACACAACTGGAAAAAAAACAAGACTGAATTTTCCAAAATCCTCAAGCATATCATTTCCCCTCACTCTTGCCATACCAAACCACACAACTGTCCCCTTGTAGATTAAGCACTCAAAAGGAGTAATACATGAATTCAGTTACCCAATTCTACCTTCACCTCCGTCCCACCATGTTATCATCTCCCTGATGTCATGGTCCTCTTTGAGAAGGAAGGACAAACCACACACACACACAACCTACTGGCACACATATATGTACGGCTCCGTAGCATGTTAGCTGATAGGGATTCAGGAGGAAAGGGAAAGGAAGACCAGAGAGAGGGCAGACCCAGGTGCTTGGCAGAGGAGCAGTTGATTAGACTTCCCATTGGCTCACTGCCTAATCTCTTTTCTGCCCTGAGTGTGGTTCAGCTTGTCAGTGATACTGATTGAAAGCTAGTGTTTTCCTAGCTCTGTACCTGGCACTGTGGAGTGAGCTACAGAGAAGGATAGGCTCTGCTTTTAAAGTTTTTTAAGTTTTTAAGAAAACTTTTGCTATAAACCTGACATTGAAATACAACAGATCAAACTTGCTTAGCAACTATTTACATTGAAATGAATTAGCCTCAATATAAAGCATTTTGAGATGTCTGCCTCCCCTCACTCTTAACATTGAGATTCTTGGTTCCTTCATTCTTGTTTGCTTGTCCTTCTGTGGTAGGTAGTGAGTGTACACAGCTACCTGCTCCTTTCACTCTGAATTATTTCATACAGGTCTTTACTGATTCTTTTGGTATTCATCATACTTGGCTTTAATGGTATTATTCTATTACATTAATGTACCACAATTTCATTAACTGATGCCCTATTGTTGGACATTTGGGTTGCTTCTAGAGCTTGGTCATGGTTTTTGGTTTTGTGTGATTACATATATTGCTATAAAAATATTTGTACAGATAACTCTTTTTGGTTTGGTTTGCCTTGGGGCATACTCTTTGCATATATTCCCAACAATGGAATTATTAGGTCCAGCCCTTGCTTACTGCCTTTAACAAGTGTGCAATGGACAGAGCACTGAGCTTGGAGTCAGGAGGACCTGAGTTCAGACCTGGCCTCAGATAATCCCCAGCTGTGTGCTGCTGGGCAAGTCACTTAAATGCTATTTGCCTCAGTTTCCTGATTTGTAAAATGGGGATAATAACAGAACCTACCTCCAAGGTTTTTTGTGGGATGAAATGAGATAGTAACAGCACAATGCCCAGGATCCAACACACAGTAGGATCTATATAAATGTTAGCTATGATAATTACACTGTGATTTAGAAGATTATAGGCTGAAGGCTGCAGAGTGCTAGACATGGGGTCAGGAGAAGCTGGGTTCAAATCCTGCCTCTGATATTAGCTGTGTAACCAAGAACAAATTAGTTTTGCTCTGAGCCTCAGTTTCCTTATTTGTAAAATAGGATAGTAAAACCTGTAGTACCTGCCTCACAGGGCTATTGTGAGGCTCAAACAAGATAATATTTATGAAATGCTTTTCCAGTTTTAAAAAGCTGGGTGTGGTGCCACATTCCTGCAGGCCCTATTACTGAGGAAACTCAGGCTGGTGGATTACTGACTTCGGGAGTTCTGAGTTATAGTGGGGCTAGCACCAGATCTGGGGTCCTTGTATAAATCCTACACCAGTGTGGTGCATCCCCAAGACAGGAGGGCTACCATGCTACCAAAGATAGGGTGAAGCAGACAGGTCCAAAACCTGGAACAATTCAAAGCTGCTATACCAGTCAGCAGTGGGGTATAGCCCATGAATGGTGGCTCTCCTTCCAGCCTGGCCAAGATAGGGAGACCTGGTCTTAAAAAAAAAGCAAGTAAACTTAGAAAAAAAGCCATAGAAGTCCTAGCTATTATTATAGTACTCCTATATACAGCACCCACCCATGAAATAGCTGAAAAAAAATTTTTACATGGCAGCTCTTCAGCAAGGGCAACCAAGTATGGCATAAGTCATACAATGGCCAACTGCTGGAGGAGACACTGGGTAAAGGTGAAACCCAGCTGGATTAGTCAGGGAAGGTTTCCTGGAGGAGTCATGCTTTGAATTATTTTAAATAATAGAGGGACATAGACTGTGCTGTCTGCTTGGTACAATGATTCCGCAAGTTATCCCAGAATCCTAAGTAAAAGGAAGGGGCCTCAAGCCCCTAGATAAGTCTTTAAAGTGCAGCTCTGATCCCGTCACTCCATGGCTCAGAAGATATCAGCAGCTCCTATAAAATAAGACCCAAATTATTAATTTTTTTTGGAGGGGCAGTTGGGGTTAAGTGACTTGCCCAAGGTCACACAGCTAGTTTTTGTGGTAAGTGTCTGAGGGCAGATTTGAACTCAGGTCCTCCTGACTCTAGGGCTGGTGCTCTATTCACTACGCCACCTTGCCGCCCCAATAAGACCCAAATTCTTGAACCCCTCACTTAAGGTCCATCTATCCTTGCCTCATCCTCTTCAGGCTCTAGAAATAGAAGAGTTCACAGACATCATCTATCCAGCCCAGTGGTGGTGTTAAAGTGCCTTGTTTCACCTAAGAGTAGAGAGTCAGGATTTGAACTCAGGTCCTCTGACTCCAAATTCAATATTCTTTCCATCCAAAAACTGTACTTGCCTTTCTTCTATCCCTCCCTGTGCATCTCTGTCCCTTTGCCTTTGATCATGTTGTATGAAATGTCCACTGACCTCATCTCCTACTGTTAGAACTCTATATACCCTTTGAGACCTATCTCAAATGGTCCTGCCTTTTCAGTCTTCTCTGATTTTCCCAGCCAGAGTCAGAGTTGTAGGATTTAGAGCATGATGGGACTTTTGAGGTGATCTTTTGACTCTGTCATTGCTCTGTGTTCAACAGCTTGTTTCGCCCCACATCACTTGGTGCTTTGTGTTATTGTTGTTTAGATATATGTCTTCTCTCCCCAAGCAGACTGGAAGCTCCCTGAGGGCAGGGGCCATGTCGTATTTTCTCCTTGTATCCCTTTCAGTGTCTTGCTTGTCAAGAAATGTTTGTTGAATGGGTGAATGCATAAACTTGGAAAGGGCTTAGGTGTTTAGAATGTTAGCTAGAGCTTGTATATTTGTATATGGCTGTGTAGGAGTGGTGTGTGTGTCTCGCCATCAGAATCCTGAGAGGGTTAGTGACTAGACCTAGCTGGCTTATCAGATGGGCGGAGGAGATGAGAGCTCCAACCTGCTGTCTGTCCATCTGTCCTGGCCGCCCATGTGCCTCATCAAGCAGGGTCTCTGCTGTTCTATGCTCATCCAGGACTTTTCTCCTTGCCGCCTTTTCCACAGTGGAGTACCCGCTGCAGCTGCTGCACAGCCCCCCTACCCCTGCTGTGAAGAGACCTGGGGCCGTCTCTACCCATCACCCTCTCCAGGTACTGTGACATCCCCAACTTGGACTGGTGAGGGGACAGAGTGGCAGAGAGATTTACTCTGCCCACTCCATCCCCCCACCCTCTTTGGTCTGGACCCCAAGCATTTCCTGATGCTCCCTGGTAAGGAACTAGGGATGGAGACATCTACTCATTTCCTGCTCCCAGGGGTCCTTGCTCTCTCTTTGGGGAGGTGGGTGTGTGGGAGGCAATGCAAAGTGCTAAGAGAGGAGAATAACAAAATTGGGAAGATTGAGTCAGTTATGGTCATTCATTTATGTTTGAATCCCTTAACCTCATTGTCTACTCTTCTGACAGCTCCACCCTTAGGCACACACGTTATCTATCATGTGTCTCATGTGCTATCTCTGTTTCTGTGTTACTCAATACCATCTGTCTATATTTCTGAATCTGTCCTTCTTTTGATCCTGGTGTGTCTCTCCCTAGCCAGATTTCTGTCTTTCTCCAGGTCATTCACTCCCTTACTCTCGGTTTCTCTTAGGAGTCTTCACAGCCTCTGAACTTGACAGCCAAGCCCAAAGGTCCGGAGCTGCCCAACACCTCTAGCTCCCCCAACCTGAAGATAAGCACCTGTGGTCCCCTCCCCACCAACCATGGCGCTCCTACCCGGGACCTCCAGGCCAGTCCACCCAGTCTACCCCTAGGTATGCCCTCTGCCTCACACCCCTGCCTCTTCATTAACCCCACATGCCACCTTCCCATCCCTCCCATATCCCAGGGATTGAAAGTGACATAACATAAGAGAAAGTCCACTGGCCTGGCAAGAAGTAGACTTGAAGTCTGGTTCCAACTCTGCTAACTATTATGACGATCAAATGGTAATAAAAATGTATAAAGTGATTTGAAACCTTATAAGCACTGTATAAATGTTAGCTATTATTGGGCTCTTATTAGCCATTTTTATCCAATAATGATAAATCGTTCCCTATTATAAGATATTTAATAATATTTATTGTATTTAGTGATTAGTGATAATAATTGTGTGATCTTGGTCATTTCATTTTTTCTGGGTTTCTACTTTTTAAAATTAAATTATTTATTTTTAGTTTTTAGCATCCACTTCCATAAGTTTTAAATTTTCTCCCCCTCCCTCCCCAAGATGGCTTGCAATCTGATACAGGCTTTACATATAAATTCCTATTAAACACATTTTCATGTTAGTCATGTTACATAGGAGGATTATGATGTGGGAAAAACCATGAGAATGAAAAAAAATAAAACAAAAAAGGTTTCAATTTTTTAACCTGCAAAATTGACTTGACATTCCCTGAGTCTCCATGTTATCAAGACCACCCTCTCCATAGGATGCCACTTCCCCATGCTGGGAGAGTCCCAGATGTTCCTGTATCCCATCCCAGCAGGGGAGAATTTCCAAGGCTATGGAGAGGAGAATGTAGTAAAGGCTGACGAAGGAGGCTTGCTTCTCTGAGGGAAGGTTCCATGTTTGCTGATCTCAGCTCTGCTCTCCCTCTCTCTTCTCCCCCACTGAAGGCTTTCTGGGTGAGGGTGATGCCATCACCAAAGCAATCCAGGATGCCCGGCAGCTGCTGCATGGCCACAGTGGACCCATTGAGAGCTCTCCTAATGCCTCTTACAGGAAGGTAAGGATTTCTGGCTCCCAGGGAACACAGAATAGCACAGGGATCAGCTGGGTACAGGTAGTTGACTATTTTAATTTGAAGATTAAAGAATAATTAGAAGGAAAAACAGTGATACAGTGTACTAGAGAACTGGCCTCAAAGTCAGAAAACCTGGTTTGAGTTTTACCTCTTACATTTATTGGTGACCTTGGACAATATATGACATCTGCCTTGGACAAACTCAACACCATTAATTTCAGAGAGGTTGATGGCTAAGGTCAAAGTAGTTTCCTGATCTGGGAATTCCCTATACCAATAAAATCACAGATCTAGTGTCTCTCCCTGGGAAAAAGTCAAGAGAAGAAGGTAAAGGTTCTGGCAGGGAACAGGGCAGGATCTTAAGGGTTGGAAGTAGTGGGGGGCACTGAAGCAATGGGCAATGCTCCCCCTATACCCTCTCTGCATCCCTAGGACCTCATTAACCTGGAGTCATCCCCAGCCAAGGATCGGCTGGAGGAGAGCTGTGGGCACCAGCTAGACGAGACCATGCTGAGCTGTGACATGGATGGTATGGTCCCCCAGGTTACCAGGGGATCGGGGAGTTCTCATCCCCTATCATTTTCTAGTGGAGTCCCCAGATGAGGCCTGGGATGTAAAGGCGGCAGAGGGTGGGTCTGGGATTGGTGCCATCTCTCTAACTCTGCTATCTCTGTCTCCTCTGGCCATCTGCTGGCCATTGCTTTGCTTCTCTCCTTTTCTGTCCTTTCAGTGCTCTTCCCCCTCTTTCTGATGTCTATAGGTCTTAACAACATCTGTGTGTGTGTCCTCCCCATTCCCGTCAGTTTTGACTCACTGTGTGTCTTCCTTTTCGCCCCTACTCCTATATTGCCATGTCTGGGGGTCTTACAGACCAAAATCTCAAGAGTCTTTTGAGTTCCTATTGATCTTACCCATGGTGAGAGACCTGGTCTTGGGGGAGATGAGGGTGGGGAGTCTGTCTCTTCCAAATTACTTAGTTAAAAGGAAGAGGCAAGGGGCCCCTTTAGAAATATGTACTTTGGGAGTTGGACCAACCTTTCCTGAATGGTAATATTTCCTCTCCAATATCCCTGACTAGTCATCTCTAATCTCCATGCAAAGTCCTCCAGTGACAGGGAAACCATTTCCTCCTCAAGTAGCCTGTTCCCCTTCCCTTTACCCCATCACTCTCCCCCCTGCTCCTTTCTGGATGTACAAAGATAGACCAACTGTTGTTTCTACCCCACCCCACCCTCTACTAGGTTCCCGACACTTTCCCGAGTCCCGGAACAACAATCACATTAAGAGGCCCATGAATGCCTTCATGGTATGGGCCAAGGATGAACGGCGCAAGATCCTCCAGGCCTGTCCTGACATGCACAACTCCAGTATCAGCAAGATTCTTGGTGAGCAGACCAATGGCATGGGGGCGGGGAGTGCCTGGGGGCATGGGCTTCCTTTTGTCTCCTATCTGGGTGCTCTTCCTGTTAGTTATTTTGTTTGCTGGATGCACCAAATTTGGGGGCCCAACCTAGGAGTATCTCACTTCAAAAGGGGATCTGTTGACTGGTGGGATCTGGCAGAGTGTACGAGATATTCACTTGTCTAGGAAAGATGCCCAGATGAGGCAGAGGTAGATGGTGCAGTGGATAGAGGGTTTCTCATAGCTTCCTCATCTGTAAAATGAGGATAGTGCCTACCTAAACCTCACCTACCCAGAGCATTCATGGATGGGTACCATGAGCATCCTATGAGACAGGACAACTGTCCTGTACATTGAGGCTGTCATGACCTGCCCTTGCCCAGATCAGTCTTTGTATATGCTCATTTGCATATATTAGCCTTATTGATGAGGTTTCAGCCTTGTTTGTGATGGGGTGGGCACTGGCCCTCCTAGCTGGGCACCTCTGTTCAGGAGCCCACAGAGAATTCAGTATGACTGTGGAAGTTCATCACTGGACTATGTTCTTGTTATTCAGTCATATTCAACTCCCTGTGATCCCATTTGGGGTTTTCTTGGCAAAGATACTGGAGTGGTTTGCTATTTCCATATCTCTTTCATAGATGTGGAAACTGAGGCAAACAGGGCTAAGTGTGCCTAGGGGCTAGTATGTGTGTGAGGCTAGATTTGAACTCGGGAAGTTGAGTCTTCTTGACTCCAGGACCCTCACTCTTATCTACTGCCCCACCTAGCTGCTCCCCACCTGATTCTACCCACCTGCAGAGTGAGCAGGGATGGGGTAGGAGGGCGGGATCAGGGTTGGTCTTGGACTGGGCTCCTGGGACTGAAATCAGGATCTGGGTGCTAGGCTCCCGCTGGAAGTCCATGACAAACCAGGAGAAGCAGCCGTACTATGAGGAACAGGCACGACTGAGCCGCCAGCACTTGGAGAAGTACCCTGACTATAAATACAAGCCTCGGCCCAAGCGCACATGCATTGTGGAAGGCAAGCGGCTACGAGTGGGGGAGTACAAGGCCCTGATGAGGAACCGGCGCCAGGACGCGAGGCAGAATTATGTGATCCCGTGAGCCTCTCGCACCTCTCCCCTCTACTTCCTTCCCCTCTTTGGGCAGCGGGGCAAACCAGGGAAGGGAATGGGATTGTCAGGTCTTCCCTGTCTGAGCAGGTGTAAAAGGGGAGGGGTGATTGGGGAATTCTACATTGGCCCATAGACTTCAAGCTAAAGGGTCCTAGCTAAAAGAAACTTTCAGGATCATTTGGACCCTTCTCCCAATTTTGCTCTTGGGTAAACTGAGGCCCAGAGAGAGGAAGCAACTTGCCCAGGATCACACATGTTATAAAATGAAAAATGAGGATTCAAACCCAGGTCCTCTTACTCCAGAGTCAGGAAACTAGGTTTCAGTTTCATTTGTAAAATGAAGGGGTTGGTATGATCAATTTAGCTCTCCTCAGCATACAATGATCCAAGACATTTCCAAAAGACTCATGACGGAAAATGCTATCCACATCTAGAAAAAGAACTATGGAGTCTGAATGCACATTGAAGCATATTATTTTCACTTTTTTTTTGTTTTTTGTGGCTTTCCCCTTTTGTTCTGTTTCTTCTTTCACAACATGACTAATGTGGAAATATGTTTCCATGATTGCACATGTATAACCTAAATCAGATTGCTTGTTGTCTTAGGGAGGGGGTAAGGAGGGAGGGAGGAAAATTTGGAACTCAAACTCTTATAAAAATGAATGTTGAAAACTATCTACATAATTGAAAAAAATAAGCTATTTACCAAAATAAAGTCAAATTGAAGGGGTTGGACTAGGTGACCTTCAAGGTTCCTTTCCAGTTCTTGTCACCATGTCATGTTACATGCAACTACATCTGACATGTGCTGGTAAATGTTTAACAACTGGCTTCCCCCTAACCCCCCCCCCCAAAAGTATGCATGACACACTTTAAAATTTACACCAACATTTTCTCCAATATTTCCAAGTATGTGCAATCAACAAAATAATAAATCAAGTACTGAGTTACAGAATTTGCTGATTTCTGAGGTGTAAATACTTTCACTGAAAATTTAACCATTGGATTTAAGAGCTGGTAGGAACTGGCTCCAGCAGACCCTTCTTCATCTATGACTGTACATAAGTCAATATGAGTATGGATAAAAGCACATGGGTAACTGTTGCCTGATTGTGTCATTGGCCTTTCCATCTGACTGTATGTTAATGTGTGGGTATGTGGCAGATACAGAGGGACTGACTGTGTATGGCCACGTCCTCCGGAGCAGGATTCAATACAGGAGTATTAATTTACCAAACAGTATTACTTTGGGAGTGATGGCGGTCCTTATGGCATCTTCCTTTTACAAAGGATTTCTCACTATGGTTCCTTTCAATAGGAATGCTTTTGGCACATCTAAAATCTGATCTGACTTTTAAAATGGATTCACACACACAACTCTTGGAGAATATAAATATGATGTAAAAGTGTAGTAGCTTTATAAATGTATGATTCCATGGAAGTAAGCCTGTGAGTACCCGTGTAGCCAACCCACCTCTTCCTGTTCACATGGGACTGCTCTTCAAAAGATCAGGCAGTAGTGAGCTTAGGAATCTTGAGTCCTACATAGTAATCCATGGTATAATAGAAAGAATAGCTCTTTTTGAAGTTAGAGGACATGACTTCAATCCTACCTTTAATGATTTACCACCTGTATGATTGGGCAAGTGATTTAGCTTCCTTGGACTCAGTTTCCTCATTGAAACCAAAGGGGTTGGACTGGATAAACTCTAAGCGCCCTTTCTGTTTTATCTTTATTTACTTATTTATTTATTTATTTTTGCTTTTTTGGAGGGGTGAGGACAGGGCAGTTGGGGTTAAGTGACTTGCCCAAGGTCACACGGCTAGTAAGTGCTAAATGTCTGAGGCCAGATCTGAATTCAGGTCCTCCCGACTCCAGGGTTCATGCTCTCTTCACTGCACCACCTAGCTGCCCCCTAAGCACCCTTTCAAAGCTAGATTTCTGATCCTGTGGAGCATGTGTGGTTGGGGTTGGGGATGGAGAGAGAAGCACCAACATGCATATCCATTTGTCCTAGGTCCCATTTCCTCACCTCAGTGAGCATCATGGAATTGGAGAGATCCATCTCTCCCATGTTTTTGGTTCTTCCAGCTTTATAGGATCTGGGAGAGACCATAGGATTGGGACTGGGATTGAGGCTAGGAAGATGATGGTATATCTGTGTGGGAGTTTGGGGGAGCAGTACTAACACCCCCCATTTTTCCTCCTGCTCCCCAGCCCACCAGGCAATCAGATGCAGATGAGCTCCCCAGATGTCCTGTACCCCAGAGCACCTGGAATGCCACTGGCCCAGCCCCTTCTGGACCACTATGTGCCCCGGAGCCTGGACCCCAGCATGCCTATCATTGTCAACACCCGAAGCCTTAAGGAGGAGAATGAGGGAGCTGAGGACGGGCACTCCGTAGCCGATGGGGAGATGTTCCGGTACAGCGAGGAAGAAGATTCCGAAGTTGAGGAAAAGAGTGATGGAGAGTTGGTGGTGCTTACAGACTGAGCTGGGCTCAGGAGGTCATGCCCTCTTGCTCCCCCCAAGCATATCTTTAAAGGGGGAGGGAGGAGGCTAACAAAGGCTCATGCCCTGGCCCTATCAGGCACTACCAGCAGACTCGGACTGTGTAGGTACCTTGACAGGGATGTGTCTGGGAGATGGGCACAGCTGTGCATATGTACATATATCTATGCAGGGGAAGTGGGATCAGGAAAGGTTGAATCCTACCCCAGGATGTTTGGCTTGGAAGTAGGCATACTGTCTTGCGGGGGGCTTCAGAGCCAATGGGGTTGGTGTGGACTTTAGGAAAACAGAGGGACACCTGAGTTCCTAGAAAAGGGGGGCTACATCGTCTGGCCCAGCTTCCTATCATCAACCAAGTAATGCCACAAGTCCCCTGATATTCACACCTAGGAGGTTATTGTATGACTAGCACCCTCTATTCCCTCCCTGTCTGGGATCCTGGTTGCTGCAGCCCCCTCTCCCATACTCAATTTTCTCATCTCCTGTGATCTTCTGAGAGGGTGGTGTATCTTTTGCGTGTCTATTTTATCTGTCTGCTCCCCACCCTCCATTCTATTCATGCCCCACATCCGGGGTGGCATACCTCCTCATTCATTCTATGTCAAGCTTCCTGCAGGGCTTACTTTCCCTACCCTCATGGGTCTTTTCCCAGGGTCTTTGTCTGCTCGGTGTGAATGAGCCCAAGGCTGTGTGTGAGAATCTCTCCTCCGTCTGCCTTTCCCCTTGACATTCTCATCCTCTCCTTTGTCCCCACTGGACGGTCCCTGTTTTGGCGTGTCCAGCCTGTGTGTGTGTGTGTGTGTGTGTGTGTGTGTGTGTGTGTGTGTGTGTGTTAGTGTAGGGGGATGTGTGTGTGTGCATACACGTGGCCTGTGCATCCCCATTCTGGGGGATTCCTGTGTCTCAGGATTCCTGGGGGGGAGGTTTATTTCCATTCCTCTCCTTCTCTGACTCTGGATATCTCTGTCAGTGGGCATCATTAGACTCTTTGCCTTTCTGTAGCTCTTTCTGGGTCTCAGGTTGTCTTTCTTTTTTTGTGTTTCTGTCTCTCTGTCCTGAGTCTCTGTTTCCTTATCGATTCACTCCTCCCTGGCAGTATGCCCCAACCCTTTTGGAGCCACCCTCTATGTCTGGACATCTCTGTGTGTCTTTGGGTCTCAGTGTTTGGAGCTGTCAGCCACCCTGACCTCCTCTCTCTCCTGTTCACTGACTGCCAGTCAATTCCCACGGAGCCATTTTTAGCTCTGAGACGCATGAGAACGCAGCCTCTCCAAGGGGCTACCCAGCCCCCTAGCCCTAGGCTGCCCAACTTAGGCC
This sequence comes from Petaurus breviceps papuanus, assembly GCF_028583685.1. Taxonomy (NCBI): domain Eukaryota; kingdom Metazoa; phylum Chordata; class Mammalia; order Diprotodontia; family Petauridae; genus Petaurus; species Petaurus breviceps. Next base: position 29,838,679 of record NW_027187372.1, read on the forward strand.
CTGGTTCCCAGCAGAGGGGAGTGGGGGGAAGGGAAATGGGACCTCCTCCAGCGCCCTGGACACTGGGATCTGGGAAAACTAGCTGAGGCCAGAAAGGCAGGTGCTGGGAGAAACTGACTACCTGCGTCATCTGGTCCTGGCCCTGCCTGATAGACAAGGTCAGTTTGGACAAGGTTGGAATGATGGGCATCAAAGATTGCCCAAAGTGGCCGAGGCTACTTCCAGAACTGGCTGGCCCTGCTGGCCTGGGAAGGGAAGAGTATGTATGTGTGTGAGTCACTTTGTTTATTTGGGGGGGGAGAAGAGGAGCCTCAGTTGCCCTTTCCCTCCCCTTCTTTCCCTTGGCTACAGTCCTTCCCTATTCCTTTCTCCACACTCACCCTCCACCCCCTTGCCATTGACCCCACCCCTTGGCTGGGGCATTTGACTTTGCCCATGATCAGTCTGTCATTTTATTTATTTATTTCCACCCCCAAGAAAGTCACATCCCATTGGAGAGGAACACTGAGGGGGCAGGGAGAGAGCTCTGGGGTCAGGAGGAGGGGACTCAATCCAGCTGGGACAGATGTGGAAACCAAGCTTACCCTTTGTCCCATCCACCCTTATTCCCCACCTCAGCCCCTTTCCTAAGCCCCCAGCTCTCTGGGGTTATTCCTTTTTTACAACTGTAAACATAGATAGGGCTTTATTTTGTTAATAAGATGATGATGAACAACTTAACCTGTATATTTCTCCTGACCTGTTTACAATCTGGGGATTTTTTTTCCGGTTGGCACAATAAAAAAAAAAACATTTTGGATCCTTTCCCTGGCACAGAGATGGAATGGGAAAAATGAGGGTCATCCTTGGGGAAACCAGACCCAGGCACCATGGGTGACACGGTGAGAGCTAACCAGAATGTTAAGATTAGTAGACACAAGGGAAAAGAGCCTTCAGAGTTAACTGGCATAACAAAATCTGTTCCTATAAAGAAAAGGTAAATGTTCTCCTCCCAAATCATGACTACCACAGTTCACTCCAGAGGACTCCTAGACCAGGAGCAAATTGTACATAAATAAAAAAGATTGGGGGGGGGGGGTGTGGAGGTGAGGGAGATGGGCAGCTAGGTGGTGCAGTGGCTAGAGCACTAGTCCTGGAGTCCGGACCTGAGTTCAAATCCAGCCTCGGACATGACACTGTGTGACCTTAGACAAGTCACTTACCCCCAACTGCCTCACCAAAAAAGAAAAAGAGCTGAATTCAGGACACCAAGGTTCTATTCCCTGCCTTAGGGGAACTAGCTGTGTGACATTGGCTAAGTCACTTATCCAGGTCTCAATTTCCTAATCTGTAAAATAAGTTTTGATTCAACCATCTACCCATAAAATCCTCAAGCCTAAAGTTGATGACACTATGAATCTATGAGTTCTAAAGTCTCTCTTTGCTCTTAACATTCGGATCTGAAAGATTATACCTGAGTCTTATGAGAGTTAATGAACATCGGATAAGAGAAGAAATCTTGCAATTGAAATGACAAAACAGTGTGGGAGGGTGTTGGATGGATGAGGTGATTTGTAGCTGGGTTGAACAACTCCAAAGCATGAATTAATGGCTCATTGTCAACCTGGAGGGATGTCTCTAGTGGTGGGCCACAATGCTTTGTATTCCAGTCTTCTGGTTCAAAATAATCTCACTAACTTAGATGAAAGCATGTATAGCACATTTATAAAATTTTCAGATGACCAGAACTGGGAGGGATTACTAATATACTGTAGAGCAGAATCAGCATTTTTTTTTAAAAGATACTACTAGCTTTGAAGATTAGAATGAAACAAGATGAGATTTAACTGGGATTGTCTATATTTATATAGCATCTGAAAGTGTACAAAACTTTCCTCCCATCAACTGGGTTAGGCAGGTGATATAAGCACTGTCACCCATTTTACAGATAAGTAAACAAGGCTCAGAGAAAATAACGACTTCCCCATAGTCACATAAGCAGCATTTGAACTGAGATCTCTTGATGCGGGAAAGACCAAGAACTATTGGACAGGGTGCTAGACTTGGAATCAGTAAGACCCAAGTTCAGATCTTACCTCACACACTTCCCAGCTGCGTAACCCTCAGCAAATCACTCAATCTCAGTTTCCTTACCTATCAAATGACTAGAGGATTGGATCCAGTGACTAAATCTATGAATCAATGATTCCAAGGCCATTGTGCTTCCCTCTACAATATGATTAGGGTACTCTGGTTTAAAAAAAAAACAACCCCAAACTAAACAAATATAGGGTGGGGTATAATTGGCTTAACAGTATAAAAAGGACCTAGGGAATTAATTGATAGCAAACTGAATTCGAGCCAAGAGTATGATGTTGCAGCCAGAAAAATGAATGCGATCTTGGCTTCATTAAGAAAGAGCAAGCCCAGAACTGGGGAAGTAATCATCTTATTGTCCTCTCTACAGCTGGAATTTTGTATTCCGTTTTCTGAGCGCCATATTTGAAGAGAGACATTGATTAACCAGCACATCCAGGGCTAGGTGGAAGGAACTGTGTTATAATATATAATAATCGTGTTATAATATGATATATTTGGAAGAACTAGGGATGTTTAGCTTGGGAAAGAGAAGACTTGGGCAGCATGGGCTGTTTTTCTGTTGTTGAATCATTTGACTCATGACCTTCTCTCCATGACCCCATTTGTGGTTTTCTTGGAGATACTGGAGTGCTTTGTCATTTCTTTCTCTAGCTCTTTTTTTTTTTTTTACAGATAAGGAAACTGAGGCAAGCGGGGTTAAGTGACTCGCCCAGGATCACAGCTAGGAGGTGTCTGAGGCTGGATTTGAACTTGGGTCCCCCTGACTCCAGGGCTGGTACTCTTTCCATTGTGCTCTCTGGCTACTCCAGGAGCATGAGTACTGTCTTCAGGAAACTGAGGGATTTATCTGGTGTGGCCCCAGAAAAAAAAAAAAAAACAGAACCCCAGGGATCGAAGTTACAGGGAGACAGGAAAGCCTAACAGCTGTCTCAACAACAGGGCAGTCAGCCACGTTAGGTAGTGAGTGCTATATCACTGAAAGTATTCAAATAATGACATCTGCCAGGAATATAAAGGGCAGAAGCCTAGGCTAGGTGGGAGGCTAGACTAGATGACCTATAAATTCCCTTCTAGGTTCTAAAATTATATCACTAAGAAGTTGGTTCCTGTGTTAAGGAGTTGGGGGTGGGGGTGTGGTTGGGGAAAGAGTGAGAAGCCTGGGTCTGAGTCCCAGCTTTACCACCCACCATGTGATCGTGGGCAGCCCGCTTTTCCCTCTAAGGCAGTTTTTGTAAAATGACGGGGTTGGTCTGGATATTCTCCAAGGTCTTGACCACCTTTGCAAGCTGTGGTTGCCTGGTGGAGGCAAGGGGATGGGCAGAGTCTGTCTTTAATGCCCCTCCTTTGGTTCTCTGCTTGACTTGTGGCCCTGGGTGGCCCTGAGCCTGGGCAGCACAGAAGGTTGAAGTCGGCCTCCTTCACCAGGGAAATAGAGAATCGACAGCTGCAATTTCTGCCCTCTGGTGCCCTAAAGGGAAACTGCTGCTTGGATCTGGTTCCATCCATCCCCCATTAAACCAGGGGTCTCTGACCCAGAGCAGGTAGCTGTTTCATATTCTGTCTCCTCTGCCCCCAGATGGTCACTGCCACTAGGGTGGTTCCCCTGTTCTCCCCCCCCCCACCTCCCCCTCCAGGCTCTCAAACTGACCTGACCCCTGTGCTATTGTGTGTTGCCTCTGTTTGCCATGAGATCACTAGTTATTCCTTTAGAAGGGCCTGGAGCCCTTGGGGTGAACAGCTTTGATTCATACCCTTCACCTTTCTATAGCTACTTGTGTTCCATGTTCCTCTTTACCCACCCTTACTCTGCCTTAAAGATGTAGGAATGGATTCCAGGTAAGGAGAAGTTGTCCCCTAAAGGGTGAGAGGAAAGGGGCTGGGTATGGACAAGGCTTAGGGAGTGAGCTGCCAGAGGCCTGCTGGGGAATGATTCACCTTGACCCCACCACAGCCTTGGGTAGGAATGTTGTACAAATGGGGCCATAACTATTTGGACTGAATCCTATTAAAATTCGAGTAACTCGTGGGAGGGCAGAGCTTTTAGCTCAGTCCCAGGTGTGCCCTCATGGAAACAATGACCTTAAATGCTTCAATACAATTACTACACGGAAGAGCCCTTTACCACTGCCCACACCCACTCGCTCACCCCAGAGGCTCCCCCTGAATGGAGGGAGGTGGGAGATGGAAGTCTTGGAATTCAGTCATGGATCCCAGCCAGAGAGAGCAGCAATGGCTAACTCATTTCCTTCTTGGGTTCCCCTGTATTTGGGCTATAACTGGAGTCTGAACCTGAGCAGCTGAGTGGAGCCCAGAACCAGCTAGCCAGTGCATTGGATAGAGCTCAGAACCCAGCCAGGAAGACTTGAGTTCAAATCCAGCCACAGACATTGTGTGATCCTAAGAAGTCACTTAACTGCCTGACTGTCTCAGTTTCAACATCTGCAAAATGGGCATAATAATAGCTTCTACCTCTCCTGGGGTGGTTGTGATAATATTTTCAAAGTGTTTTGCAAGTTTTCAAAAGCTGCCATATACATGCTAGCTATCATTATGCCTGGATGTGGTTAATTGGAAGGAAGAATCTGATGGGGGTAAGGGAGGTATAGGAGAGATATCCAACGAAAGGGTATGAGGACCTAAGACTGGGTGGGTAGGGATCCATTCATTCCATCTCCAACAGGTACTCTTGTCCTGGGATCTGCCTGATTCCCGGGCTTATTCTGGGAACACTTTTTCTTTTCCCCTCTCAAAGAAGGGGGTGGAATGGTGTCCACTAGGTTATATAAATGGTTAACTCTTTCACTGCTGGGGTGCTAATTTCGCTTTTGTTGAGGGATCGTGAGAAAACTTGCATTAGCTGCTACCACGAACTTCTGGTCCATGTTGTCTAATCTTGGAAATATATGTTAGTCCCTTGGGAGTTGAGAAGAGAAGCTGCTGGAGAGAGGCAGGAGGAGGCTGGCTGTGGAGGTGGGCTCCTGGAGGGAACAGAGATAGACACGGCTTCTAGGCCCTGGAGGAAAGCGATGTCCAGGCCAGTGCTCACTCCACTAATGGGCTGCTTGGATCTGACTGACTGGTTCTGGGGAAGGCACAGCCAGGTTAAGTAAGGGATTGGGACAGTTTCTGGCACCACCTCCGTGCTCATCTCAATCCCCAATGGACCTGACAAGCATCTATTTGACCTCAGTGCTGGGGCTCATACCAGGAAATGCTGCCTTTTGGGAACTGGAGTCCTGCTGCTCCCCAATCACTGTGACCTTTAAGAAGGCCCCAGCTGCTGGGTGACGTCACCAGCAGTTGCCATGGTGCTCCTGGTATTTTTACACGGAGAAGCCAAACAATCAAGAGTCCACCAGACAGGTGGCTGCTGCTGCCTAGGGGAAAAGGGGGGAGAGCGGGCACCTTCCTGGTGTCCTAGAAGCAGCTCCTCTTGGCCAGGAGGGCTGCATCAGAGGAGGGTGGCACGATCTCAGCAGGAAAGGAGCCATCCGGAGAGAAGATTTCTCCCTGCCCCCTGCTTTAGCTTCTAAGCTACTTCTCTTTCATCCCCTGGCCTCAGGGAGGAGGAGCTGAATATCTGGAAAAAGTGCTGGCCAGGCTCCAGGGCCAGAAGGGCTATCCAGAGGTCATCTGTCCGTCTTCCTGTCACCAGGCCGAACAACTAGAGTTCTTCCAAGGAAGGAGACAGAGCGACCGCCACCATCCTGACGGCTTCATCCCTCTGCCAGGTTGGAAGTGCCACCAGACGTCTCACCTCAATTTCTGCTGCTGCAGGGAGAGCCCCTTTCCTTCCTGGTGGAAGAGTCAACAGCCTTTCAGAAAAGACACTGAAATGTTCAAGAGGGTTAAAGAAGGATGGCTGAAGGCTTTGAGATCCTGCTCTATGAGCAGCCTAAGAAGAATCGAAGGCTGTGACCTAGAAGAGACACAATGGTCACCTTCATTGGAAGGGCTGTTCTGTAACAGGGATCAGTTGCTCTGCTTGGCCTCAGAAGACAGGACTGGGTATAATCAGTGAAAGTTGTGAGAGGCAGTTTTTACTCCATGTAAGGAAGAAATTTCCAAACTCTCCGGAGTTTGGAATGCTCTCTCTTGGATAGCCAAGAGCAGAAATGGCCAGCCCAGAAGGCAGCAGCTTTCCGATTAAGAGAAATCTTCAAGCAAAAAGTTGGGTGACCACTTGCCAGTAACATCATAGAGCAGGTTACACTTCACACATCAATTGGACCTTTTGTGTTCACCGTCTGTTATTGGTTTTTACTACAAGGGATTGGCATACTACAGGAGACTCACACATATCTGTGCAATTTCTGATATACCTATGGAGAATCCAACCACACTCTTGTGCCCTTTGATAACCACTGGACAGAATGATCTCCAAGGTGCTTCTAATTCTGAGATCTTTAATCATGCACCTGGGTCTCAGCACCAAGTCTGGCTTCCCCCTCCTGCATTAAAGGTTTAACCAAATTCACTGAATTCATGAAGTACTGATGGCAGCCAGCCATCAATGATAGTCCATTCTATGGCTCAGCACTGTAGAGGGGAATAAGCCATTCTGCCACCCATGGAAGCCCACTGAGGTAGACTAGTTCTATAAAGGCTTGGCTTGACTCTGCCCTGATTGCTGGGCTCAACACAATTGAGTGAAATGATAAGCCATGACCTCTACCAGCACCCACAGTTCCCCAGACAGTATCCCTCCGTGTTCTCTTCCCCACCCAAAGAGGAGTTGAGTTGGCAACCCAACAACTCAAGAGCCATGATGGCCCTTCTCTGACCCAAACTAACCATGCCAACAGAATGACCCCTCAGACCAAGAGTGAGCAGCACCAGAAACCAGAAGCGGCCATTTTAATGGAGAACAAAACCACAATAATTTGAATCTCAAAGTTTGTTTCATGTGCCAGAGCTGAGAAGGGTTTCCCGCTCCCCCCTACCCCCCCCCCCAGAAGCCCTGGGGTCAGGAAGGAGCCTGGGGAGAGATTTAATTGCTGTCTAAGGGCGAGTGGTGGTTGATGAAGGAACTCAGAAGGTCAGGACATCCCCTACCTATGTCCAGGCCAGGTCCTAACCAGGGGGCCCACCTATTCCCTGGCTCTCCTGGGGCCTCTGCTTCTCGGGATATATCCCCTCTCTCGCTGCTGTCCAGGACTGACACTCAGAGTGAGAGGGTCCTCTAATTCAGGTCCAGTGTATACAAGAGAAATACAAGGTTAGGTAGGCTTGAGGGGGGCGGGGAGGGCTGTGGGTGGGAGGATCAAGGTCAGTGAGACACACTGACCTAGGCTTTGGCTAACAGCACCCCATAATTTCCCCAGGCAATCCCAAGTGTGATGACAGCACTCTTAAGTCACTAGGCCTTCTCTAGGCAGCAGGAGCTGACCAAAGGGTAGAGAACACAGACCTCAGGACCTGAGTGGGGAAGAGTGAAACTGGGTTGGAGGTGGGGTGAAATTAGGAGCCAGTAATGGGATTTGGAGAAAGTAAGAGTGGAAGCAGTGCCAGGGAATCTGATAAGGCTGCTGATGAGGGGGCCATCCCTAACCTGGGATCCCCTCATCCCAACTATGTACACCCATACACTTGGTGTGTTGGGGTGTGGTTAGTTGCTGGGAAGGGAGTTCATCACTTTCTGCTTGGGAAAAATAGGGGAGTGGGGGGGGTTAGTGAATCTATGGGCATTAGAGGTGGAAAGGAGCCCTTTCTATACTACCCAAGCTGAGCAGGGTCCAATACATAAATAAGGCACCCCTGATGGCAAAGAGGGATGAGGGTAGGGTGATGTTTGGCGAGTTCCTGGGCTTCCCACTGGTTCCCATTGGTTGTCTTGGTCCCTGTCCTAGAAAGCTGGTCTTCCCTGGTACTCTACAGGCACTCCCCTCCCCCCCACCAAAGTTTGGGAAAGGGAGGGTGAAGGGGAAGGGTACCCTGAGCTGGTCCCATCAGCCCCAGAGGCTGAAGCCAGACAGGGGGGTGCGAGGTCTACGGCGGCTTTAATTTGGGGCCTGCGGCACAGGGCGTGGGCTTCTCCACTGCCCCACTGGAGAGACCCCACCTGCATCCCTCTCTTGCTCTGGCCCTTTCGGCATGGGCCCCAGAGCCAAGCAGGGGCCCTGAGGAGAGCAGGTCTGGCTGGGCGGACAGGGCAGGAGGCCGGTCACTTTGGCATCTCCAAGGCGGACACCTGAGGCTTCACCTTGAAGTATTGGTTGAATCTGATCACCGCATATCTGTCAGGAGACAGGGAGCAGGGGCCGGTATCAGGGAGGAAGTCGAGGGGATTCTGGAATCAGGGGCCCTCATGAACATTCTTCCACTATGAGAGATCTGACCAAAACAGCATCATTTTACAATTGCCAGCTCCAATCTATGGCTTGGCACCGCCGGGTGGGCTGAGCCTAGGGAAAGTGTCAGGTAGCTTAACAGTCTTAAAGAGCTCTGGACTTGGCATCAGTAGGAGGAGGACTGGAATCCCAGCTCTGGAATTTACTAGTTAATTAAAGCATTGATTAAATGCTTACTATGTGCCAGGAACTTTCCTAAGTCCTGGGTACACAAAGAAGTCCTTGGGGATACAAAGACTTGAGCGAATCATTTCATGTGATCCTCAGTTTCCCCATCTGTAAAATGGAAACAATAATACAAGTACTACCTCCCTCTTGGAGTTATGAAGAAAAAATTTTATAAACCCTCAAACGCATGATCCCCAGGGGTCATGGAGTATGCCCTGCATGGGTCAGGAGGGCAATGTATGTTCTTCCAACAGCAATAAAAACAGCTCTCACTGAAGCTACCAGTTTTTTCCTTCTCACTGCCGCTTTCAGAGAAGCTCCTAGATGCCCTAGGAGCTCTGGGTTTAGGGTCAGAGGCCCTGGGTTCAAATCCTGCCTCTGATACAGACTTCTTGTGGGACCAAGGTGAGTCACTTGCCCTCTCTGAGGCCTGAGCTCCCTCTCTACAAAAATGAGTGAAGCAGTTCCTTGTAACTATTGATCTTAAGGCAAGTGGCTGCTATGGCGCTGGGACCAGAGACCGATCAAGGTTTGAAAATGGCGCCCCCTGGTGTGTGTTGGCCAAAGGATACTGGGAGCCATCAGCCACACAGCCCCCTCCTCCCCCCCCTCCCCACACCCAAGTCAACATATATGAGAACATATATGTATGGGACACCCAGAACAGAACTGAATAGCATTAAGATAGCGGGACATATAGATAAGGTGATACATATGTGCACACACACATACATTATCTATTTTGTTTTTGTCATTTTTCATTCATGTCTGATTCTTCGTGATCCCATTTGGGGTTTTTTTTGGCAGAAATACTAGAATGGTTTGCCATTTCCTTCTCTAGCTCATTTTAGGAATGAGGAAACTGAGGCAAACAGGGTTAAGTGACCTGCCCAGGGTCACACAGTAAGTGTCTGGGGCCAGATTTGAACTCAGGAAGATGAATCTTCCTGACTCCAAGCCTGGTACTATCCACTGTGTGTACATATATGTATGTGTATATGTATATATGTACATGTGACTAGGTATGCATGTATTAAAAGTTCCCCTTTTGCCCCACCCTCCCTAGAGTACTGCTACCTCGGGGGCTGTACAGCCTGTCATCCCATACTCTGGGTTCTGGTAGCACTTTCTCACCTCCCTCCCTACATCAGAAGCCAAGGATGGGCAGGGCTGGGAGGAAATATAAGAAGAGGGTAGAGGAAACCCTTCCTCTGAAGCTCAACAGGATGTATTCTTTACCACAGGGGAGAGGATGGAGGCTGATAGGAGCACTGGGATGTACTGAAGTTAATTTTCAGATAGATCTGGGAATGAAAGACCTGGGAAGGACCTGTAGAGATCATCTGGCACATCCTTTATTTTACAAATCAGAGAACTGAGGCCCAAAGAGATCAAGGGCCAGCATGATGCAGAGGAGAGAGAACGTAGGCTCAGATGATCTCAACTCTGCTTACCTCTTGGGTAAGTCATAGTCTCCTTGGGCCTCAGCTTTCTCATCTGTGAAATGAGGGTTGGATTAACATCCTCTAATGCCCTCATATCACCTCTAAATCTTTGAGTTTGTGACATGACTTAGCCAAGGTCACAAAGCTGGTAAATGGCAGCTTGGAGATTGTTGCCCTGCATTCTACAACTCCTAGAGCTGTGAGGGATAAGGATTCACAGTCTCATTGCAAGGAAGCACTGTCATACAATGGGAAAAGCACATGGCCAGGGTTTCAGAATAGCTGGGTTAAATCCTGGGACTGAATTAGAAGACCATGAATAACTTCTGCAAGAAAAACATGAAAATATACTGAATCTGAAGTCAACTTATTTGGGTTTGAATCTTGGCTCTTCTATTTACTCTGTGATCTTGAGTCAGTCACTCCCCTTTTCTCAGGGCCTCAGTTTCCCCACTGTCTTTCACAATCAGTCAAGTTCCCTCAAGGTCTGGAATGCTTCCATGCTAGGATTCCATTCACTAGCTTGGGAGCTGGCCAAGTTAGTCCCTGCCAGGACTTAGGTGGTTCTTGGGAAGAACATTGGGGCTGAAGAGGAGGGGGGTGCAGGAGATTTTAGAGGTCAGTATTGTTCCAACTCAATTGGCTCACTCCTCTAACGTTTTCCCAAAGCTCAGAAGGGCAACCTTATTTTACAAATGGGGAAACAAAGGTCAAATACTTGGATGGGGAAGGGTCAGGATGGGAAGTAGGTGCCCCATTAGGTCACCTCTTCCTGGACGGATGAGCCTTGGTTCAACCCCTCCTGGGCCAAGGGACTTTACCTCCTACTCACTCTCTCCTCTCATCTTTTTTCCTCCCCACCTCTTTTTGTTCCTGGCCCACTCACCTGAGGAAGTCAAAGTCAATGGTAGAGAACTGGTTCTGGATGAGAGCCCAAAATGCCCAGAAGAAGTGAGAGGCCTGGGAAAGGAGCAGAGAGTGTCAAAGTGGCTCTTCCCCCATCCCCCAGTTACCCACCCTTTAGAACCAAAGACAAACACCAAAGGCCGACTCATAGACTGAGAAAAGCAAACAGTTTGGTTCTGAGGTCTTTCTAGCATAGGCCTGGTAAATCCTCCTGATAACAGGTAGGACTGTGTAATGCAAAGGAATTCAGGGTCAGAGGACCTGGACTCAAATCCTAGCTCTGCAATTTATTCAATAAGTCATTTTGCTTTGCTCGATCTAAGTTCTCATTTGTAAAATGAGAGGGTAAAATTTCAAAGGTCCTTTCCAATTCTAAATCCTGTGATCCCATGGGGACAGAGTCTAGCTCAGTTCACTTGAGCCTCCCTCCCATGACAGTGTGCAAACAGAACAGGTCCCTATTAAGGGCACATGCTACAGCCATCAGGGAAATGTTCCTGTGCAGCTGGGATGGCTCAGGGTTCAGACCCAGGCCCGGGCAACTTCTATCCACTGGTTTGAATAATTCTGTCCTCTGTGGATCACATGATGTTTCTGGCTAGTCAAGGGCCTCCCTAACAAACAGTAGTTAAGGAATTCTCCTTCCTCAAGAAGCCTTTCTCAAGCAACGAGACAACCTGGCTTCTTGGAGATGAGGTGGGAGCGGGGCTGTCCAAAGGCAGAGAGGCCTGATGACTTTCCAGACTTGGAACAGCCACGTATTTTCCATTTCCAGACAGAGTTTAGGGAGTTCTAGGTCTACCGCCCCATTTCTTCTAGGCTTGTTCTCTCATGCTTCCTCCCACTGCCCACTCCCCTCCCCACCCAGTTCCAGGTTTCCCACAACACTTCAGTCAATCTTAGGTGACTAGTGCTTCCTGCTTTCTCTCCAAGGGGTAGACTCTCACCAGAGCAAACTTGTTAACTTGTACATAGAGTTTCTCCACCTCCCTGGGCGTCACAGCTGTCCCACCCCAGCCTTCCTTGCTGAGCTGCTTGTGGGCTTGCAGGTAATAATTCAGCCAACGAAGTTGAGTCTCCCGGCTGGGGTAGAGGCTATAGTCCACCTCATTCACACCTATGGGAGAGAGGCCCTGGCTCAATGGAGGATGCTTAAGAGAGGGGGCCCTACTCTCAGATCTTCCTGAGAAGGATGGGATCACCATTCCTGTCTACCACCAACTCAGCCTCCTTTGGCTTTTGGAAATAGAGCCTCAGTCAAGGGCCTTGTCCACAACTGTTCAGGCCTTGGGAAAGATGGTATTCTTGAGGCTTTTCTTCATGATCTGGTCCTTTAAACCAGCCTCTCTCCTCCCCCAGCCCACAAAAACAATGTCTCCAATTCTGGTCTTTGAGCCTCCACCTTACCCCCACCTTCATCCTCACCCAACCATATCTCCCTCTATGGCCCCCCCCCGCCATGCCACAAAGACTAAGGGTATTTTTTTTTAGTGGGGGTAATAAAAGACTCAGACTTGGAAGTTCAGCCTACATCTTCAATGTCATGGTTTTGTAAAGCCCACAGTACTAGCATTATTCTACCCCTGCATTTAATCCATCATTGGCCAGTCAGTGAGAATAACTGGATCACAGGCCTAGAGTGGAAAGAGACCTCAGAGGCCATCAAGGTCCAATGCTTCCTTCTACAAATGAGGAGCCTGAAGTCCAAGGAAATAAGTGACCTGTATAAGCTTTGGCCCGTGACACAGCATCACAGGCCTTCTTATCCATCATGTGGAGGTGACCCTGTCAATGGACTGAAAGTTAAAGTAGGTCTTACATTAAGTTAGAAAAGCTTTGAGAAAAAGGCCTGAAAAGAATCTGTGACTCAAGGACCACCTCAGTTAAGTTGGGAGATGCTCATACTCAGGACCCTGGCCACTAGGTGATGGAATTTTCAGCCTTGGCAGCTCATGCAATCATCTAATAAAGCATGGGTTTTGTATTGGGGGAGGAGGGAAAGGAAAGCCAGTAAAATCATTGGCTCTTAAAATACTGACCACCTAGAATCTGAAGGCCTGAAATCAAATGCTGGCTTGAATTTAGCCTTTTAGCTGGGTGGTTTGGGAAGTAAGTAATTTTAGCTTTCTGGGCTTCACCTTCCTCATCTGCAAAATGGGGATAATTAGGTGGCTAGTTAGCATAGTGAATAGAGCACAGGCCCTGGAGTCAGGAAGACCTGAGTTCAAATCCGGCCTCAGACATTTAACATTTACTAGCCATGTGACCTTGGGCAAGTCACTTAACCCCAATTGCCCAGCCTTCCCCCCCCCTCCAAAACACAAAAAAACAAACAACAACAAAAAAAGGATAATTATGCTTCACATGATCTCTCACAAAGTTATGAGGACTGCATAAAGCAATGTTCCTGAGAGCATTTTGTGACCATAAAAGCACTATGCTAATAGACATTACTAGGAGTGTGTGTGTAGTAGAGCGTATGGGAAGCAGGGAGAACTGGGCTCTGTCCAAAGCTGCAGGACAGGAATGAAGATGTTGAGGTTAAAAGACACCTTGGGAGTTTGAAGAATCTCTGTTAACCGTATCCATTTCTCCATTTTCTCTCCCTCTCCTTCCTGCCCCTCTCTGGCTACTTCCTCCTATAGCCATTATTGTGGGCCCTGGGTACACGCTGGCACTATGGAAAATATATTCAAAGATTTCCTGGCTCCCCAGAGCGACAACAAAGATTATCTCACTTGGGGGAATGGGACCTGGCATTACCAGACCCAAGCTCAAATCCTAGCTCCCCTATCCCCTTCTCTATAAAACCTTGGGCAAGTAACTATCCAAGTTGTGATTTTGTGCCCAAGTTTGTGCCCTTATTTGTAAAGTGACAGGGTTGGACTAGACTTCTGAGGTCCATTTGAGTTCTAGACCTAGGTTCCGACAATGCAGGAGACCCAACATAATTAGACTACAGGGATTGGGGGTCCTTTTCTTTTATTTATTTATTTATTTTTAAAAAGTAGTTGGGGTTAAATAACTTGCCCAAGGTTACACAGCCAGTGTGTGGGTGTGGGTGTGGGTGCTAAGTATCTGAGGTTGGAACCGATCCTGTGTCCTCCCGACTGACTCTGGGGTCGGCACTCTTACTGCGCTACCTAGCTGCCCTGTCCCTTTCTTTTAGACCTGCTGACTGATATCTAATACAGTCAGGGCAATGGAGTCAACAGCAGTCAAAAATCATTTATTAAGCACCTATATTATGTGCCAGACATTAAGTGCTGGGGACACAAAGAAAGGAAAAGAAAATCCCTCATTCTTGGGGAGGCCAGGTAGCACAGCGAGTAAGAGCACCGGCTCCAGTGTTGAGAAGACCTGGAGATCGAATCTCGGGCTCAGACACTTAGCACCCACCCAGAAACACCTGGCCGTGTAACCTTGAGCAAGTTACTTAACCCCAATTGCTTAGGGGCGGCCAGGTGGCTCAGCGAGTAAGAGCACTGGCTCCAGTGTCGGGATGACCTGGATCAAATCCAGGCTCAGATACTCAGCACCATACCCAGAAATAATAACTGGCCGTGTAACCTTGAGCAAGTTACTTAATCCCGATTGCTTTAAAAAAAAAAAAAAGAAAGAAAATCCTTTGTTCTCCATCTAATGGATGAGAACAATACATAAAAAGAGGCTGAAAAGCTGGGGCTGGGGTGAGTGGGAGAAGGCAAGGAAGGAGGACAGTGCCCATATTTCCCAAATGGATTTGGGAATGATCTCTAAGGCCTTTTTCAGTTGTAAGAACCCAATTTCTGGGACCATGTGTCCAGAATCACAACTTTTATGATGTCTCAAGAATATTAGAGAATGTTGAAACTAAAATGGACCTTGAAGAAAGATTTAGTTCAATACTGATTTTACAGATGAAAAACAAATGGCGTCCCAGAGAAGGGAAGTAAGGGAAGTGATCTGTCCAAGGCAGTATCTGCTAGTTAACTGTAGAAGTGATACTGGAACCTAGGTTTTCTGTTTCTGAAATCAGAGCTTCCAATCATACCAAACAACTGAGAACCTAGGTTGCTCTGCCCTGCCCTCATCCTTTCTGCCCTCAACCCTCTCTCCTGCCTTCTGCTTCTCCCACCACAATCCCCCTCACCCTCCATGCCAAAGCTGGGATTAGGACACAACTCAAACCACTTGCCCCTTTGGGGAAATTCCAAGTGAACTTTGCTCATAAAGTGGGTGAGAAAAAGAATTAAAATACTTTAGGAATTATCCTCCCCTCTCTGACCCCAACCAAGACTTTCTACGGGGCAACTGATACTTGGCAGGGCATGGTGCCACTGCTGGTGCCGGGCTGGACACCAATCTGGTCTTTCATAGATTCCTCCCTCCACCTGATCAGCTGGTGTCTGTCTACTAGCCTAGGGAAGCAAGGAAGTTTCTATGGTTCCTGTACTGGCCCCATTTCTTTGTGAGCTGTCTCTGAGGTGATTATTGATGAGCAAATGGCTGAC
This sequence comes from Petaurus breviceps papuanus, assembly GCF_028583685.1. Lineage (NCBI taxonomy): Eukaryota > Metazoa > Chordata > Mammalia > Diprotodontia > Petauridae > Petaurus > Petaurus breviceps. Next base: position 29,854,120 of record NW_027187372.1, read on the forward strand.
TAATCTCTGGGGAATGGCAGGCTTCACTAAGATCTAATTGCTACTTCCCTGTCCTGAACACACACACACACACACACACACACACACACGCCTGGATTCAGGAAGAAAACAGAAGAGTCTAGCTAGTGGCCAGTCCCAACAGCTATAGAAATCCAGTTGGTTGGGCAGGCTTTTGTATACTTTGCCTTCTCTTTTTCTCTGTACAGGTCATTCCCCTGGAGTATCCTATGATTCAGGATGGCTTAGCTGTACAGAACCTTAGATACTGTCTCATCTTTTCCCCTAACCCAGTTATGAAAATCAGATACTCACTCACTCCCATGACTTGGCTGCACTGGTCTCATAACACAGAGCTGAGAGCTCAGAGGTCATCTAGTCCAACCCCTGTGTTCTGCAGATGAGGAGTGATTTGTTGAAGGTCACACAAGTACTAAGCATCAAAGGCGGAATATGACCCCAGGCTGTTTGACTCCAGAACCAGGCTTTTTTCCACCACAACATCCTGCCTCCCTAGTACAAATGGGTCAATTGGCCCCAAAAGCCACCATCTTCTTTGCTCTAAGTTAGGGCAGCTGACCAAGGCTGGGGAGGTAGCTTGGGTGGAAGGTTCCTTCCTCTTTCCTCCACCATTCCCTCTCCACTACAGGCAAGTGGAGCCACAGAAATCTGGAAAGAGTAGGTTCCCTGTGTCCCAAGACAGGTGAGGGGACCTAAATTTCAGTATGACTTCAAGATCCTGTCACAGAATCATAAGACCCTATCTCTAGAGTTGAAAAGGACCTCAGAAGTCATCTGGTCCAAACCCCCTCATTTTACAGATAAGGGAACTGAGGCACAGGAAAGTGAAGGGACTTGCCCAGGATTCCACAGGGAGTGAGTGGAAAAGTTAGGATTTGAACCCCAGTTCTCTGACTCTTTGTACTGTTACATGCTACATCCTTACATTCTCATCTCACTGTCCTTCACTCCTATAAGGACAATTAATTTGGCCCCAAAAAACTTACCATTTGTTTCTTCCACATATTGTTGCCTTTTCTTGCCTTGGCCATCCCCCTGACCTATACAAAACCTCACCCTCCTCCATAGTTCTAAACAATTTCCCTTAAATCCTCCACTTTTGACTCCAGATTCCTCTCCTTCAATTGAATTCAATAGATTTATTATTAAATGGCTGCTATCTGGAAGGCACATAATAGCTACTAGAAATACAAAGAAGAAAAAGAAACGGTTCTTGCCTTCAGGGAACATAAATTCCACTGGAGGGAAACAACATGGAAACGGATAAGTAAATATCAGATAATTTAAGGAGAGGGATGCACAAGTGATTAGGGGAATCAAGAAAAACTTCATTTAGGAAGCAATCCCTGAGTTGCTTGAAGGAAGCAAAGCATTCTAAGGGATGAGATAAAGGAGGGGAATATATTGTGGGCATGGAAGACAGTCTGAGCAAAGGCAGAGAACCTGTATGTGGAATATTTACTTTGAGGAAGAGCTAGAAGGTCAGCTTGGCTGGAATGTGGAGTTTGTGAAAGGGGGCCGTCTGTATTACCTGAAAAGGTAGGCTGAGCCATATCATGGAGGGTTTTGGTGGTCTGTCTCTTATTCAAGAAGCAATAGGGAGCTACTGAAGATTTTTGAGCAGGTGAATGCCTAGTCCAAACCTCACCTTGAGAATATTAATTTGGAAGCTATATGGTAAATAGATTAGAGGAAAGGGGAGAAAGAAGAAGAGTAACCAGTTAAGATTTTCTTATAATAGTCTCAGTGAAAGGTAATGAGGGTATTAGCTAGAATCAAAGCTCTTATGAGTGAAAAGAAAAGAAACAAGTGTTAAAGGAGACTTGATAAAACTTGGCAAGTGACGAGATTGGGGGATGAGGGTAAGTGAGGAAGCAGCATTAGGTATGACTATAAAGTTGCAAACCTGGGTGACCAGAAGGATAGATGGTGCCTTCAACGTTGTCCGACAGGAAAGTCTGGAGAGGAGCTGGTAAAGGAGGGAGAGATAGCAAGGCCCATTTTAGAGATACTAAGTCTGAGATACTTATGGGACATCCAGGTAAAGATTCTATCCAGAAAATGGTGGTATGGACCTGAAATTCAAGAAAGAAATTAGGACCAGATACATAGAACTGAGGGAATCTGTAGAGCGATGATAGACACCACGGTAGATGCTAAGATCACTGAGGGAGACAGAGAATCTATCGTGGGTCATGCTTTGTTTTCAAAGGGGAACAAGAGCATCATGAGGGCAATGTCTTGATTTGCACATGGAATTAAGTGAGGCAGAGGTGCTTGCTGAAGTCCAGTGGCAAGACAAAGGACAAGATGACTGGGGATAGCCTGGGATGCAGTAGATGACCTTGGCATCTGTGATGTCTGACCAAGCTCTAAGCACTCCACGGCACCTGCTTCAGCTGCCTTCATGGCCTTCAGGACAAACTGTTCTCTTCTGCCCATTCCACTGGGTGAAGTCTTCACATGCTTGGGGTAGGCATCCCCCACAACTCACCAATGGGTTACCATCAACCTGGCTCAGTCCATCTGTTAAGACAGTTTTACTGAGGTATGGCCACTGTGCATGTTCCACTTCTTGGAGCAACAGGTGAGAACTGGGTGAAGGTGGACACCACAGGTAGACTGAGCAGCCCTGAAAGGGGCCCCACAAGCCCTCACACCCGCAGTGCTAGGTCCTCCCTGAACACTCCATGCACAGAGAACCTAGATAAAGAGGAGAAGGAGCCCTAGAACAGAGAGCTACACTTAAGAGATTCAAGATGGACGATGATTCGGCCAGAGAGACTGAGGATAGATCAGAAAGGTAAGGGAAAACCAGGAGAGAGGAACGTTAGCCAAGCAGAGGGACGAGAAAGTGGCCAATGATATCAAGAGCTTCAGAGAGGCCAGAAGCAGAAGGGCTAGGAAAAGACCACTGAGTTTAGTAGTTGAGATCTATTTTTTAGTAGTATTTTAGTAGTAGGAGACATATTTTTTAAGCAGGGAGAGGAAGGAAAGGGGAGAGAGGAAGGAAAAGAAAGGAAGGAGAGCAGAAGGGAGGAAGGAGGAAGGAAACATTTATCCAGTGCTTATTATGTGCCAGGCATTGTACTATGAACTTTACAAATATTAATTCATATGATCCCTACAACACTGGGAGGGAGGTATTTTTTTACAGTTGAATAAAGCTGTAGCAGACAAAGATTAAGTGACTTTTGTAGGGTTACACTCCTAAGTAAGTGTCTGGGGCCACATATGAACTCATGTGGTCCTGACTCTAGGCCCGACACTCTATCCACTGTGCCATCCAGCTTCTTGAGGTAGAGAAGTGAGTGGAAAGTGAGGAAATAGAAGCAACAAAAGAGATGATTCTAGGAGTATCAAAGGGAGGAGAGATAAAGAGTGTAAGCAATAGAGGATGAATACCAGGACCATGGCATGATCCAAAAAAGTAGTATCAGAAGTCTCAAGCCTCAAAGTAAGCTGAGGGCTGCAAAGAAGAGGGTTAAAAAACTATGTTGGGGGAAAGAGGAGAATGAAAGGGACAAGAGCCTTGCTTGGAGAAGAATGAGTCGACAAGACCTGACAAGGCAAAAAAGGATGAGCTCTTTGTTTTATTTATAACCCTTATTCTGCTTCTGTTTTCTCTGTCCAGGAGAATGACTTTTGGACTAGAAAGATCAGAAGAAACAAAAACATGATTAACAGAGAGTTGGTGTTGGGATAAATGAAAAGACAGAGCAAGAGAGGCCAGAGCCATCCTGGGGAAATTCTAGCCATGTGGCCCAAGTGAGCTCTATCCTCAGGTACTGAAAGTGGTGGCAGGTGTGACGGCTGAGTCACTACCAGCCATAGCTGGAAAACTGTGGAGAACAGAAGAGAGAAGTAGACCAACTGCTGGCCACTAAGCGTGGCTCTGATTCCTGGGGACCTTGTAGAAGGGATCATTAAAGAGATGGTAAGCGACTGTCTAGAAAAGGAAGCAGTGATTAAAAAGGACTGGCATGGATTCTGAAAGAACACGCCCCATCAGGCCGAGCCAGCACTTCCAGCAGTGCACGGCTGCACATGGCAGGTCCTTAATGAATGTTTGTTGATCGATCTCTTTTTCTTTTTTTCCACAGGGCCACTAAGCTGGTAGATTAGAGAATGCTGAAGCTAGAGTTTACTTAGATTTTGGAAAAGCATCCAATAAAGAATCTTATACTATTCTTATGGAAAAGATGAAGAATTAGGAGGGAATACAAGCAGACAGATGCTGAATTGGATTGAATGATTACTCAAGGAATATCATTAACATAGCTAGGTGGTGCAGTGGATAGAGCCCTGGGCCTGGAGGCAGGAAGAACTGAGTTCAAATCTAGCCTCAGACATTTACTAGCTGTGTGACCTTGGGCAAGTCACTTCACCCTGTTTGCTTCAGTTTCCTCATCTGTAACATGAGCTAGAGAACAAAAAGGCAAACCATTCCAGTATCTCTGCCAAGAAAACCCCAAACTGGGTCACAAAGAGTCGGACATGACTGACAATGACTGAACAAGTCAGCTTGGCAGGAGGTCTGTAATAGAGTGAGCCAGGAATTTGTGCTTGACCCTGTATTATTTTAAAATAATTTGGGAAGTGACACAGATGGCATACTCCTTTGCAAATGACCAAAAGCCAGAAGGGATAATTAACACTAGATGACAGAGTCAGAATTCAAAAGATCCTGACAGGATAGATCATTGGGCTGACTCTTATAAGATGGAAGTCAATAGAGACAAATGTAAAAAAACTTAGACTGGGGTTCAAGAAATCAACTTCCAAAAATAAAGGCTAGATAAGATATAGCAGTTTATTTTTCAAAGCTCTGGGGATTTGGTAGACTTCAACTTCAATGACTGTAATATGGAAGTAGAAAAAAAAGCAACTAATGTGATCTTGGACTATGTTAGAAGTACAGCTTTCAGGAATTCAGAGGTGATAGTCCTTCTATATCTGTCTGATACAGATACATTCTCCATATAAGCCAGGTGTATCTGTTCTGACGTTCTAGGAGGAGACAGGGGAAGAAAGATGGCACTGACAGGAAAAATAAAGAGCAAGAAAAGAGAAAGGACATCTCTTCTTCAGTGACTGAAGCAAAGGAAGAAAGAATGGGACATAATATGCAGGGAAGGTAGGGGAAAAGCTGGAGCTTATGGGAGATGTCCTCCATTTTCTTGGTTAAAGGTGGTGAGGTCATCTACCAAGAGGGAGGAAAGGGGAAATGGTGCATTTATAAAGGTGTGATTGCTTATAGGATGGTTCTGCAGGGAGATGGAGGAAGGGTTCTAGATAATGAATTGGACTGATCAACTCAGGTCAAGACTGTGAAGGGGTCAAAGTGAGTCCAGAGCAAATCTGATGGATGGAGGTGTGGGGGAAGAGGGGAAGTAGAGGGATTAAGGATCAAAATGGGGGTTAAGGGTAGGTTTAGGAGAAATTAGAAAGAGAGATAGAAGGATAGGAGATTACAATTAGCAAGAGGAGTTTCAGTGGAGGTAGGAGAGCTTGAGGTGATGGTGAGATCCAAGATGTGACTATTCCAGTGGGTAGCGAAATGACGCTGTAGGTCAAGGGAGTTAAGTAAATTGATAAACTAGAAAATCAGGACTTTTGAAGTAATATTGCTGTGTACAGTGAAGTCTCTAAACATGAAGGCAAGGATTAGAGTAAAAAAGTAGTGCTCTCCTTGAGAATGGAGAGTACATGGGGTGTGTGTGTGTTTGAGTGTGTGTGTACATGTATACATGTATACAGTCTCTCTTGATGGAATGCAAGTTTCTTGAGAACAGGAACTTTGAATCTCTAGAGTCTAACGCTGGAATAGTGAGGGCTTAATATAAGCTTGCTTGCTTGCTTGATTGATTGGAGGCAAAAAGAGCCAGGGAAATGACTGCAACAAGGCCTTAATACAGGGTGATAGAGACAAAGGAAATGAACCTTAATGGAAGAGAGGTTGCTGAGTAACGGTGGCTAAGGGACATACTGCTGCCTCTTCCTCTTGGCTCATTGTGTCAAGGGACGGGATGGGATGGGTACCTAGTACTGGAGAGGGATGCAGGGCCTTGCAGTGTCCGGGGTCATGACCACTATCATGATGTAAAGACACATCTCAGGAGAAGGAAAAGAATTTATTAGTAACCTGATAGTGAAGGTTCAAAGGGAATGATAGTTAATGAAGGGGGAAGGCTGAAGTAGCTAAGGATGAGAGATGGTGAGAAGTAGCTAAGGATGAGAGATGGCGAGAAGTAGCTCGAGCAATCTCTTTGCACAGATGTCTACTGCTCATCACGGTGCTTGCCTTCTCAATGAGGCTGGAGGGAGGCAACTGGGGACTCAAAATTTTAAAAAATGATGTTAAAAAATTTAAATAGCAAATAAGCCAAATAAGATAGGGTACACATTACCTTTCACTTGCTATGTATATATCTTACATGTATCTGGTTATTTACATGTTGTCTCTCCTATTAGAATGTACGTTCATCGGCTGGTGATGCAGTGAATAGAGGACCAGCCCTGGAGTCAGGAGGACCTGAGTTCAAATCCAGCCTCAGACACTTAATACAAAAACTAGCCATGTGACCTTGGGCAAGTCACTTAACCCCCTCCAAAAAAAAAGCAGGAAAAAAAAAAAGAATGTACATTCCTTGAAGGCAGGGACTGTCTTTGCTTTTTGTGTATGTGTCCCCAGTGCTCATTCCCTGGAATATAGTAAAGGCTTAATAAATGCTTGTTGACTGAGTATAGTGAGGCTGTTAGAGCAATGAAGTCCATTTCCATAGCTCATCATTGCAAACACTGGGGAGCTGGAGGACTAATGGGCTGATTCTGGCCAGATTCATGAAGACCTGTGTTTAACTGTTCTCATTCAGTAACAGGCCCAGAGGCATATCAAGATGATACCTCACTTGTGAAACAAACACTTAGGTCTCCAAGTCCCCAGATGGGTAGGACCTCTCATACCGTGGGCACCCTGGGGCATCCTCTGGCACAGGCCCTCCACTGCCCATGGCTCCATGAGGCTCAAGATCTCTTAGGATACTGAGGGCTCAAATTGAGGCAAATGACAACTATAGTGACCAAGTCCCCAGGGGCTGAACTCAATTTATTCTTGGTGACAGGCCTATAGATTGATCTCAAGACAGCAAGTGATGAGAGGCACACTTTAAAAACACGCCCCCCCCCACCCACATACATACACACACACACACACACACACACACACACACACACGAAACAAGAAGTCTGCTCCTTCAGAAAGCCTTCCTTAACCTGCTGGACCAAAAACCAGACACAATTCCCTCTGGTGCACCACTGAGAACTTATACCTCATTGTTTCTCTGTCTGTATCTGTACCCCGGATGAGTGTCCTGTATCCCTCATTGTACTGGTAACTCCCTGAGGACAGGAATTGAGCCTTTCTAGTCAGAGTGGGGAGGGAGGGGGCCAGGACTCTAAAGGTGCATTGTTGGGCTTTGCATAGAGGGAGGACTCTGGACAGGGAATAAATGATAGAGCAGTCAATAGCTCTGGACCAAGGCATTTTTGTATCTCCATCCCTCCCTGTGAGATTGTTTACAGGAAGCTTTTCACTTTCACTATAACAACGTACTTTGATTTAGCACAAAATAAAAACCTAAATGCCACTGAGATATGTTTTATGGCATAAAATATTTAAAGTCATACTGAAAAAGTGTTTCTCATTGTCCACCCCCACTTTCCTGCCCCCACCCCCCATTTCATGCTACACTCTAGGCAGCTGCCTTTCTTACCTACCCTGAGTCCTGGTTCTGACAGACTCTACATTGGTTGGTTGCTCACTTACCTGCAAACTCATTGAAGTGATTGCCAATGTCGAAGGCTTGGTAGTTGTAGCCAGCATATTCATAGTCTATGAATCTGACATGACCTGCAAAGGGGGTAAAAGAGGAGGAGTGATGAGGATCAGGAAGGGGCAAGAAGATCTTTACAAAATGCTCTGAGTGGGTGTTGCTACACACCTGGGCCCCAGCTTGGGGGGGGGGGTGTCATGGTCTTTACACACTGATTCGACTCTTGCCCTGTCCTCTAGCTCCCCTATCCCCTCCACTGGCCCCTTTAGCAAGCATTCCAGGCCCATTTCTTCTTTTCTCTCTAGATCCATAATTCCCTTCCTTCACATGAAGAAATCCAGAGTTGGAGGATCTGAATTCAAATCCTGCCCCTGATGCTTACTACCTATGTGACCTTGAGCAAATTACTGACTTCCCTTGTGTCTCTGTTTCCTCACCTATAAAAGGAAAGGGTTGTATTTGATTGCCTCTGATGTTCCTTCCAGCCCTAGGTTTATGACTCTCTATGTTCCCCCTAACATTCCCCACTTTTAAAAAAAGCACTCAGCATGATTAAGATCAGAAATAAACTCCATCCTTACGAGGAGGGTATGTATTAGGAAAGTGAGGGATTCTTTCTCTAGAGGTCTGGAAGTATATGCTTGGAGGCAGGGGAATGGATAAGATGACCTTAAAATTAGAGCACTTCAAGATCAGAAGGGACCTCAAGAGACATCAAGTCCAACCCATTTCCTTTTTTTTTCTGCTTTTTGGAAGGGGGAAGGTAGAGCAATTGGGGTTAAGTGACTTGCCCAAGGTCACAGGGCTAGTTTTTTGTGTTAAGTGTCTGAGGCCGTATTTGAACTCAGGTCCTCCTGACTCCAGGGCCAGTGCTCTATTCACTGTGCCAGCTACCCACCCCCAACCCATTTTCTTAAGATCCTTTGTGGACTAAGAGGGAGAGGGAGGGGGAGAAGGAGTAGGGAAAGGAGGAGAGTGAGAAGGGAAGGGGAAAGAAAAAGGTAGGGGAGAAGGATGACAGGGGGTGAGAGAAAGGGCCAATAGGGGGAAGGGGAGTTGGAAAGGGAAATAGAGAGGAAGAAAATGTGTCAAGATATAGAACAGAAGGAGACAGAGAGAGCATGCTGGCTCTTGCTTTCACTTCTGTGGCAAGTCACCCTTTCCCAAGTCCCTGCTACCAAGTCGCCTCTGCCTCCTTCCAACGATCCTCCCCACCCCAAAAACAAAAGGAGAGTCGCCCACCTTTCTTTTCATTATAGATGATGTTCTTGCAAAGCAGGTCATTATGGCAAAATACTATGGGAGAATCCAGCTGGGAAAGGTGCTCCTTCAACCAGGTCATTTCCTGCTCAAGGACCTCCACACTGGGTATGCTCTGAGAAAGGCTAATTCAACAGGATGTGAGGTCAGGTGTGAGGGAGGGTCAGGAAAGTACAGTAAGGGATGAAAATAGCACCAAGCCCCCAGAGGTCTGAGCTCTAGTCCCATCCCTACCAGCCACCAGCTGTATGCCTTTAGACAAGTCATTTTACTTCCTGGACCTCAGTCTCCTGATCTGTCAAATGGGAGTAATAATGACTCCCCTACTTATATCACAGGGCTATTATGAGGATCAAATGGTATAACAGGAAAATATTTTGGGTTTAATCAAGGGTTCTATACATCTAAGGAATTACATTATGTGAAGGACAAGCAATGTGATATGCTGGGAAAGAATCAGGAATGAAAGATCAAGCCTTCAAAACCCAAATCAAGAACAGAATGACTACAGTGACAAGGTAAAAAAGAAAAAAAGGATTTCTCAAGACATTAAGAAGAAAAATCTTTAAGAGGCAGGGTTAGCCCAACCTACAGTCTTCTGCCAGTGAAAAAGAAACACTGCTAAAGTCTAGTCCTAAATGGACCAGTCATGAGGCAAAAGGAGCCTGTTTCTCAGTATATCTTTTCCTTCTCTCTCCCTTAATGACTCAGCTTAGATGCCACCTGCTCCATGAAGCTTTCCATCTTCCTCCCAGATGAAAGTGTCTTCTCTCATCTCAAATTCTCCTAGAGCATTCTGAATTTCTCTTTAGCCAGATCATATATGTGTTTCTATGCACTTGCCATATTCCTTCCAAGCAGGATAAGACCTCCTTAAGGACAGAGACCCTATCATCTTTTATTCTTTTTATCCCCAGCGCCTATTCACAGTGCCTTGAAGATAGGTCATTAATAAATGTCTGTTCAATTGAATTGAATTTGTTGAATATTCAATCATGCTAGAGTTGAAATGGACGTTGGATGTCATTTAACCCAACAGACAACAGAGACCCAAACAACCATCCTTAAACACTTCTTGGGATACAGGGATAATGATGCCAGTTAGGTTATCTTAGGTCTGATGGATGCAGTGGGTCAATTTCATAAATAACCTAGAACAGTTCCTTCCTGTTTGCCTAAGATCATTTTGAGATTGGGTTGGGTTTGAATGGGCTGGATGGTCTGGACTCTGGCTCCTAGAAAAGCACATTGGTTTGTGTACAGTGTAAAACATTTGGCCCAATCCCAGTAAAGTTCAGAGTGAACCAATCAGTGAAGGGGAGGAGGCTTGGGTAAGTGAGGCTAAACACGGTCTTTCTTTGATTCATAGATCTGTTTATTTGTGTTTCATCTTCCAAGGCAGTTCAGCACAAGAAAGAGAGGGAAGATTTAGAAACCTGATTTTCTGGACTCCCTCTAGAGTACAATGACTTTTTGAGGATGCCACATCCCCAGGAGGTAAGTCACTGGACCAAGTACCCAGGGATATCAGGTCATCATTGTTTCCTGCCCACCCTCCCACCCCCAGCCCTGGACACATGGCTTCTAAGAACCAGAACATTAGACTTACTATAGAAGGCCTTTAGGATCACAGGGTCTATAGCCCCCCACCCCAACACACATACACACATACTTGGTGGAAGGAAGATGGAAGGAAGAAACTGAAGGTCTGGGGAAGCTGGCCCTGCCTCCTCTCTGGTCAGCACTTGGAAACACTGGCTCAAGTGCCTACCATCTTCCATCTTGACCTTTTCACATCTATTTGAGGGTTGCAGGATTGGCAACTTTAGTATCCACCACCACCACATAACACATGAGTGGAAAAGTATTACTCTTGCAGCCAGGGGGAGGGTTGAGAGGGGCAGAAGAGAGAAAGAAGCTACAAAAGGTGATAAAGCTCTTGGCACTCCCCCTGCACACAGAACTGGAGATATTCCAAAGGGAACCTCAAGGTCATAAGAACTGTTTTCACCTTTGAACCCAAAGTGAAGGAAGCTGCAGAGGAAAGGGGCCTCTGTCCCTACAATGGATGGATTCTCCCATGGATGAGCTGATCCCTGCCTGTATGCACCCTGTCAAAAGCCAAACTTCACCACATTCCTGGGCAAGCGCCTCCCCCTGAATTCTTAAGTTTTTATTAACAGAATCACTATTCTTCCCAACCACATTGGTTCAAAAATTCAAGTCAAATCACCTTCCCTTTGCCCTCCCCACTCCCATCAACCAGTAGCTACATTGTGTTTATTCTAGTTCTGAGATGTTTCTCAAATTAGTCCCTTCCTGCCCATAAATCCACTGTCACCTCTCTAGCTCAATTCTACTGCCTGGCTGCCTGGCCCTCCCCTTTGCCCTTGTCTTGATCTCCCCTGCATCATAATTATTTGTGTACTTGTCCCCCTCCCCCTACTAATTCTTCAGAAGGGGGGCCTATATCATTTTCTATCCCTGTATCCCACAGGGCATCCAGCTAAATGCCTTAATCATAGAAGAGACTTAATTAATGCTTGTTGAATTGAAATGAACTCAGACCTTTGATACCTGTTCTCTTCTGAGCTACTAAACAGCCTCTTGGCTAGTTTTCCTGCTTCCAGTCTCTCATTCCCTCCAATCTGTCCTACACACGAAGGCCAAATTAGTCTTCCTACATCACCACTTTGATCAGGTAACTCTTCTGATCGAAGGGTTCTTCACTGCATCCAGAATAAAATTCAAGCTCCTCATTTTATTTTTACCTCTCTGGACTGCATTCTAAAATTTCCAGAAGGGGGGCGCTAAATGATCTCCAAGTTCTGTGTCAATATTGACATTCTACAGTTCCAAGAATAAAAGCTCTTTGCAAAAGTTTAAGCACAACTTTGAACATTTGCTATCATCATTCTTCTTTTCTGGTCATTGGGGAAGGTGGGAAAGGGCTCTTTCAGCGCCCCATTAACAGGATGAAAGACATTTGAAATAGAAGACATATAAGGACAAGAGAAGAGAGAAGGAGGCTAGGATTGTTCCATCAGTGACATTTCAAGGTCACCCAACACTAAATGTCCCTAAATAAGTGCTTGTTAATGATTAAGTGGGATGATCTGGATAAAGTCACCCTTGGTTGAAGGCTGGGAAAAAGTCACAGTAGGAATGGCATTAATGATTCTTTCTCTAACTAGAATAATCCTTTCCCCCCATCTCTCTCTTGTCCCTTTGGGTCAAAGAGCCTGAGCTCACACTGACTGGACAGGGAGCTATCATGAGAGGTAATATAGACAGTGGGGGGGAAGAGCTGGACCTAGATAGATTGACCTGAGAGAACTGGTTCAGAATCCAGTCTCTATCACTTGCAAGCTGTGTGACCATGGGCTATTAAGATATTTCATCTCTTTGGCCCTCTGTTTCCTCATCTGTAAAATAGAGATAATAGCATTTGTACTATCTAATTCACAGGGTTATTGCAAGGAAAGTGCTTCATAAGCCTTAACTATGTGAAAGTGGAAAGAGACAAAAGAGAAGGCTATTGTCTTGGAGGAAAAGGAAGACCATTTCATCCTTTCTCTGCAGATGGTAGAAAGGCAGGGATGAAAGAACAAGGTTTGGGGGGATTAGTAGGAGCCTCAGGGTTATGGATTAGAGAAAATTAGGGAAGGATTTAAAAAACTGAAGGACCCTTAAGGAGAGTGGGATATGGCAGATGGATAGTGGCACTTCCTTCCCTAGAGAGGGGAAAGGAGAAGAGAGTTAGTCATCTGTCTGAGATGGGCAGGGTCTAGAGCCTGGAGGTAGAATGGATGATCAGCCAGTGCAGGTAGATAAATTCTAAAGGGAAGGGAATAGATTTGTTGGCTGAAGGATCCCAATCCTGTTTCATCCCCACTATATAGTCTAGGTGATCAGCGGAGGGAAATGCCCATCAGGAGACCTGGGTTCAAGCACTAACTCCTTGTGTAAGGGACCTTGGACAAGTCCATTAACCAAATCTTCTCAAATTCTGCTTCCTCTTGGGTAAAATAGGAGATCCCTTTCCTGACCTTCTTAATCTTGCTCAGAAGGCATGAGGCCAGAAAGCATTTCATCAGACAGGGGTGAAAAACCTTGGAACATAAAAGTGTTCTAGAAATCAAAAAAGATTTAGGCTGTCAGTCGATCAAGAATTCGACATGAACTTGGTCTCTGACCAGCTCACCCCTAGCAAAAGACAAATAAATAGCCTCTGAATTCAAAGGAGGGGTGTGAAAAATAGCTGGAAATGAGAGTTAGCACCTCATTTCTGAGACTTTACTACCTACCTCCATTACCTGAAACAAATCACCTAACACTCTTGGGGCTCAGGACCCTGCCAGCTCTGGATCAATGGTCCAGGGATGTCTTTCTTTTGGGTTTTAGGCTCTAATTTCCCAAGTCCACTAAGGGTAAGGAGTCTAAACCAGACCTAACTTGGGAACAGGAGTTCAGGGGTTTCTGACCGCAGCTCCTTTTTTTACCTGGAGTTGAAAGATTCCTTGACAAGAGTGAAATATCTGTACATTTTGGACCACAGGCCCGGTTTGGGCAGACAGCCGTTGGCATGGATGGCGTGGATTTTTGCCATTTCCCAGGCAATCAGCCTATGGTAAAGCACAAATACGAGGGTCACCATGGAGGTTTTTCACACTCAGATACCCCCATGCCACTCCTCCCCATCCCACCCCATTGCCTTCTGAACCAAAAAGAGAAAAGGCTTAGGGAGGACCACCCACTTGCTATTTGGAACAGGAGGACCCTGAACTTTTGCAAGACAGAAGAACAAAATGGAACCTTCAGGCTTGAGGTTATGATTTCATTTCCAAAGTTGGAAAGAGGAAGGAATCTTTAGATGCACAATTTAATGGCAAACTGAGTACCCTTTGGGTGCCTCAGTTTTTTCAGCTATAAAATGAAGGGGTTGGACTGAATAATCTCTAAATCCCTTCCAGCTCTAATACCAGGAGCTGATGGGCCAGGACCTTCGGGGCAGTAATTTTTTTTGTCATTCAGTAACTCTTTTCTACTCTTTTCACCATTCTTCTCTCACCACCTCACCTCATGGCAACCAGGATGGTGTACCAGAAAATCACTAGATTTGGACGCATAAAAACAGAGTTTAAATTACTTATTTAATGTTATTAAATATTATTAATGTTATCTTAAGGTTTGTAAACTTTGTTTCTCATGACAACCCTGGGAGGTTGGTGGTTTAATTATCATTAACGCCATTTTACATATGGGAAAATTAATTTCAGCAAGGCTAAATGACTTACTTGCCCAATGCCATATAGCAGGCAGTTGGATAGATCACCAGATCTGGATTCAGGAATTGACTCCAACTGACTTTGAATCCAGCCTCAGACACTTACTAGCTTCATGACCATGGGCAAGTCCCTTATTCTCTGCCTCTTGTTTCCTCATTTGTCAAATGGACTAGCACCTACATCTCAGAGTTCTTGTAAAAATCAAATGAGATAATATTTGTAAAGCACTTAGCAATAGTTCCTGGCACACAGTAAGCACTCATTCTTATTACTATCTTGGCACAGTAAAAGGAATGCTAGATTTAGGGAACAGAAGAGCTAGATCCAAGTCCCAGGTCACATATTTAATAGCTGCATGCCCCCTTGTCACTTTGTCTCTCTGGGTCTCAGTTTCCTCTTCTGTAACATAGTGACAGTAGTCATTGGTGGGCACTGCCCATGTGGTCAGGCCCCAGACACAAGTCTGCCTCTAAGCACCAGATCTGAAGGCAGGGGACTTGGGTTAGAGCTTTAGTTTCTCTTCTGTACGTAATAATGACAGCCACTTTGCCCATGGGCTAGTCATGAGAATCCGATGAGATAACATATGTAAAGTGTTTTATATATATATATATATATATATATATATATACATACCTAAATATGACTAATGCTTTGTAGGCTCTACATAAATGTGAAATATTATTATGATAATGACTCTCTGTCCAGCCTCACATAATAACAGAACGGGCAATAAGTGGGTGAGGGGGGAGGCTGGAGAGGGGACTTGGCATCGGGGGAATATTCCTCCTGCCCAGCCTTCTCAGGGTAATCTACGCGCATGCTTCATTCCAAGGGAGGGGTACCCGGCAGGAAGTGCCCGCCTCTTATCAGCCTGGCCAAGGCAGGGAGGTAGGCCCAAGGCAGCCTCTCCTCGGCCAAAGGGAGTTGATGTTGGCATCAGGGCGCCAAGGACACACAACAAGCCCACGTTCTTATTTCAAGCTCTATTATGGATTTGGTCCAAGGTCCGGAGAGAGAGAGGGCTGCAGGGAAGAGCTGGAGGGGAGTGGGGGGGAAGGCTTCCCACCCTAAAGCCTGGGGCCCTGCCAGACAGTTAGGATCCCTTTGGGTACCACCATGCTCTCCCTGCAGCTCTGGGGCCCCTCCCCCTCCATCATTTCACTTCCCCCCACCCCACCCCCCACCCCTCAAGCCTCCAACATTCTGCTTTTCTGCCTTTGCCTGTTGCTTGGATAATAATCACGGGCTGAGCACAACAAAGGCATTTGCTGTCTGAAACCTTGTTACCATGTTGTTCTCTTGGCCCCCCCCACTCCACCTCCCGCTCTGTGCCTGGCTCCAGGAAGAGGCAGGGCTGACAGTGCCCCCCAGAGGCAAAGGGACAACCCTGGGTATTCTGAGGGGGAGACGACCACCTCTGCTGCCCCCTCCCCCACCATTTCTCCCTTCATACAGCAGAAAAGGTAGGGGCGGGAGAGGTGGCCATGGAGGGTTTGAGAGATCAAGGCCAGCTTGAGGGCTTGAGAGGGAGGCCTCAGGGTGGGAGGAGAAAAGCTGGGCCAGGGCTCCTCTCCCACAGGGCCAGAGGAACAGACCTGAAAACACAGCTCTTCCCCATCTCCCTTCCCAGAGGAAGATTCTACACAGAGCGTTTCCTTGAATATCAATGGGGCTCTTGTCTGGAATAGCAATGAGCGTGACATCTGCACTCAGCATTTTTGGAGCTGTAAAGCCTGGGCAAGCAGAGAAAGAAGTCTCCCCAGGTGACCAGCACTTTTGGGGGTCATTCTCTTTCTTCTCCTGCCTCTAGGCAGGTGGATCCACCCTGACCCAGACAGGTGTCTCTGGGGAAAAATCCTGGAAGGAGGAGGCCTAGCTGGTCCTGACTAGCACTGACCTGCCCCTCCTTGTGTGATTTTCTGCCTCTCTCAAAGAGGAAAGTTCTTCCTGCTAGCTAACCTAAATCCCTTCTCTAGCCTTTCTGACAACTGTAATCTCTCCCATCAGGGATGACAGACGGCAATTGTCTTCCCAGGTGGGGGTGGGAGTGGTAAGTTTCTGCAATGCTTGAGTTCCAGATACACAGCTGGGAGGGATGCAAGGAAAAGGCTCTCGGCAGCTTTCTGCCACCCCCCACCCCCACCCCAGCCCCAGCATAATTGAATAGGGCTGGGGCATGAATGAGGGCCAGGTTCAGGAATTACTATACTCCCTATTCCCATGTGCCCGTCAGACCCTCCTGTTCTTAGCCCTCAACTTTAAGGCTGGGGTGAGGTTGAAGAGGTGAAAGCAACTTTCACTGGCTCCCTCATGGGTGATTTTCTAAAGAAATTCTTTTCACACATTTGCAATTCTCCAGTACCCTATGATGATCAGTTCCCTCACAGAGGTGTCCTCCCCAAAGGAGAGGGTAGGGAAGCCCCTTCCACGTGTCTTCTGTTTTCTCAGTTCACTCAGTTGTTTGGCAGAGTGTATGTCTCTTAGTCTGCACTTGTTCCCACATCTCCCCAGTCCTCCCTCTCACTCAAGACCCCAGGAGCTCCCAAGACTAGATCTCCAGATTGAATAGATTTTGTTGCCCCAGAACCCATCCCCCAATGGATCTAGGAATGATGGTCAGAATTTAGAGACTGAAGGAACTTTGGAGATTAACACCTTCATTTTACTAAGGAAACTAAGAGCCAGAGAGAGAAAGAGACTGCCCAGAAGGGGGCAAGAGAGTGGAAGGAGGGACTCGACACTATGGGAGGTGCAAAACTGGAATTAGAACCCAGATTCTAAAACCACTAGACCATACTGCCTCTTAGCAATGCCTGATGGTTTACCTTAGTAGGCTATTCTCACCACCTCTTTGGGTGAAGGTCAGCTGGCTGTGCATTGTGGAGAACTCAGATTCTTCCTTTGCTACCTTTCCCAGCTTGGCTTTTAGTGTTGGGTTCAATAGAACAGTAGGGAGGAGCTTAAGAGCATCTCCGAGTCCCCTTTCTATAGAAGCCCTGGCCCAGTAGTAGCTCACATCTGGGCTTGAAATAATTAAGTACAGGCATCTGGGTTTTGTGGAGGAAAGCCCAGCTTGTAGAATCCCCAGGCCCAGGGATCCAAAGGGAAGCCCACTTGAGAGTTGTATCACTCTTCACAGGGAGAGCTCAGTTGGGATACATACCAGTTTTGGGATGGGTCCCAATTTCCATACATACCTGGGCTAGTGGCAAGGGGAAGGGAGGGGAGAGAAACCCCAAGCACTTTAGGGATTTGGATATAGTGCCTAGCTCTATAAAGCACTCAATAAAATATTTGCTGAAAGAAGATGTTGAATTAGTGAGCCACGTCTAAGGTTTTAAAGAAATGTGGGTAAATCTAGAGGTTGAGGCTGGTATGCAGCCTTCCTCTACTAATTCCTTGCCCTTTGCATTGACTCAAACAAAATACACCCAAGAAACCAGGGTTCTTTTGTCAATTTCTACCTCACATTCCTCTCCTCTCCTCCATATCCCTGAACCTGCCAAGAAGTCGACAAGAGCTTACAACTGCAGTGGACTAAGATGAGACCAGACAGAAGTGTATTATAAATATACCATCTCTGAGTCCAGTGGTTCCCCACCACCAATACACATTTTACCCAACCTCTCCCTGGACTCCCGAGCCCACCTCACCTGAAGAGCCGGGGTTCGAGGATATGCTCGGGCCCCAAAGCCATGCCTGGGAGAAACTCATAGCACAAGCCATTTTGGAAGGTACAATAGAGTTTGGGTGCACAGCCATGGGCCCGAAGGAGCTGGAAGTTCCTGACCTCATTCTCCCGGTCCACCAGAAGCTCTGTGCGCTCCCCATAGACACGGACCAGCACTGCGTCCCTCATGTCATCTTCCACAAAGCAGGCCACCAGCTTGTTAGTGATCCCATCAGTGAAGCGCTATACAATTAAGGAAAGGGGGGAGGGGAGCTGAGGGGGATGGGAGGAGAAGGGCTGCTGGATTTTCCAGCCCCATATCCCCATTCAGAGTTCCACTGGAGTCACTGTTAATTTATGTGCTAATGGGAATAGAGTCTATATCGACATTGCTATTTCAAATTTTCCAAAAGATTCAGGATTTGGTCAGTATGGGTATTCCCTCCAATTGATATGAATTGTATCCTCTCCCTGCTTTAGTAGTCATTAAATTGTTTGTTTTGTTTTGTTTTTTGAGGTGCTGTGGCCAAAATGTTCCATTCCCTGGTGGTCAACCTTTTTTCTCTATTGAGCCTTTCTTAGCTTAGCTAGGACAGCCCTCAGACAATAGACAATGGCCCATGATGGGTCTCATATTTGGAAGCCTTCTCAGCTTAGGAGAACCTGACAGAGCTTGTTTCCTGCTGTCATAGCCTTTGAGAACCCAGAGTCACCTTCAGGCCATGATGAGGGGTCAGAGTAGGACTTCTGTGGAGACTAATTACTATAACTCTCCCAGAGGTCCCAAAAAATCCATTGGGTATTTCCTTCCCTCCAAAGCCCTCTCCACTTTTCCCCAACCCAATCAGTGTCTCTTTGCTTTTTCTTCCAGTGCCCCAGCTGTGACAGGCAACTATGGCTGAGCTTATAAAAATGGCAGACTGGCCACTTTATCTTCAGTGATAGTTGATTCTTCCACACAGCTTAGGTCTCAGGATGGAGAGAGTTTTTGGGTGCTGTAGAGGTTAGGCCCTTACTCTTCTCCCTTATCTGCAACTGAATTTCCTCCTTCAAGTTAGCTCAAAGACAAATAGGGAGCAAAGTAGGGAGAGGGAGAAAAGAGGAACCCCTTCAGACAGGGGTCTCTCTCAACTAGGCCTAAAAGAATGCTAGCCTTGAACTCAGAAGTTTTGCGTTCAAATCCCAGCCCTGACACTTATTGGTTATATGATATTAACCTGAGTGTGTCACTTTTCTTATCTGTAAAATGGAGAAAATATGTGTACTACCTACCTCGTAAGGTTGATGGAGGGAATCTCAGGGTCAGCCTTAAAGTGCTATAGAATACTATTATTACCCTTTACTCAGCTGGTTGTCTGAAGCAGGGAGCAATGTCATCGGAATATCAATGAGACACCTGCACGTTGTCTTAGGTGGAGAGAAGGCAATTATTCCCAAGGTTGCACAGATGGCCCACAGGGACTGATCTCACCAAGATTATGAAGGGGGAAGTAAGACACACAGAATAGCACAGAATTTAGGTACACTTCATTGAATAAGAATATTTAGAGTTAGAAGAAACCTAAGAGATCATGGCAACTTACTCATTTTACAGAAGAGGAAACAGGCTCAGAGACATTGTTATTGGCCTAAGGCCACATAGTTAATGGTAGAGTTAGGGCTAGAAGAACCCAACCAGGTCAACTGTTCTTTCTACTACATGTATATTGCCTATTTCCTCTAAATGAGTCCTCCCTTGTACATATCAAATGTGCAGGGACACACAGAAGTTCTCCCCATTGTGAAATGTCACTTTTTATAGTCCACCTTGGACCTTCTTCGCAGCTTCCAATCGTTGGTCAATGTTTCAACATAACCACTGGAACAGTGTCCTACAATCCTATGAAACAAGTCAGAGGGACTCAGCCTTTAATATTCCTACAGGGAAGATGAAACATTCTCTTCTCAACAAGCAGACCCTCAAGTGGAATGGGGTGTATGTATCCTGGTGATGCCCTTTCCTGGAGAAAAGATATGTCGGCTAAAGAGTCAGTATAGTTCTACCTGGGTAGGAGTCATTATATGCTCTGTTGGGGGCTATGGTTGACTCCTCTACCCACCTTCCACTCCTTGATCAATGTTCTCACATAACCACTGGTACAGAGTGTTCGGCCATTCTTATGAAAGAAGTCGGAGGGACGCAGTCTTTAACATTCCTCTTAAGGAAGACTGGATGTTCTCCTCTCAATGAGCAGGCCCTGGGGTGTAATGGGGTGTGTGCACACAGGTGATGTCTTTTTTTCTGGAGAAAAGATGTGTCAGCTGGAGAATCTTGGGTAAGAGACATCCTATACCCTGTTGGGGGCTCCTCCCTATACCTTCCACTCCTCTCCTTGCATGTGACTTTGCTTACAAGTCAGAAGGTTGGTGAAGCGAACCTAATCTTAGGGAGACCGTGTCTCTTGCCCAGGGGGTACAGCTAGGAATCTCTACTGCTGGTTACAAGGCAAGAACCCCGGGACTATGGTCTTTGGATGGCAAAGACTATGGGTTTAGGGAGTGCAATTGGGGTTCCCAAAAAGAAGTTAGCCCTCTATATCCGGTATATATAACAGGTACACCAGATACCATCGAGTAAGGGTGGCATCCCCAGGCAGTGGAACCCTCTCCTACAGAGCATGGCAGAAACAAGCAAGAGGGGGCGTGGTGTGTGTGTATGTGTGCGTGTGCGAGAGAGAGAGAGAGAGAGAGAGAGAGAGAGAGAGAGAGAGAGAGAGTGAAATTGGAGCGAACCCTGTATTTCCTCTGTCCCCCAACCAAAATGAAAAAAAAAAAATCAACCACCTCCCACTCCATGCCTCCTGCAGAGAAGCTCTCGAGTAGCTCCGACACACACAGGCAGCAGCATCCCCGCCTCCTCTCCGGATCAGCCCCCAGTCCCCTCTCCAGCCTCTTCATCCCCAGAAACGTGTTGCTTCTCCCTCCCCGGGTGGCTTGGGGAGTGGGGGGGGGGGGGCGGAAGAAAGGGGTTGGGGGACTCCACCCCACCCCCGACCCTCTCGGATTCGCTCTGCCCCTCCACCGCCCAGCCTGCACCTTCCTTCGCCCGCGTACCTTGGTCTTAACTTGCTCGGGCTTCCAGTGCGGGCGCAGCTCCTGGATGAGCCGGAGGGCTCCGGGAAGGATGTGATTTTGGTCCACTGCAGTATTGAAGTACTGGACCGCAGATATCCTCCGGGGCCCTGGCAGCTCCCAGCTGGCTCCGCTGGCCCCCGACTGCGCCGCTGTCTTCTCCTCCATGCCCCATGTGCACTGTGGGCAAGATCTTTGCCTCTTCAGGTAAAATAGGGAGCCGGGCAGAGGAGGAGAAGGGCGAACAGCCATTCCCAGCAGCCCCACCCCCTCGGAGCCCGAGGAGCGAACGCTAGCCCTTGTGGGGGGGGCCAGCGAGGGAGTGGGAGTGGTAGAGGAGGAGCCAGGAGAAGTCCATGACTCACGAGCGAGCTTCCCCTGAGCAATCTCCTTTTTCCCAGCTGGACAACTGGGAGCCGGAGTGGAACGCTCGGTCCGGGTGGGATTGTGACATCACGAGCCGGAGGCATGGGCCGGGGACCAGGGGCCAGGGGGAGTGAAGTCGAGGAAGCGCCCGCCCCCGCTGCCAGAAGAAAGCTGCCGTGATGGTGGATGGTCTCACTGGGTTTGCAGCGGGCTTCTAGCAGCAGAAACCTGGAGCTCAGGGAGGAGGAGTGAGTCCCCCTCCCTCCGCTTCCTCCCCCGGCTCCCCTTACGCCCCCCTAGAGGGTTGGTCAGGTTGGGGGAGGGGCATGCACTGTCCGGCCTTCTCCGCCCCACCCCCGCTCCACCTCCTCCCTCCTCTCCCCGCCCCTCCCCGCGGAGGGTCCCCTGATTCCAAGAATTCTCCGGCCTTGCCTGGATTCCCATGTTTTGGCCCTGCAGGGGGGAGTTACTTCTCTACTTGGGGAGGACTGGTCCTGGCTCCCTCCGTGTAAATCCCGGGCAGCTTCAGCATCTAGCTGCCGGGGCGCGGATAGTAGAACGAAGCCGGGGGACTCCTGGGCCAGGGCGGGAGAATGAGCTTCCGGCTGGCAGTCAGGTCAGCTTAAACTTGCCCTGCAGATTTCTGCCCAAGAATGAGTCCCTTTCCTAGGGGAAACTTCACTCTGAACTTCTTGAACCCAGTATGAGTGCCACTCCCCCCCTCAACCTTAGACATCCTCCTCTCCTTTTCTAGCCCGCCTGGCAGAGTCATCGCACCTCCAAAGCCATGCCCAAAGCTTCCTGCCTTAGAACCCCTTGCCACTCCACAGTCTTTAGTTAAAGTGATGGGGAGTGGGAGGGGGGAAAGGAATATTTAAAAACAAACAACCAACCAAAAAACCCCATTACAAAACAGAAAACCCTAACTCAAGCTTTGTAGCCACCAGAGATGAAGGGACAGGGGGCATTTCACTTTCTACTTGGGAGTGACCGCTGATCTGGAGCTAATCTTCCTAATCACTTCCTGGGAGGGCGTGTGCCAGCCTGACTTGGAGTGAAGCTGGCTGTGGCAGACCTTGGAGATGCTGCTGCTCCTCTGGGGGTCTGGAGCTAAGCGGTGGAAGCACTCACTGTTATCTTCACTGACCTTACTGTTCTCCCATAACCACCTGATGACTGACAAGGCCTGAAGCTACAGTGGGAGGGGAACAAGATGGCAACTTGTATCCTCTCTGTTGACCCCATGCTGTTGCCACTCTTGGTCTTTGTTCAAGAAGCTTTCCACTGAGTTTTAGCTAATTTTAACCAATTTAAATCTAATCCAAATCTCCAGCAGTGACCTTTGCTCTAAACCTCCAGTCCTGAATGCCCAAGTGGCCACAGGACATGTAAGCCTCCACCTCCCACCCAAACCTCAGTTCAATTTAGCCTGATTTCCTGATGAATATCAAGCCACTGGACCCAGATGTCTCTGGAGAAGAAAATGAGGCTGGTGACCTTGCACAATCCTCCCTCATTCAAATCCAAGTCAACTGCAAGTCATGTCATCTTTCCCTGATGAGGACATTCTGGTTGTCTTCTTCCAGAATGAAGGACAAACACAATCAGTTCAGCCATTCAATAAACATTTGTGAGGTGCCTTACTGTATACTAGGCACTGGGAAAAAAACCAAAGACAAAAAGGAAATAGTCCTTAGTCACAAGGAGCTTACATTCTATCGGGGGAGTAGGATACAACAGGGATAATTAAGTAACTACAAGATAATTCCAACTCAATATATCCAAACTCGAATATATTATTATCCTTTCTGCCCCTCCCCTAAAGGCATTTGTCCTTCTGACTTTATTATTTCTGCTTAAAAGGTTGTGATTATTTTCTACTGGTCTTTTGTCCTCACGTCACATATTTGGTCAGTGAACCAAGTCCTGTTAATTCTATTTCAAAATTCCTTTTCAAATGAATCCCATTTTTTTTTCTATTACCATTGCCACCATCTAAATATAGCTAATATCATAGGACTTCATTAACGTTCATGTAATCTTCCCACTTTTGTAATCTTATTCGTCCTTCAGAGGGATGCAAGAATAATCTTTTTTGTTGTTTGTAGATGTGATCATATCCCTATGCTCAAAAATCTTTAATGATTTTTTATGTATAATACTTCAAAAAATATTTTATTGATATCTTTTGTCGTTATATCACCTGGATTTCCTTCTGTATCCCACTCTTCTACTCAAGAGAGCTATACTATATAATAAACAATTTTTAAAATTATAAGTAAAATAAACAATATCAACTAAAACCAACATATTGGGGGAAAAAAAAAACCTGACAATAAGCAATGTTACACACCCATGAACTTCCCAGCTCTAAAAGGGGAGGAATTATGAAGAGGATATCTTTTCATGTTTCTTCTTTTGGGTCAAACTTGTTCTTTATAATTTCTCAATATTCATTTTGGTTTTTAAAATACATTTTATCTATATCTTTTTCATATCACCAGAATTTCTCCCACTATCCTTCCTCCTCTCCCTTCCTATATAACAAATATATAGCCATCCTATATAACAAATAATATTTAGAGATTTTCAAATAAAATTCAAACACCTTTGTTGGGCATGAATGCCTACAAACTGATGCCAACCAAACCTTCCCAACTTGCCCCCTGAACTACCATCATCCCATCTCTGTCCATTTGCTCACACTTTGTTTATGTCTGAAAAGCCCCATCCTTTCTCCCTTTCCATCTGGTAGAGCAGTGACTAGAAAGTTTGGTACTTCACAGAGTACTTGGTTTTGAATTTCAATTATATCATGTAATGTTTTTTATTGTAGCTATCTGTGTTTGGGTCTGATTCCCCTATTAGACTAAAAGCTTCATGAGGGGAGGAATCTTATCTTTTCTAAACTTTCTATCACTTTCAATGCTCAGCACAGTTCTTTGAACAAGCAGGTGCTTAATGTTTATTGAATGACTGTTAAATGAATTTTTTAAATTGTTAAGTATCTCCTTTGTTTGATGCACTCATTTTTTTTGGTGTGTGTGTCTGTGTTTTTTCAATTTGGACCTTGATGGCCCCCTTCCCTCTCCCTTTCCAATCGATAGATAAGTAACCAACAAGAGAAAGGGAATTAATGGGGGCCAGGATACTTACCTTCAGTCTGATTCTATTCCATTTCTGCCAACTCTAGAGCTGTGTCCACCTAATGCTATGGACCTAATGAGTATAGCAGCCCCAGCTGGGGGTGGGGTGGGGGAATGAAAACAGAGTGGGGGACAGGACTGGAGAAAAGATTATATCCAGGAGAGATCTCTTCTTGTCTCTCTCCTAGAGATGACTTCTCCCTATCCTGTTGGGCTAATATCTGCTAATTTATGTATTTGTCTGAAGAATTTAGGCTTCAAGTAGGATGAATAGTCAACCACTTTTCTGACGCCTTATCTGAATGGCTCCCATGCTCTATTCATATTCATGCTGTCAGGAGAATGAGAGGAAGGCTCCCAGTACATCAGGCAAAACTGCAGTGGATTTCTGGGAGGCTCTAACCGGTAGAGCAGGTAGGAATGGTCTTCAACATGCTTCATTAGAGGGAACATCCATGTCATTGATGAAGTGGCAGGTCCTCCTGAGTATTGCAGTATGGGGACTAGTCAAAGATAGGACACAACATGCAGGAGCCTGATAGATTTCTCAATATGGTTTTTTTTTTTGAATGTACAAAATGTTAATGCCTGGAGACTCAGTCCTCTCTGGCCAAGAGGTGTGTTTATTTGTGATGTCATCTAAGCCAAGTGTATTATAGAAAAGGTTCAAGCCCTCTTGGGGACAGTATCACGGGCACAATTCACAAATCTTACCCAAGACTTACCCAAGAGCCTTCGCCATTGACCCTGTGGGCATGTGCTTCTTGGCACTTGACTTTGCGTTTTTAACCCACTCATTGAAGAGGCAGACCCATAACTAAGGTGAGGTTACCAAGACTTTGTCTTAGGACACTAAATTTGGAAGGTGTAGAGTCTATCCCCTTAATAAAAGAATTTGTTCTGGGAAGTTTGGATTCAGTCAGAGGGCCTCACTTGAGAACCTAGAAGGCTACCCCTGGTATAGACAGTACTTGTAGTCTTTAGCAGCATGGAAACAACAGAACGTAGCACTTAGTGAGAAAAATAATTAATTCTTTTTAAATAAGATGCTCACATCATGATGGTGCTTCAGGGTGAGTTTCTACCCTGCCCCACCTTGTTCCTTCCCTGTGCTGCAGCCTCCCCAGCACTGGCCTCACGCTAATACTCTGTCTGCCTAACATGGGGCAGCCTTCTCTCTCTCCCTCCACCTCAACTGTAAGCACCTGTTCATGCTGTTTGCTTCCAATGCAGTTTGTGGTATTTGCCACAGATGCTAAAATTCTTAGTTATGGGTCAGCATAGTAGGGATTCCTATGTTTAGCAATGAGCATGGACTAGTGTCTTGAGGTTTTCTAATTCTGTATGTGCATACATCTTATCCCTATGTGCTGGTGACTCTGTCCTTTGTTTTGTGTGTCGTGAATGCACATGGATACACTGTGCAGCACATAAGATACGTGTATCTCTTTGCATCTGTATGTGATTGTCTCTGGTTCAGTGTACATATTTTCCCTGTGTGCTGGTGACTTTGTCCTTTGTTTTGTGTGTCATGAATGCACATGGATACACTGTGCAGCACGTAAGATACGTGTATCTCTTTGCATCTGTATGTGATTGTCTCCGGTTCTGTGTACATGAGTACCTGTATGGGAATATTCATACAACCATGTCTGGACTTGATTAGCTCAGTTACTAAGAAGAGCCTCAAGGTTATGGATAATCCCTGTCTGAGCCGGTAAGGTTTCCTGCCATGCAGCTCATTCACGGGTTATACCCTTTGCTTGGGCCAGCTGGTTTTCAAAGGCTTGCCCTTGGTTGCAAGGGGAGCCAGGTGAGAGCATGGCAACCAACAGAGTCGCCTTCCCATAGACTGAGTCCAGTTAGGTATGGAGAGGATCGTCATCAGTAGGTTGCCCAGTTGTTGGCCATGACAACTTAAGAAACAAAGAAAATACTTTCACACTGCTGGAAAAATCAACTCAAATGGTATATCTTACAGATGGAGAAGGGGCAGTGCTGCAATTAATAAGGGATGATGATCATATAACAAAGGGTGATAAATGTGTCCATTTGGGTGTCAGGGTTTATTAGCCTTCAAGGATTTGTCTAAGAATTCATCGTGATCACTGTCTTACATTCAAAATAGATGGCAGTGCTTCTCTTCCCAGTTCCTGCTAAGCCCCATTCTCATCTCATAGACAGTACCAGCTTTGAACATTGAAACTTTATTTTCAGTTAAAGCAGAAGGTTAACAGTGGCCTAGAGGAATAGAGAGGAAGAGACTGTGATGGAGGACCTTGCCCCAGAACCAAGCACAACAGGGAGAATGAAGGATATAAGAGAGATGTGGGCTAGGTCATAGGCAACATTTCTTTCTGTCTCTTGGCCCCGTGACCTGGGCTGTGGTCAGAGGCAAGTCAGACAGCCAAGGCAAAACCAATGCGATTATTTTGCCGGTCAAATTCAGTATAGAACTTTTGGATGAAGGTTGCTCCCAGAATCCATAGAGGTCCCATGGGGGGTTGAATATCCAGGCCACGGAAGGCTAGCAAGCAGTAATTATCTCGGCTTCTCATATCCTGCAAGAAGAGACTAGTTTGGACTGATGCCCCTTAATAAGTTCACATAGTCCTTCACTTTCTCCCCCTTCCCCTGACACCAACTTTTAGCAAATCTTTTTCCATTTAGTTCCTGTTTATAATAAAGTCACAAAATCTTGGAACTGGAAGGAATAGGATCACAGAAGCTCAGTTAGAAAGGAGATCAGAACCCATCTGGTTCAACCTGTACCATCTATGATATAGCCTTGTGTTTAAAGAAATCTAGAATTGGGGGACAGGAGGACCCATTGCCTCCTGTGTCAGTCTATTCATGTTTGTCTCCATTGTTCAAATTATCTCCATTATTAGCTGACCCTAGAATTTATCTAGTTCAGAGGTGTCACTGCTGTGGACCACATGTGAAACTCCCCAGTGCTACCTTAACCATATGAAAATGTAATTGGGAAATGTTTTACAAAATAAAACACAACATAATGTTCATTTGTGGGGTTTGAAGTTAATATGAAGCCCACAGAGGACAGCTGGGTGGCCAAGTGGATAGAGTGTTAGGCTTGAAGTCAGGAAGACTCATTGTCCTGAGTTCAAATCTAACCTCAGGGGGTGGCTAGGTGGTGCAGTTAATAGAGCACCGGCCCTGGAGTCAGGAGGACCTGAGTTCAAATCCGGCCTCAAACACTTAACACAGTAGCCGTGTGACCTTGGGCAAGTCACTTTATCCCAATTGCTCTCTGCTCTCCCCCCTCCAAAAAGCCAAAAAAAAAAAGACCCAGACAAATCTAACCTCAGACACTGTGTGGCTCTGGGCAAGTCTCTTAACCCTGTTTGCCCCAGTTTCCTCAGCTGTAAATGAGCTGGAGAAGGAAATGGCAAGCCACTCTAGTACCTTTGCTAAGAAAACCCCAAATGGGGTCATGAAGAGTTGGACATGACCGAAAATGACTGAACAACATCACAGAAATCTGTTTCTGTTTTAGATAGAAATCAATGAACTAGTCCAATCCCTGTCCATTTCAAGAATGCCTATAAAACCTCTTTTTTGTTGGTTTCTTACTTCTAATTCCTGTTTAGCTTCTTTGACTGAGATGCACTGACCTTTTCCCTTCCTAACTTCTCATTCATTCATTTACCCATCAACCTTTAAATGTCTTTTGGTGTTGTTCAGTTGTTCCAACTGTTTTTGACCCCACTTGGAGTTTTTAAGAAAACCCCAAAGATAATGGAACAGTTTGCCTTTTCCTTCTCCAGTTCACTTTACAGATGAAGGAGCTGAGGGAAACAGGGTTAAATGATTTACCCAGAGACATATAACTAGTGAATGTCTGAGGCCAGATTTGAACTCATAAAGATGAGTCTTTCTTACTCGGGGTCCAGCACTCTATCCATGGTGCCATCTAACCATGTACTATGTGTTAAGCAATGTGCTTTCCCAGTCATTCTTGTCTTTATGGCATCTGTCACCTACCCATCTTTTCAGGACCCTACACCCCTTCTACCATTTTGGCTTCTCCTTTCTCCATAAATCCCACCATCTTCCTGTTTCCTCTCAAATTGATAAATCCAGACATTGCTACTGATTTTTTATTATTCCCCCTGTCTGCCTCTATCCCCTACTAATGGTTTCATTTGAGGGGATAGCCTTCAGGAAAGTTCCCAGCGTAAAGCTATCTCAACAAATGAAATAATAAATGTAAAATGCTTTATAAACTTTAAAGTGACATATAAATGTTAGTTATTATTTCCTATTACTCCACTCAGGATAGCCAATCCAGTTCTAGCTTCTGCTCCAGAAATACAGGATTGACTCTCTTCTAGTCTGGATGGAAAAAGGTCAGGGCACCTAACAAGATTGAGGCTCATAAGGGAAAAGAACCCAGGGTGACTGACCCTGTCCTGAACAAGACCATCTCCACACTCTTAATCAATAGTGTCTGTGGGCATATCTGCATTACTGAACATCTTCTCCTCCATTCCAGGAGCACAATTCTTTGGTACTTGGTTTACTCAAGGAGTTGGAGGCATCTTAGGCTATTTTTAATTGAACAGTTGAATTCTGAGAAGAAATTCTTGAAGCAGTCCCTTGGTGAAGCACTTAATAATATCAACAATTATTATAATGTATTAATATGTAACATTATATATAATATTTTATATAATATAATTTAAAATAGTAATAATTATAAAAAGAAGAAATACTTATAGTCATTATTATAAATGTAATAGAAACAGAAATACTTTTATAAGTATAATAAATATTATGAATAGAATAAATATTTAATATTAAATATAAGTAATTAGCACATTTCTATATTAGACATGCTCTGAGGTAGTGAAAGTAAAAAATTATTGACATCATTTTTTATATGAGGAAACTAGGGAAGTTAGAGAAATAAACAATTTTTCCAGAATCAAAGATCAACTATCTTTTGTCTGCCTCATGGTCAACTATCTTTTGCCTGTCCTACCTTATGCTCTGCTCTCTGGAAAAGAGAGCTATTACTTTTTTTTTTTAATTGCATTTTATGTTTATTTTTAGTTTACATCATTCATTTCCACAAGAGTTACAATTTTTCTCCCCATCTTTCCCCTACCCACCGCCCCAAAACAGTGATCCCACTGTATATCTCTCCCCCAATCTGCTCTCTCCTATATCCTCCCCATCCCCCCTCCAACTTTCCAGTAGGGCAAGATGGATCTCTATACCCCAGTGCCTATATATCTTATTTCCCAGTTGCATGTAAAAAAATAATGATAGCATATATATTTTTTGAATATTTGATTTTAAAACTTTGAATTCCAAATTCTTTTCCTTCCTCCCTTGTCACCCACCCTTACTGGGAAGATAAGCAATTCAATACAGGTTGTACGTGTGTAGTTACACAAAACATTTCCATAGTGGATATATTGTGAAAGGCTGACTATATTTCCCTCCATCCTATCCACACCCCTCCCCCCCCCCACTTGTTCTATTCTCTACTTTGACCCTGTCCAAAAGAAAGCTATTTCAAAGATTCTTCAAGCTGGGAGCTATCAAGAGATATTATGGTCCAAATGCCTTATTTTACAGATGAGGAAGCTAAGGCCCAGAGAGGGGAAATGAGCTGTCAAAAGTCACACAGCTAACTAGTGGGAAAACAGATCCTAGAATCCAGTTTTCTTAATTCAGTTCAAGAAACCTAAAGCCATATGTGTTTGGTTGTACTACGCTATAGGTGTCTGTCCTCAAGGGACCCACTTTGTACTGGATATGATATAACACATGCATGGATACATAAATATGTGATAATTTGAAGGGGAGAGAGATAATTTGAAGGGAGGGTAAAGAAAAGTTTTCCTAAGGAGGTTGTACTTGAGCTGAGCCTTAAATTAAGGCAAGAATTGTAAAAAGTGGAGGTGGAAAGGGTGTGAATTCTAAGCATGGGGGACAGACTCTACAAATACATGGAGATGGAAGTTTGAGCTTCCAGTTTGGTTGAAGCATAGGATTTGTGCAGGAAAGTACTATGAAATGAGATTGGAAAAGGTAGGTGGGAATCAAAAGAAGTTTGCATTTTATCCAGGAGGGAAGGGAGTATTGTAAACTATGAGGTTTATACAAGGCATGAAAATTGCTAATATCGTAGGAAGCAGGGAGCCATTAGAAGTTTTTGAGCAAAAGAGTGACTGGGTCAGAACTGTGCCTTAGGAATATTACTTTGGCAGCTGTGAATATATCAGAGAGGGAAGAGACCAGAAGCAAAGAAACCAATTAAGAGGCTTTTGTAGAACAGATATTAAAAATTAGAGGGGAAAGAAAGAAATTAGAAAAAGAAAAACCCCACAAGAAATGATAAATAAAACTAAAAGCTGGCTCTTTGAGAACACTTATACAATTGACAAACCCTTAGCTAATCTTATTAAAAAGAAGAGTGCAGAAAATAAAATCAATAAAATAGCAAATGAGCAAAGTAAAATCACAGCAAAACCAGAAGAAATAAAAGGAATAATCAGAAAATACTGTGCACAGTTGTATACTAACAGAACTGAGGACACAAAAGAAATAGAAGAATACATTCAAGAACATAAAATACCCAAACTATTGGAAGACCTTACAGAGATTTTATATAACCCAATCTTAGAAAAGGAAATAGATTTATCTATAAAGGAACTACAAAAGGGGAAAAAAAACTGGTCTTGATGAATTCACAGAAGAATTTTTAAAAACTTTTGAAGGATATTTAATACTCATACTTCACAAATTATTCTCAAAAATTGAGGAATAAAGCACGCTAACAGAATTCTTTTATGAGAAATATAGTCCTAATGCCAAAATCACAAAACACAAAAGGAAAACTATAAGTCAATATCATTAATGAACATTGACTCAAAAATTTTAAACAAAATTTTATCAAATATCACAGTAATTTATCCAAGAATTCCATCATTATGATCAAGTACAATTCATACCAGAAATTCAAGGATAGTTAAGCATTAGGAAAGTAATCAACATAATTAGTAATAATGATAGCTAACATCTATATAGTGATTTCTCTGTTCCAAGCTCTTTGCTAAGGACTTCACACATGTCTCATTTGATCCTCACAATAATTATGGGAGGGAGCTGCTATTATTAGCTCTATTTTATAGATGAGGAAACTGAGGCTAACAAAGATTAAAATGACTTGTCTAGGGTCACACAGCTAATAGACTTCTGAGTAAGGCATAGATGGGGTCTTTTTTAATATTGTAAAAAGCATCTATCTAAAACCAAAAGATCACTATATTCAATGAGGATATGCTGGAACTTTTTCCAATAAACAGAAGAGAGAAGCAAGGATGCTCACTCCACTATTATTTGATACAGCTCTGGTAATGCTAGCAATAACAGAAAGACAAGAGGAAGGAATTAAAGGAATAAAGAGGAAATAAAACTATCTCTGTTGATGACATAATGTTTTCTTGGAAAATCCCTGGGAATCAACAAAGATACTAATTGAGACAATAGTTTCAATTAAGTTACAGGTTACAATAAATCCTCAAAAATCATAGCATTCCTATATAATAACAAAACATGAGAATCAGTAATAGAAAGTGAAATCCCATTTCAAATAATTTAAAAATGCATAAAATATCTGGGGATCAACCTCCAAAAGTGCACAGAAGACTTGCATAAATTCAATTACAAAGTGCTTCTTGAGGAAATAAAGAACTTAAATAGCTGGAGGGATATTTGATGTTCATGGCTAGGCCATGCCAATATAATAAAAATGGTTATGCTACCAAAATTAATTTACACTTTTAATGCAATCTCAATCAAATCACCAAGGGGATGCTTTATAAGACTTGATAAAATAATAACAAAATTCATTTGGAAAAATAAAAGATCTACAATATCAAGGGAAACGATGGAAAGAAATAGGGACAAAGAGGGAAAGTATTAACAGACCACAGATTATATAATGAGGTAGCAGTCATTAAAACTATCTGGAATTGGCCAAAGAAGAGAGAGCTGGGGGAGGGAAAGAAGATTCAGAAACAATGGAATTCAATACCCCAGTGTTGGCAAAGCGGAAAACATAGATTGCCTTAGGAAATCTCCATTTGATAAAAACTGCTAGCAAAACTGGAAAGCAGTCTGGCAGAATTTAGGCTTAGACCAACATCTTGTACCACATTCTGCAATACATTCTAAATGAATATGTGAATTTGGTAATAAAGACACATAAAATTTTTTAAAACTATAAAAAGTTAGAAGAGAAACATCATGTATCTCTCATGGCCATGGGTAGGAGAATTAAACAAATTAATTAAGTTTAATTAAACAAAAAATAAAGACAGTTACAAAAGATAAAGCATATAATTGGTTTCTTGAAACTGAAAAAAACGTCTGTACAGACAACATTAAAGCATATATATAGAATAAAAAGAGAAGTAGTTGGCTTTGTGTCAAATTTCTCTGAAAAGAGCGCGGCATAGAGGACATAGAAACAGCTAACGAACACACGAGAGATGAACAGACATTCCCCAATAGATAAATGGTTAGAGGGTATGAACAAACAGTTCTCAAAAGAAGAACTACAAAGCATCTACAACTCCATGAAAAACTGCTGCAAATCACCAACAGTAAGAGAGATGTACATCAAAACCACCCTAAAGTTTCACCTCGCACCCCGCAATTTGTCCAAAAATAACAAAAAATGGGCCACCGTCAGTGCTGAAGGGAGTTGTTGAATTACATTGTTGGTAGACCTGTGAAAGAGGACAATCATTCTGTTAAATAGTATATTTTGGGATTATTGGAATAAAGTGACTAAAATGGCCATATTCTTTGAACCAGAGACTCCATTAATGGGTTTATACTCCAAGGAAGTTATCAATAAGAAAAAAGTCCCCATATCCTCCAAACTATTTATGGAAGCACTTTTTCTGATGGCTAAGAATTGGAAACAAAGTAGATTCTCATAAATGGCAGGAATAGCTAAACAAATTGTGGTACATAAATCTAATGGAATATTCCTGTGCTATAAGAAATGATGTATGTGATGATTACAGAAAAGCATGGAAAGATCCATATGAACTGACACAGAGTGAAGTAAGCAGAGCCAAGAAAACAATATGTACAATAACTGCAACAATGGGAATGGAAATAAGAGCCATGCTCCAAAAATATCTAAAGTAAATGCAACAAAATTATAAAGATCACTCTGGACTCAAATGAAGAGACATGAGAGGACCCCCCCCCCCCCACTCACCCTTTCAGAGAGGTGGGAGGTCCACATGAACACATGGCACATGTTTTCAGACTTTTTCAACATTTTGATAAGTTGTGCTAACTTTTTATTTCTTTTCTAAAACAATGCTATTTGTCATATGGGATGGCTATCTGGGAGGAGGAAGATGAGGGGGAAGGATACTTGAGATTACCATGGTGATGTAAAAAAAATCAATAAAAACCTTTATTAAAAAGAGGCTTTCGCAATCACCAAGTGAGAGATGATGTGGTGTCTGTATAAGTAGAAAGGAGAGATGGCTGGACAGAGGAGATGGTAAGGTATAATCTAGGAGATCTAGCAACTGATTAGCTGGAAGTGGGGAGGGGAAAGGAAAAAGACAAGGACAATGCAGTACTTTTGAACCCAGGTGACTGAAGGCTGGTAGTCTTGATGTACAGTGAGGAGGAACGTTTTAAGGGGAAAGATAAATGTACATTTTGGACATATTGTGTTTGAGATTCTGATGGGACATTCTGGTGGAGGTGTCTGGTAGGAATTTGGAGATGTGAGACTAACCTTCAGGATTAGTTACAGTCACTTAGGAGTGATTCTTGCATCAATTACTATTATTTGGGAGGCAATTGAGGTTATGTGACTTCCCCAGGGTCACATAGCTAGTAAGTGTCTGAGGCCAAATTTGAACTCAGGTCCTCCTGACTCTGGTGCTTAATCCACTGCACCACCTAACTGCCCCTTTCATGTATCAATTATAATTGAACCCACAGGAGCTGAGTTCACCAAGAAAGAGTATAAAAAGAGAAGGCCCAGTTCAGAGCGCTTTCTCCATCTAACTGTATGACCTTGGGTAAGTCATTTCATGTCTCTGAGCTTGTTTCCTCATCTGTAAAAGGGGAATAATATTTATACTACCAACTTTACAAGGTTGTTGAGATAAAAACACTTGATAACCCTTAGAGTGACAAAGAAATGTGAGTTATTATTTCTGTTATGACATTCTTCTTTGTAGAAAGTAAAGCATTGAACCTAGAGTCAGAAAGATCTGAGTTCAAATCCCACCTCTGATACTTGCCAGCTTTGTAACCATAGACAAATCACATAAATTCCTTGAACCGAAGTTTTCTTGTTTGTAGAATGAGATCAGTCTAGAATCAGCTTTTGAGGTCCCTTCACACTTTAAATGTATGATCCTAGGAACTTCCCCCTTTTCCTACCACCTTGGGGCTAGTTAGTAAATGAATCCTTTTTTAGTGGAGGGAGGGCAGGAACACTGTTAGCTCTATAATAAATCCTGGCTCCCAACCCTGTAACCAATCCCTATCTCCCACAACCTCTCACTTCAAAGAAAGAGAGATAGAGACAGAGCATCAGATAAAAAAAAATAACCCAGAAACTCACCTCTAAGACATAGTCAGAACTATGGAATGTGAAAGCCTCACCATCAAGGTAGAAGGAGATATCCGGGAGCGTGGATGCCAGGTCACATTTTACAAGATACTGTGGGCAGAAAGGGCCCCAAAGCCCATGTGAAATCCAGGCATTCCAGGTTGGTAGGTCCATAGGTCAGTAAGAAAGGGCTGAGTTATTCATCTGGGTTCCCTCTCCCATTGTCTGCCTGGTCTTGGGAGCTTACACAAAGTCAGAGTAGAAAGCAACCTCAGAGGTCATTTAATTTCACCTATAATATGAGTAGAAAGCTCCTCTACCTCTATGCAATGGTGTCTAAATTAAATAGAAAACCACAAAGTAACATTATCTATGTCATACTGTATTTTTATTTAATTTGTCAAACATTTCTGTCAAATAAACTCCAGTTAGTTTCACTCTACATCAAATGATTACCAGATGATCATATGCTTCCTCTGGTAATAGGGGATTTGTTCTCAGTGGAGGCAGCACATTTCACTTTTGGGGCAGCCCTAATTTTTAGAAGAAAATGGCAAACAACTCCAGTATCTTTGCCAAGAAAACCTCAAATGGGGTCACGAAGAGTCAGAATTGCTCTTACCAATGGCCCTCTGGGGCCAAGTAGAACAAATCTTTATTTCTCCCTTCAAATATATTTTGAAAAATTGTAAATTCTACCTACTGCAATAGTTGGATGTTATAGAGAGGCAGATTTTGGTTCAATCTAAGGAAGAACTTTCTAACATTCAAACTGCCTGAATAAATAGGAATGGCTGTCTTGTGTAAGTTGGTATCAATAGAAGTATTCCAGAAGCAGGGGGATGAACACCTGTAAGGGATTCTGTGGTTTGAATTTCTGCACAGGATAGAATGAAGACACCTGCAGTTCCTATAAACCCCCCCATATCTATGATACTCTGGGAGTAAATATTGCTTCTGTAGGGGGAGGGACAGGCTGAAATGGGACACCCACATTTGGGATAACCGCCTCTGAACTAGCCCCCTGCTGCTCTTTGCATTCTCTGGGAAGGGTCCTCAGGGTCCTGGTTCTTAACCAGACTTTGTTTTTTTGTAGCCACCCACTCTCTTCTTCCCAGTTTGGCTTGCTCACCTGGTCTCCATCTTCCTTAACTCTCAGCTTCTTCATCAGTTCCATCATGGAGCTGGTTGGACCTGTGATGAAGGAGGCTCCAGTGTCCACAACTGCTGTGCAACCTTCCTGGCAGAACATCACTTTGGACTTGACAGCCACCCTGTATGGGAAGGCCAGAGACAGACAGAGGGCTCACAAGCCAGCAGGATCAGCCACTGACCCCACCCCAAGAGACTTAGAGCCTCAGAGTAGAAGCTTAGGGACAGAGCAAAGAACAGATACAGTCCCTTGCCTTCAGGGAGTTGATATTTGGGTAGAGGAGGAGGGAGATGTAATGTTCCAAATATACGGTAGAATAATTCAGAAAGTGTGCCAAACAGATGGAAAATAGATGAGCTGAAACTGGGGAGGCTTCCTAGAGGAAGTGGGGCCAGAGCTTCCTCGGATTAGAGGCAGAAGGAAGTCACTATGGCAATTAATGTTTGCAAAGTATTTTCTCATAACCACCTTACAAAGGAGGTATAGTAGAAGTACTGTTATTCCCATTTTATAGCTGAGGCACCTAGAGCTCAGAGAGCATGACTTGCCCAAGAACACAGAGCCAGTAGCTGCCAAATTCAGGATTTAAACCCAGGTTTCCTGGTTCTGATTCCAGCACTCTTATTTTTATCAAGCTGCCAATACCTTGCATTGGTAGGGTCAATACCTCCTCATCCTTACATTTCTCCAGATACCTTGAGAATTCCCTCTGCCTCCTCATCCTTCCTTCTCATGAATGAACATCTACTTATATTAATAGCCTATGGCAGTGGTCCCTGCTGAAGGATATTAGTGGACAGTTAAGACTCAACCCAGAAGTGTCTGAGTTTAGAGAAGTCCATAACTTGAGCTCTTGTGTTGGACTACACGAGATGTGTCTGAATTTCAGGGGCGGGGAGAGGTGGGATGAAATTAGCATCAGTGGTGATTCCTCACCCCTTTATCTGGATCTGCCAGTGGCCTGGACGGCTGGTGTTGACGTAGTGGAAGGTCCCGCTGTAATATTTGGGGTCACTGCCTCCTAGTATAATCTCTCCACCTGACAGCTCTGAACTCCTGGAGGATAGATGACAGTCTTTTTTTCCCTGTGGCCCAAGGACCCAGGGTCCCAGGGTCAGGGAAAAATTGGGGAAGGGAGTTGGAGAAAAGAGACAGTCATGTCAACAAACATTTATTAAGCATCTCCTGAATGTCAGACATTATTTATGCTAAGCATTGGAAAGGGCCATGGGAGATAGGAGGCAGTAAGCAGCATGGGAAGGCAAGGCCAGGGAATATGAGTTTTCCTCAGGATCCCATCTCCTCCTTTCCTGGGTCACATAGTTGGGACCTCATGGTCTCACTATACCATCACATCCCTCCTCAGGGCTTCCTATAAATGACCATTGACCCTTCATTTATAAGACCCCATTATGGAACAACTCAATTCCTCCCAAATCAACCCATGCCACTTTTGGACGGCTCTAATTTTTCTAGGCTGGGTCAGCCCAACCTCACCCAGCAGTCACTGCAGGAATTAGTAGAAAAGGAACAGGGATGGAAATGTGCAAATGAGCACCATGAAAATGAGATTCAAATTAGCACTCATTCTCTTCCCATAGGCACTTTCACCCACAGAGTGGGGTTTGGTTCCTGGGAAAAGATTCTGGAAAGGCTGAGGAGGAAGGCAGGTTAGGAATGCAGAGAACTGTGACCTAAAAGGTGGGAACAAGAATATCAGCATGCAGACTCTGATGAGCCTCAGCTATGGGCCTCTTTGGGGCCTCTCTGGGCTGGTAGAATGTGTGACTTGGGGTCATGCTGCTAAAGAAGAACAGGGTCAGAGAAGCTGGAGGATCAGAGCCATGTGGAGGTGGGCTTGTCTCCTCACTGGAATTCCTGTAAAGAGACAGGGAAAAGTTGAAGGAATTCTTTAACCACTCCCATCCCTGGTCCCTTTCACAGTCGGGATCTCATAATCCTCAAGATACCTCTAGCAGTGTGTTTCAACCACCATAACTCACAGATTCAGAACACATCTCATTGGCTATTGCTTCCAAGTTTGGTTCCCTTGGAAAAGGGTAGGGTGTGTTTCAGAACACTGAATGGGAACAAGGTTTTGCATGAGTGTGTGCACTTGTGTGCACATCTGCTACTGTATACATATTCCATTATAAACTCCCTCCTCATCTCTGCACCTCAAACTCTCTCTGTCTTCAACCTCCTTCCTCCTTTGTTTGATATGTAATTTATTATAGTAGAAGTAGACACTCCCACCAAAGGTATAGATCACAAACCACAACCCATCTACGCTCCATTCAACTATGGTCCATGGTTCCCTGTAAGAAGTCTTCAGAAGACCTTCTCAGTGTCCTTCCTTTCAATCTGCAGAACTCACATGGGTACAGAAGAATATTCAGGCTCTTCATCTATTATAACTTATCCTCATGACTTACCTAGTCTATGTCCTTTTCTGGTGATACAGCTCTCTGATTTAAAATGGGAGCTAATGTCACATCAGTAGGGTAGGTCAAATCTTAGAATCTTAGAATAATAGAATATTTTAGTTAGAAGGGCCCATAAAGGCCATTCATGGTATACAATTCCATTCTAGGTTTGAATACTCTGTAATGGGACATCTTGTTCCATTACAGCCTCCCAGAACAAGTTGAGGTGTGACAAGTGTTTCTCTTCTAGGCCTATCACATTTTTATTTACTCTTATGATTTAAGGCAGTGACAAACTCCCAAATACCAGGGGCCTAAACTAGATTAAAATGTAAATGAGAAATATTTAATGAAAAAAATAAAAACACAATTAAAGTCAGAAAAAAATGAGAGCTAGAAAAACACATAGAGAAGCGGCCAGGGAAGTAGGAGGAGAATGAGGACAAAGCTATGTCATCTAAGCCCAGAGAAGAGAGAGTTTTGAGAAGGCCAATGGGGTCAAATGCTGCAGAAAGGTCAAACAGAATGAGAACTGAAAAAAACAATTGGGTTTGAGATTAGGTCACTGCTGATCTTTTAGCAAAGTACCTTCATCTCACTTCAAAATTTCTCTGCATCTTCATGGAATCATAGAATTTTAGCCTTGGAGGGGACCTCAGAGGTCATCTAAAAGGCGTCAAGAGGTAGGTATCAAACATGGCTCCATGTGTCCCACAATACTTGAGTTAGGAACCAGATTAAAATGTAATTGGACAATATTTAACAAAATGAAAATAGAATAAAACACAGATAATGTCAATCTTTGGTTTTCTAAGTCAACATATGCTGCATAGGGATCCTTATGTACCCTTTCTATTTGAGATTGATACCACTACTCTCGTCCAACCCATACCTAAATGATGTCCCCATTATCCCATATATTAAAGTGTCCATTCAATCTTTGCTTTTAAGATCTTCCAGGGGAGGGAGCCATTATCTCCCCAAGCAACCTATACTACGCTCAGACAACTCTAGTCATTAAGAATTTTTTTTTTCCTGTCAACAGCCTAACAAACCTCTTTATAACTTCTTTCCATTTCTACTGGTTCTGCTCTTTGGGAATAAATAGAATAAACTTAAATCCCTTTATAACATGACAGCCTTCCAAGTACTAGAAGATAGCTATCATGTTTCCCATACCCTCCATCCTGGTCTTTTTTTTTTTTTTTCAGGCTAAACATTCACCACTCAAGGTATTCTACCATTGTGGTTGACCTCCTTTGGATACCCTCCAGATTATCAACATCTTCCTTGCGCTGTGGTGACTAGAATCAAAGGGATTATTCCAGATATCATCTTTTCAAGTCAGAGGACTGGGCAGCAGGACTATCACCTACTTGTTCTTCGAAGCTATGCAACCTCAAAGTACAATTGTTTTTTGGACTCATTGATCATTAGTGGACTCATTAATCCACTAATGCCCCCAGATATTTTTCAGTAAAAGTGCCACCCCCTATCTTGTACCTGCAAAGCTGATTTTTTTAAACCATGCAAGACTTTGTATGAACCCCTATTAAATTTCATCTTATTAGATGTAACCTAACGTTCTGGCCTATTGAGATCTTTTGGGATCCTGACTCCGTCATTTTAGAGTGTTGCATATCCAATCCCAGTTTTGTGTCACCTGCACATATAGCCATGCCATCTAGAACCATTCTTTCTCCTTGATGTCTAGTCATAGAGTAACAACTGTCTTTCCTCCTTTCCAAGGCTACTCCCTCTACCTCTTGATTCCTGCCCACCTTCCTCTTATTCTCCTTTCTCCATCAATCATCCCCTTTCCATTTTTCCATGTTTTCTTCTCCACTGACTCTCCTCTGCCCACAAACAACTCAGTTCTCCAGTATCTTTTTAAAAAAATTAAAAACAACTACATAAATTTCTCTTGAACAGTGCTATACTGGAGTTATCACTCGCTGGTTTTTTTTTTTCCCGTTTCATAACCAATTTCCTATCCTTTCTGCCTTCCATTCCTCATCACTCGATGTCTCTTTAATCACACAGGGTGATATTTCACTCCATCTTTTTAACTCCTGATAACCTGACTTCTACCAATATTAACTTTATCCTTGTAATACTAGGATTATCCTTGCCAAGGTCGGCAGTGATATTCTAATCCTCAAACCCAATGGTTTTTCGAAGTCATCATTCTCCTTGACCTCTCTTCCTTGTTTGACCCTTTTTCCTTCTGGGCTTCCATGATATGACATTGAACTGGTTCTCTTTCGACTTCACTGGTTACTTCTCTGGGTCTTTTGCCAGCACAAGTTTCTATCCATGTAAATATATGCCAAGGCTCCATGGTCAGCACTGATATTTTGTTTCTTCTTGGTTTATATTCTCCTTCAGATTTCTCATCCTTTCCCATGGTTCCAACTGTCACCTCTACGCATACAACTATCATATCTCCCTCTCTACCCCAATTTCACTCCATCTTCCTACTAGATGAACATTTCTATCTGTATGACCTCCCATCATCTCAAATGCTTTGCACTCTCTGATGCACTTGTGCAATGTCATGTATTGCAATTTTTCTTGCCTGTGTCTTACTCCCCAACCAGTCTGTTAACTCCTTAACATGAGAAACTACATCTGACCTAACCTTTATCACTCCTCCAGCACATGGCATAGTGGTCCATATCCAGCAAGAACTTAAAAATGCCTTTCAAATGAATGTTGTTGCATGAACCCAGAGTTTTGAAGGATAGAGATAGGAACTGTAATTCCATTGTTATAGAGATCTCCAGGGTAAGGGAACTCCCTCTGCCTTCTCTGTAATCTTAGTGAACCATCTAGAGCAATTAAAACATAAGTAGGGTCACTGAGCCATACATAAAGATCCCTTTGGGTTGCATACTGACTTGGAAAACCACATGTTAACATTATCTATGTTTTACTGTCTTTTGTTTTGTTAACTACTTCCTAATTATATTTTAATCCAGTTGGACTATACTGGAGGGGAGGGGGGCGGGGGAACCTGCAGCCAGTGCCTAGCAACAACAGTACCTGGCACATAGAAGAATCCTCAATAAATGCTCGTTGATTGATTGAGAGAAGATCAGATGCTATTCACTAAAAGAATTCTCTTCCTCCTATGCCTTGGTAACTAGAGAGTTTTATGCCTCTCTTAGTTAGCAAAAGAGAATCTGGGCAAGTGATGTTTGGATGTCAGTTCCCTCATCTGAAGAACAGGACAATAATACTTGTAATAGAGTGACACTGACTTGGGCATGAGGTAAGTATCTTGCCCAGGGGTGGGAAACCTGCGGCTTCGAGGCCACATGTGGCCCTCTAGGTCCTCAAGTGCAAGCCTTTGACTGAATCCAAATGTCATAGAACAACTCCCCTTAATAAAAGGATTTGTTCTGTGAAACTTGGATTCAGTCAAAAGGTCACACCCGAGAACCTAGAAGGCCACATGTAACCTCAAGCCCACAGGTTCCCCACCCCTGCTCTAGAGTATTGTGACAGCTTGGGAGATTGTGTTTGACACCAGTGGCCTAGAGGACTGGGTGGTTAAGTGGCTTTCCCAGGGTCACAAAGCCAACAAATATCAGAGGCAGCACATGAACTCAGGTCTTCCTAGTTTGCTCTCTATCTCCTATGTCTGTCTCTATGCTGTCTCTCCAATATGCCTAGAGCCAAACTAATTATCTTTCTATCCATATTAGTCCACCATCTCTGTATTTCACTGCTTACTTATCAGGACATCACTACTCTCTCATTCACCCATGCTAAAAACCCAAGAGTCATTCTTGACAATTCTCTTTGCCCCTTCTGTCATTATTATATCCTTTGGAGTCTTTCTTTTCCATGTTTCAGAATCCATCTTCCTCCCTTTCCACTGCCACTACCACTGCTGCCACTCAGTCCAGGTCCTCATCATCACACCCCTAGACTACTTAACAGCTTCTTAATTGCATTCCCTGCCTCTCGTGTCTCTCCCTTCCAATCCATCCCAGGCAGAGCAGCTGCCAGTTTAATTTTCTAATAAATTAGCTTTCTATACATGATTTCTTCTTCCCCCACCCCCAGTTCAAAACCCATCAATATCCACTCCTTATTCATGAGACCAAGTTCAAACGCTTCATCACAGCATTTAAAGTAATCCGCAATTTCACCTAGCTCGCCTTTTAATATTTAGCATTTTCCTCTTCAATCTTATCTCCTGCTATTCTCTAAAACAAATTCTCTACTCAACCTTATTTCTGCCCTTCCCCCAACATGGCACATGCCTTTCTGCCTCAAAGTTCTTTTAACAAAGTTTTCTTCCCCCTATTATCTAAAATCTACCTTTCCTT
This sequence comes from Petaurus breviceps papuanus, assembly GCF_028583685.1. NCBI lineage: Eukaryota > Metazoa > Chordata > Mammalia > Diprotodontia > Petauridae > Petaurus > Petaurus breviceps. The sequence continues at coordinate 29,897,372 of NW_027187372.1, forward strand.
CAGGGCCAAAGTCTAATCTCTCTTGTGTCTGGAGACCTTCTACAAAGGCCTCAGTTTTACTTGATGGTTATTCTATATATAGAATCTAGGATTGGAAGGAAACTCAAGGATCTCATAATCTATCCATTTTATGTAAGAGGAAACTGAGGTTCATAGAAGTTAAAAACTTATCTCGGAGCAGCTAGAAGGCACAGTGAATAGAGTACCAGCCCTGCAGTCAGGAGGACCTGGGTTCAAATCTGGCCTCAGACACTTACCGCTTACTAGCTATATGACCTTAGGCAAGTCACTTAACCCCAATTGCCCTGCCTTCCCCCCTCAAAAAAACAGCAACAACTTATTTCAAGGTTACTTAAGTAAGTAGCAAAGCCAGGATTAGAACCCAGGTTTTCTGATTGCAGTCTTTGGGCTCTTTTTTACCTTACTACACTGCTTTCCCCTAACTGCCACCGTCACTTTTACCATATGCTGTCTGGTCTTGTTAAGTAGCTATGTTTAAATGCTAACTTTGGAGGTGGAAGACTTGGGTTTAACCCTAGCTCTACTTTCTACCTGTATGGACTTGGGTAAATCATTTAACATTTCTGTGACTCAATATCCTCATCTATAAAATGTTTAGTCTAGACTAGGGGTCCTTAATCTTTTTTGTGCATCATGGATGCATTGGGCAGTCTGGTAAAACCAATGGATCCCTTCTCAAAAAAAGTTTTTTAAATGTATAAAATGCATAAGATTTCAAAGGCAACCAATAATGTTGAAATAAAGATTTTTTCCCATTCTGTCCATAAATCCCTTCTTGGTCCAGGAACCCCACCTCTATTCCTATAAAGATGATCTCTAAAATTCCTCCCAGTTGAAAAATCTATGATCTTATGTGTATATAGAATATCTCTTTAGCTAGTACTTAAAAGGCCTTCAATGCTCTCTGGGATGTTTTATTATCCTTCTTTAGATTTCCAGTGAGTTGGGTCATAAAACCTCAAATTTTTGCAACTGATCAAGCTTTCCTCACAACAATTCTACAATGCAAGAATTCTTATTATCTCCATTTTATAGATAAAGAGACTAGGTCTCAGAGAAAGTTGATGACTTGCCCTAAATCTCCAAGTTAATAAGTCCTGTAGGCAGGCATTTCCATTACAGTCCCAGTACGCTATTCACTATACCATGTCAGTAAACAGAACTTGGTGGAAATGTCAATGATGATTAATGGCGATGGGAAGGGGAAAGAGCTCTACTGGTCTGAGAGAGTATTTGGGTCTTCACATGGCTATATACTTGCATAAGTTTATGTGTGTCTGTGTGGGTTTATATCCCAACATGTCTGTCTTTGTGTCATTTATAGAATGTTATAGTCATAAGGGACCTCAAAGATCATCTAATACAAACCTCTCATCTTTCAGAGGAGGAAAGTGAGGCCAAGAGAGGGAAAGGAATTTGTTTAACAGGGGTGGGGACCCATCAGCCTCGAGGTCACATGGGGCTTTCTAGGTCCTTGGTGCCCTTTATGCTGAGTCAAAGTTTTGCAGAACAAATCCTTTTATTAAGGGGATTTGTTCTGTGAAATTTGGATTCAGTCAAAAGGCTGCACTTGAGGACCTAGAGGTTCACATGTGGCCTTGAGGCCAAAGGTTCCCCACCCCTGGATATACACTTGGTCACCGAATATTTACTGAGCACCTATCAGTAAAACACCATGTTAATCTTTGGCTATATTGTTGAGTTCTTCCTTTTTTTTTGGTGGTGGTGGGGGAGATGTATTAAAGACCTGTGATTTAATTAACCTAGGGAGCTCCTGATGAGGGGAGAGAGATCCTTCTATCAAAGCAGATTGGCAACTGGTGGGTTGCTTACAGTCTTAGAGAGCTGCCCCCCCCCCCGTGCTCCCTGAGGGGTGAAAGTGATTAGCTCCAAGTCAGAGTAGGTATCAAAGAGGGAGCTTAAACCCAAGCCTTTCAACTTAGAGGTCAGCACTCTTACCCACCATCTTATATCACCTCTCATGTACATACACACACACATACACATCTATAGAGATTACAGAGAATCACAACATTTTCCCTTCCTGGAATGTCTTTTCCATATACATCTCCCCCATATACTTAGGTAAACACCAGTCTTGGAGCCAAAAGACCTGGGCTTTAGTTCTGACTTTGGGTAAAGAAAGACAATAAGGTGCACTGGAAAGAAGATTGGATTTGCAATCAGAGGACCTGAGCTTGGATCCCAGTTCTACTCAACTGTGAGATCTTGGGCAAATTCAAGAGGTGTAACAGAAAGACCCCTCCACCTCGAGTCAGGTGAGAACTGGCTTTGGCTATTACCCTGCAGTATGCCATAGTGGAAAGAACATGTGATTTGGAGCTAGATGTTCTCAATATGAATCTTGCTTCTGCTCTTTAACCTGTGTGAACTTGAATAGCTTACTTAACCTTTTGGCCTCAGTTACCTCATCTAAAAAATGAAGGGCTTGGACTCCATGACCTCTAAGTCCCTCTTCCGCTCCAAGTCTATGGTTCGATGAGTCTACCATCTCATGGTAGCTGTCTAACTAGGGATAAGTCACAGCTATCCTCTCTGAACCCCACTGCCCTCACCTGTAAAATGGGGCAAGGATAATAACATCTACCTCACTGAGCTGTTGTGAAGATCACACAAAACACTATCTGCCAAGCACTTCATTCTATAGTTCTCCATCGAAGAACAATAACAAGGTACTCTCCCTCTCAGGACCTCAGTTTCTTCATCAGTAAAATGAGGTTACTGGACTAGATCAGTTATTTTTAACCTTTTTGTGTCCTAGACCCCTTTGACAGTCTGTGTAGCCTAAGGGCCCTTTCTTAGAATAATGTTTTTGAATAATTGAAGGAAATACTAAACTAAACACAAATTTTTTTCCATCCAAGTTCATGAATCTCCTGGAACCTCTTTACAGAATTCTTGGGGATTCATGGACCCCAATTTAAGAACCCTTGAACTAGATCTAAGGTCCTTTTCATTTCTAGATTTTATAATCCTAATTGGCTTTATCTCTAGGAACTGCTATTTTTTTCACCTATAAAATAAGGATAATAATCCATGCTCTGTGTATTTCACAATGTGACCTAAGGGGTAAATAGATGGGCATAAAGTGTTTTATAAAGTGCAAAGCTTAGACAAATGCTAAGTCACATGTACCTGTGTGATTTTACAAAACCACGTTTTCCCAAGCTAAATAAATATAACTTTTCCATGATATCTCATTTGGCTTATGGGATGCCCTCCCATTAGCATGGGTCAAAGGTTCAACTGTCTCTCTGAGGAACTCTGGACTCCACAGAGGTTTCCCCCAGGCTTTTGGAAATGAGGCCTCCTGCCCATCTCAATCCAGTAGAGGGGTCAGTCATAGGCACAATTCCCTCCTTTCTCCCCCCTGGGTTCTAGAAGCCCTTCCCAAAAGAACAGCCTCACCTGGTGTAGTAGACAGAGAAGACATTTTTCTCCAGCACTCCTTGGGAGATTATGTTGTCAAAGACAGGAGTGATTCCACTCACTGACTGGGTAGGGTAGCCTAGGCCCAGGACACCATCAAACCTGGCCAGTCCAAAGGGGAGCACGGGCATAACTGTGACCTCACCAAACAACTGGGTTATTTTGATCCCTCCAACCTATGGATAAGGAAATCAGAGAGCTGTCAGGCAGGCCAGGCATATTTCCAGAACAGCCAGGTTTGGGATTGAGCTGCAATAATTCAGGATATTGGCCCCTGATTTGGGACACAGAGAGTTAGATTTGGAGGAATTAGGGAGGGAAAAGAAGAGAAATTGATAGTAGGAAGATAGGTTTAGAATCTGAAGGAAGTATTGAGGTCATCTAGTCTAACCCCTTCATTTTACAAATAAGGAAACTGAAGCCTGGAAGATAAAATGACTTGCCCAAGGTCACACAATAAGCACCAGAGTTCAGATTTGAACCCAGCTTTTTAAAATTCTAGAGCTCCCACTCTGGCCATAACTCCCCTCACCCAGTGGGTTTGTTTGTCTGACAATCTAAACCCTTTATCACTCCCTACATGCTCCCTAGGCTCCAGACCACCCTTTTATGACTTCCTGTCCTCTTCCAGGCTGCCCGTGCTATCCATCAAAACCTGATTTCACCTGGATCAAAATGTTGAAGGAGCTGTAGGTTGCACAGTATAAGCTATGCTGGGTCTTCGCCCTCAGGAATGACCTGGCCTAAAGTCACCCCAAGAGATCAGGGCCTAGAGGAACACTAGGAAGAAAGGGGCAGGTTGGACTCTGGGCCATAGTGGAATAAGTCAGACCTGTTAGTCTATCTTTCACTTCCTTCTCCACCTCCTTTCGGCATCCTCTTCTCCCTACTCTATCCCTAATGCCTTCATTCCACTCCCAAAGACTCCCACCTAGCCACAGCACCAAAGCACCCAGAGGGTGTTTGGTGGAAGCTTCAGATTTTACCCATTTCCTTTTCCTCCAAGTCTGCCCTCCAAAATTCTCCTTTCCTGTGATCCATTTCCCAGGACCTTCCTCTCAGCTAGGAGACAGTAGGTGGATCCATACATAAGTCCGTCTTTGCTAAGACATTAGTTGGCCTGTGGTTTACCCCTCCAAGCTCATATGATGCCCCAGCCTACTAAAAATTCTAGTGCCCTCCCAAAGTCTTTAAGGAGATGAGGATAGTGGGGATTTTTAGAAACAGTGAAGAGATATGTAGGAGAGAGATTTGTTATCTTCTCAAATCATATCACAAAAGGGAAAGGACAAGGAATGAACTAGAACTTCTAGGTAATTTGATCTTAAGTGAATCCCATGCAAATTACATGCGAAATACCATGCAAATAATTAATATTTTCTTTTTGAGTCAGTAGTTTAGTCTTCTTCTATAATAGGTACATGGGCTGTATTACTTACTCCCCAGTGACCAAACAGAAGCAGCAGAACCCTATTGTTATCAGTCTTCCTAGGTTCTGAGAATAGGTCTGCATCCGTTCCCTCTCCTCAAATTTCCCCCTCCCCACAAGGATTCCTCCAGGATCCTGAATTGGTAGAGGGGGCACTCTTTCCTTGGGAGGGACTCACATTCACTCTTTCCTGGCTGAGGAAGCCCTTGACTCGGCCAGATGCGTAGTAGATGCTGAATTCATTCCCATTCTCTTTGTAAGTGGAGGATTTGGAGGAGTCATATTGTTTGTGTAACACTGGTAGAGAGACACAGACCCAGGTGTTAGAGGAAGGAACCAGGTAGGGCAGAGAAGGCAGGAATGGAGATGGAAGGTACCCAATAGACACTCAGTAAGTACTTGTTGATTGACAGATTGTCAGAGAGAGAGGCTAAAGACCTGAGAGCTCCTTGAATGGAGATCAAGTGCTAAGAATGGGGTTGGTCTAGGTGTCAGTGGGAGAGGGTTATAGCATGGCACCATTAAGGCACTGGGGCCGGGGCACTGAGAACGGGAGCCTGAAGACATGAGACAAAATAAGGAGGAGGAGGAGGAGAGGCTTGGCAATTCTATCTAGTCACAGGCTGGGAAAGACCCAGACATGCGTCCTTCAGGTTGGCCAGGTGCTTCCCCAGGGTATCAGATCCGATTCTTTGTTCCCAACCCCGTCCCCACCTTGTTATCATTTTGACTTTTCTGTCTCAAGGGACAAGGAGCTGGGAGTCAGGACTCCTGAGCTCTGTACACAAATCTGATAGCTCTGGGCTTTCATTTCCTCTTTCTAGAAAGTGAGAATTATCTCCATTCCTTTTGAAAGCATGGATGGGTAAATGGAAGGATAGGAGGGAAAAGGCTCAGGGGCGAGTACGAGATCTGACCTTCTAGACAGGAGAATCTGGACCTTGGTGCTTCAAGGTTAGGCTCTTACCACATGCTGTGTAGAGTAGGCTACATTTGCTGGAGGGCACCCAGAAGTCAGCGGAGCCTGTGTCAAAAACGACTTTGAAGGTTTGGGGTGGGCTGCCAATATCGATCTCACCATAATACTGGGTCTGAGGGGATGAAAAAAAGACACACGGACCTCAGTTTTCTCATCTATAAAATAAGCAGATTAGACTAGATCTCTTCAGAGTTCCTTCAGTTCTGAAATGCTGCAGAACTGTGTACTGGAAAGTGTGAGAAACTGTCCTGCTTCTAAATTCCAGCTCTCAAAAACTGTGTGGTCTTGGGCAAGTCAATTAACTTTGTTGAGCCCTAGGTTCTTCCTCTGTAAAACGGGAGTCATAGTACTTGTACTACATACTACTAAGAATAACCAAAAGCACATTATAAACCTTAGAGTGCTATAAAAACAAGAGTTGTTGTTATTCTTGCTTTTTGGCTGCTTGCAGTATTTTTTCCTTTGACCTAGAAGCTCTGGATTTTGATTATAATATTCCTAGAAGTATTCATTTGGGGGTTTCTTTCAAAAGGTGACCATTGGATTCTATTTCCACTTTGGCCTCTGGTTCTAAGAACTCCAGACAATTTCTTTTAAGATTTCTTAAAATATGATGTCTAGGATCTTTTTTTTTTTTCTTTTTGGTCATGGCAGAAATTCTCAGTTTTTTTCCTCCTTGATCTTTTTTTCCAGTTCAGTCATTTTTGCCAAGATACCTTAGATTTTCCTCTCTTTTTTTGTCTTTTGATTTTTGCTTTGCTATTTCTTATTGTCTCACAAAGTCATTGACTTTTATTTTGTCTGTTCTGATTTTTAGGGAGTTTGTTGCTTGGGCGAGGTTTTGTACCCTTTGTGCCAAACTGTTAATTCCCTGTCTTTCTTCCATAACTTTTATTTCTTTTCTAATTATTTTCCTCTATTGCTATCATTTCACTGACGAAAACATTTCTTAACTACTTTAAACTCTTGCTTCATATCTTCCAGACATTCTGGTCGAATTTGTGCCCGTGGGGAGGAAAGGAAAAGGGCGGATACTGGTGGACTTACATCCTCAAAACTGGTGAGGGTAACAGGGGCCAGCTGCTCGACATCTGACTTCTCCTTCATCTTGAACTCCCCCAAATCCTTGCCCCTGATCTTCATGCTTTTTTTGATTGAATTAATGTTCTTGAGGACAATCCTGTCCAGGAATAGAGCAAAGAAAAAGCAAGAATATTAGAGTCTCTCAAGGTCCCCTACCCAATTCCTTAAGATCATTTCGCTCATTCTCTTGCCCTGACTCAAGACTACCCCTAACCTCTCCATCCAGGCATTTGAAAACTGGGTCTGTTTCTAAAGACCTCCAGAGAAATTGTAAGAGAGGGGTGCCATGAGTGGTGTTGCCTAAACCAGAGTAAAATGTAATTGGGAAATGTTTAACAAAATAAATAAAACTCTAATGAAACACAGATAATGATTGTGGCTTTCTAAGTCAACAATATGGCCCCAAGGGATCAATCTCTATTGAAGTTTGACACCTCTGATCTAAAAATCTTCTAGGGACACTTATTCAAGAACTTTCTTCTCTCATTTAATCTAAATCCCCCCTGCTTCATTTTCTGTATTGAGATGAAAGCTGCAATGCCTCCCACCCCCATATACTCACCTGCACTGCCCTTATGACTGCTTCTTCACAAGGTAACAAAATATAACACTTCCAGAGATATGAGTCACCATTAGGGCTGAGTACTGTAGCCACTGGGGACTAGCTAGGTGTTATAATGGATAGAGTGCTAGACTTCAAGTCAGGGAGTTCTGAGTTCAAAGCCTACTTACCAGATACTTACCAGCTTTGTGATCCTGGGCAAATCATTTAACCTCTTCCTGTCCATAAAATGGGGATAATAATAGCACATACCTCACACAGATGTGAGAACTAAATGAGACAATATAGCTAAAGTACTCTGAAACCTTAAAGCACTATATAAATGCCAATCATCATAGTTATATTATATATTATTATGTTATACATATAATAATTATTATTACCGGAAAGGTTTCTGTATTGAATGTTTTCGTTTACTTGTTTAAAAGGAGGATTTTCTCTGACCCTTTGTTCAAAAGCATCACTTAGACATTAATAAAGGAATTATCTTCACAAAAGTTTTGTGAGTCATTCCTCTTTCCCTCTCCCTCACCAGTCAGCCTGAATAAACTAATCCCAATAAAGAAGGGGTAATAGTACAGTGGGAACAGATCTGAATTTAGAATCAGAGGACCCGGGTTCAAACTACAACTTTGCTACTTAGGACCAGTGTGATTTTAACCAAGTCACACCCTTTCTCGGCTTCAATTTCCTCATCTGTAAAATGAGGGCTTTAGGAATCTCAACTCTGAGAATCAGTGATTTCCTAGAATCCCCCCAAACAACAACAACAAACCAGGCAAAAGTCTAAAGGGCACTTGGGGAAGAGAGGAGGGTTATCCAGAAAGCAGGGACTGGGGTTGAGGAAGCTGTGCTGCTACATGCGAGCGGTAGGTGGCAGTCAATGCTCACAGCAGCCCAGCTCTAAGGCTCTGGCTGGTGGGCTCTCAGATGTCAAGATGGGTGTATGGGCATTGAGCGAACTAGGTGATGGAGGGGCCTTGTGGAGAAGAGTCAGCAGTTCCATTGCTGGGAGCTCTGATGAAAAGCGTTTGCTCCAAACAGTCAACTTCAATGTTGCTTCCCTGACCTGCCATATTCATCAGCCAGGACAGTCTAAGGGTCACAAATCTAGAACTAACCAGAAGGGGTTTTGGAGGCCACCCAGACCAATACTCTATTTTAAAGATCAGGAAACTGATTTTAGGAGACTTGTCCAAGGTCATATCCAAGGTAAGATTTGAACCCAGATACTATGCTCTGATTCTAAATACATTGCCTTCTTTCCACTGTACCAGTCACACCAGCAATTGTCCCACACCCCCCTCCACAGCTGGGACATAATGCAAGAAATCACCCTGCTGTAAGTTTGGTTATAAACTTTCCTCATTCACAGAGGAGTCCTTCCTATTTGAAGATGATCCTTATTTCTAACTTCTCCCAAATTCACATTTTAACCCCAAATACCCCTCAACTCCAAACACACATTCACACAGGGGTGTGCTGATAAATATTTAACAACTGATTCTCAGGAGTAGGGGTGGAGACCATACATAAGACACACTTTTAAATTTAACTTGCATTATTAACATTTTTCTCCATCAAGTTCTTAAGTCTAGACAATCAACAAAATAATAAATCAAACCCTGATCTGTAGCTTTGCCAGTTTCTGAGGTGTAAATGCTTTCCTTGAAAATTAACAATCAGCTCTTGGAGCCTATAGAATTTGCTTATGACATTTCCTTCATCTGGAATTCAGCATGCTGCCTACTTTCTCTCTGCCTATTGAAAGTCCTCCTAGCCTTCCAGGCCTTGCCCCAGCTCTAGCAGGAATTGAGTCTGAATCTTGCTCACTCCCTGGACAGATCACTAGGTTTGTCTCAGTAGGGTTTTTTTTTTTGTTGTTGTTGTTTTTGGAGGGCAATTGCGGTTAAGTGACTTGCCCAAGATCAGATGGCTAGTTTTTGTGTTAACTGTCTGAGGCCAGATGTGAACTTGGCGCTCTATTCACCGTGCCACCTAGCGGCCCCTAGTTTTTTGTTTTTTAATTTAATTACTTCTTAGTGGTTTCTTGCATACTATTTCTAGGAGTGTACTGGATCCAGCTCTAATTGACTCACAAGAGCTGATTGTTAATTTTCAGTGTGAGCATTCACACCCCAGAAATATGCAAATGCTACGAATCAGGGGTAATTGATTGTCTATACTAAAGAAAGTTAAAAAAGCAGATTACCATCTCCCAAGGGTACATTTCCCCCACCAAAAGTCAGTGGTTAAACATTTATTAGAACACCTCCGATAGTTTCTTTAACCAGATGTAAACTGCTTGAAGGCAGTACCTCAGCCTTCTTCCAACACAGCATGACTGAATCTTCATGACCCCATTTGGGGTTTTCTCAGCAAAGCTACTGGACTAGTTCACCATTTTCTTTTCCAGCTAATTTTACAGTTGAGGAAACTGAGGCAAATAGGGTTAAGTGACTTGTCCATTGGGTCACACAGCTAGTAAGTATCTGAGGCCAGATTTGAACTCAGGAGGATGAGTCTTCTTCACTCCAGGCCTGGCACTCTATGCCTTATGCCATCTAACTGCTCTCAGGGTCAGTTTCACTTATCCAATATTCCCAGAGCATTGTGAACTCTCCTTTGCTGCTTTCACTCTCGATCTTTAATTATAAAAAAATTATGATTATAATATATAAATTATAATAAATAGATAATTATAATGAAGGGCTAACTTTCTCCCCTCTTTGAAGATAGGAACCATTTTCTTTTCATTTTTGTTTTTACAAGTAGCACAGAGTTAGTACAATTATGGTTGCTCCTCTTCCCCTGGGGATAATCTCTCTTCCCTAATTTTTCCAGACACTGCTCCATTCTCCTAGGGGTCTGACCTCTTCTTGGTGTCTGGTGACAGATCTCCATCCAGGTCACGCCCATGAATGTGGATGGTGACTGAGGCTCCATGTGCTGTCTACCTCGGTGATCTTATCAGCTCCTATAGATCCAGATGGCATCTCTATGCAGACACTTCTCAAGTCCATTTATCTAGCTCTGAAATTTTTCCTGACCTCCAATGTCACATGTCCAACATATCTATTGGACCCCTCCAGCTGGATGTTCCATAGAGCTCAATATGTCCAAAAGAGAGCCCGTTCTCTTCCTCCCTTCCCCGAAGTCTGCCTGCTCTCGAACTTCCCAATGCTGTCCAAAGCAGTCACTCAGAATCACAGCCTCAACGCCATTCCTAATTCCTCTCTTGCACTCACTCTACATAGTCAATCTCTTATCAAATCTTGTTGTTTAAAACCTTCACAACATCTCTCCTCTATGACCTCTCCTCTTTCCCTCCATTCACATTCCACTCTCCCAGCCATCACTCTGGGTCAGGCTTACGGAGCCTTCTACTTGGTCTCCCTGCCTCCAGTCTCTTTTCCTTCCAATAATCCTCCACTTGGTTGCAAAAATAATTTTCCTAAAGCAAAAGTCTGACCACATGTAAGGGTATTGCATTGGTGAAATACCACATCACCCTCCCAACTGAATAAACTTCAGAAGGACTCTCTTTTCCAGCCAGGATTAAATAGAAAGTTCTCTGTTTGACTTTCAAAGACCTTCATGATGGGGACCAGGGCTGGGGGGGGGAACCTGTGACCTCGAGACTACATGTGGCCCTCTAGGTCCTCATGCATAGCCCTTTGAATACAAACTTCATAGAGCTTCTTGTTCTGTTCTGCCACACTTGAGGACCTAGAGGGTCCACATGTGGCCTTAAGGCTTCCCCACCACTGGTCCTGGGCCCTTCCCACCTTTCCAGTCTTCTTATACCTTAACTCTCCTCAACATGCTCTAAGATTAAGTGACATTTGTTTTCTCGTTGTTCCTCACACAAGACAGTCCATCTCCAGACACTGCAGCTTTGCATTAACTGTTCCCACATGCCTGGAGCATTTCCCCTATTCACTTCCACCTTGGCTTTTGTCTATTGGTAAAAACAAGTTTGCCTGGTACAGCCCCAGCCCCCAGGATGCTAATAAATCCAGGGATTGGGCATTGACCCTTTTCAGACTCTTACTAGAATGGTACCAGTAGGGCCAAGTCCTCTACTTCCCTATTCCTTATTTCTGTTCCTCTGCTTCCTATTCCTCAGCCCTGATTAGGTAATATAGAAATACTCTCACTTTACTGGTCCTACAGATAACACGGCAGTCTCCCATTGGAATCCTACTGGCTTTTTGTCTCAAACAATATAGAAGTTTGAGCTCTGAGGGTATGTGGATACTACTCTTACCCTGTGCTGCCCACTGTAGGCAGAGAGGCCATACACAAAGACTCTCCTTGCTGGAAGTTTTTCTCCTTCTCTGCTTGTGAGTAGCAGAAAAAAAAATTAGCTATCCCTGTGTAAGCTGGCATAATTCATCTGGACTCTCTTATACCACTTCAAGATTCAGCTCAAATCCTACTTTCTCCAAGAGACCTTTCACAATCTCCCTCACTGTTAGTGTCTTTCCACTGAAATTATCTTTCATCTACATTGCATACATACTTTCTCTGTACTATGTACACACACACACACACACAAACACACACCCCTAGATGTTTTTATATTGTCCCCCCCCCCCCACATTAGAATGTTAGTTATATTCTACATTAAGATCAAGTCTTTCTTTGTAACCCTAGAACTTAGCACAGTGCCTGGTGCATAATAAAAAGGTGCTTAATAAAAGGCTAGGTGGCACAGTGAATAGAGTACCGGCCCTGTAGTCAGGAGGACCTGAGTTCAAATCCGGCCTCAGACATTTAATACAAAACTAGCCATGTGACCTTGGGCAAGTCACTCAACCTCAATTGTCCTACCTTCCCCTCCCCCAAAAGCAAATAAAATGAAATAAAAATGAAAACTCCTAAAAAAATAAAAGATCATTGATTGATTGTGGAATTGAATTGGATCTGAAGATGCTTGCTAGTTGATTGACTGATGTTACAATTCTGATCATTGTGGTTGAAGACACTGACTCAAGATCAGTGGTGTTTCTTTCCCCCAAACCCTGGTGGAAATTGGCCACACAGGTATCATCAGTCCTGATTTTGTCATTTATGTAGATACGCTGCATAACTGTACTAGGTAATTGTGAGGGGCATCTGTTATTCTCTGTGGGCCTCAGCTTCCCCATCTATAAGACCCTGGAGACCATCACAGGTTTGTGAGGGGAGAGGAGAGTTGACATGGTCAACATGTGCAGGTAAACTGACTATTCTATACTTATCATCTACAGCCTTAGGAACTTTCTGCTCTTTATACTGGCTTATTGACCCATTGCCTACCTAGACAGAAAGAGCCCCCTGACTCTGCTTCCTGAACAACAGATGGAAAGCCTATTTGGCATCTGGAAAGCCCTCTTCTCCCCAAGGTTCTTTGGTCACATTATCCCCCCTGCTAACTGTTAGTCTGCCCAGCCTTCCCACCCCTCCTACCCTCTTGGCTTTGGTATTACCTTTGTAAGGCATCACTGGGTACACTGAAGAAGCAAGTGGAGCAGGCCAGCAGCAGGAGCTCCCAGCAATTCATTCCGTTCTGTCTCTCTGTCTGTCTGTCTGACCTGGGATTGAGACTGCCTGTTCTTTTCCAAGGTTCATGTCTTTTTATATACCACTGAATTATAGCTGGAAACCTCATCTTATTTGATTTATAGGTGATAGGACAGGAGTAATAAATTCCCAGCTGTGGGCTAACCCTGGGTACAGAGTCTTGTGTAGCAAGGTGAAAGGGGTGGTGGGAAAGTAGACCACCATTCAACGTCAGCAGTACAAATCCTTCATGATGATGTTGACCTGAAAGTTTGGTTAAAGGAGGCAAATAGGCTAGTTGATATGTAAATCCATATTGTTTATTCCTTTTAAGCTAGCTGAATACATACATATATGGAGCCAGCCAAACCCTGAGTTCCTGAACAAAAGAATGTGAAGGTTTAAATGCATTTTAGAACCATCCCCAATTCAGGGTGGCTGTGCCACTCAAATTTTTGATCTCCAAATATGTTTAATCATGGTATGAGAAAAGAACTTTCTTAATTGAATAGGTGGTAAATACAATGAAATAAGAGAGCCGACAAAGTGTCAATTAAAATTATGACTCAAGATATCTGTATTTTCTTTACCACTAACATGCCATTACATAGTATATGTCCAAAAAAATTAAGATAAAAAGTCCCATTACTCAGGGTAGTGTCTCGGGTTAAGGGTCTCATCCTTAATGGCCATAAAGTCAGCCCCATCTGACTTTGTTAACATAGGAATGTTAACATCTACCTAATGTTATGTTAACATAAGCTTCTGTTAACATAACCAGTAAACTTAAACTCTCAGTTTACTCAGAGAACAAAGAAGCTGTTATGTCCAAGCTCTTCAGGTTGATTAGTTCAGGCTTTGGCCCTTATTGAGGGTTCAAATCTATATTGAATGATTATCATTGGTAACACAGGATGTCCCTGGGTCCCACACTGTAGGTGATGTCAGGTGAGAGACAGAGAGAAACTGAGTGAGCCCAGGAGAGAATCAAGCCAGAACACAGGTTTCTGAATTCCCATGTCTAGGTTCTCTCTCCCAGCCCACAGCCCTTAAGGTTTTATTATCATTCTCCATGATTGACCACACAAGTGTTATCAGTCTTGATTTTGTCACAAATATGCTGTATAACTGTACTAGGTAATTATGGAGGAAATTCATTATTCTCTATGGGTCTTCATTTCCCCTTCTATAATGTGGAAGAAATCCTTCAGGCACAATGCTTATTTTCTGGGTAGTACCAAGGTAAATTTTACCTGGGAAAATTGGAAAGTGAAACTTTTGAGTCCCTAGACTCTCAGTCTTGCTCCCTTCTCCCCCTAATGATGGCCTCTCCCTCCCAATCCTTACAGAGGACACTCCTCTGTGAAAGTCAACAGTAGCACATCTCTACATGCATCCAAAATAAGGCTGCCCTCTGTCATTTGACAACATCATCATTAATATTATTCTCTTCCCCATCCTTTTTATACAGGCAGTTTTTTTTTTAAGAAAACTGAGGTCATCTATTGTGAGTTTCCTCTTCCCCCCATTCTCTACTTCAAACTCCCTCAATAGCATTTCTCATTCTTTCCTGCTTTGTTTCAATCCCTAAGGAAGAAGTAACTCTACTACTTGAGCTTTAATTCCATCCCTCTCCTCCCCCTATCTGGTCTCCTCCCATAGTTTGTCTCTTCAATCCATTCCTCCTCCCTAGGTCATCCTCAGTCTTGCCATTTCTACTTGCTCTTTCCTTGTTACTTACAAACAAGGCTATGTCTTCAGGTAACAGGGATAAGGTAAAAAGAGAGGCTGAGGAAGAAAATAGTGAGTAAAAACAACTTGGAGGGAAATTCTTAAATAGTGATGTTTATAGCAGGGATGTTTATAGCAGCTCTCTTTGTGGTGGCTGGAAGAACTGGAAATTGCAAAGATTTCCAACAGTTGGGGAATGGATGGACAAGATGTGATGTATGGTTGTGATGGAATACTACTATGCTGTAAGAAATGATGAGATCAATAGTAGAAGGACATGGAAAGACTTGCACGAAATGATCAAGAAAGAACGAAGCAGAGCCAGGTTAACACTGTATATACAGTAACAGCAATATTGTTTTAAGAACAACTTTGAGCAACTAAGTCATTTTGACTATTATAAATGTACAATTGAAATAAAAGACATGTGAAGAAAGATGCTATCTGCATCCAGAGAAAGAACTGATAAATAGAAAGATGTATAGAATAATTTTACATATATATGTATATGTATACACGCACCTATTTGTGTCTAATGGAAGCCATCTATAGGATAGGGAGTGGTGGGGGGAGAAAAAAAGAAACTTCTAAGAATATCTAAATAAACCTATTTTAGGAAAAAAAAATTGAATATGCCATAAATGAGCTTCCTAAGAAAAAAGCATCAGGATCAGATGGATTTATAATTGAATTCTATAAAACACTTAAATATCAATTAATTACAATATTAAACAAATTATTTGGAATAATAAGCAAAGGAGTCCTGCCAAACTTTTAAAATGAAACAACTATGGTACTGATACCTAAACCAGGAAGAGCAAAAACATAGAAAGAAAATTGTAGACCAGTTTCGTTAATGAATACAGATGCAAAAATCCAAAATAAAATACTAGCTAGGAGACTACAACAATATATCTCAAAGCTTATTCACTGTGACCAAGTGGGATTTATACCAGGAATGCAGGGATGGTTTAACAATAAGGAGAACTATTAACATAATTGATTACATCAACAACAAAAGTAACAAAAATTATATGATTATATTAATAGATACAGAAAAAGCTTTTGACTAAATGCAACACATTCCTATTTAAGAACACTTGAAAGTATAGGCATAAATGGATTTTTCCTTAACATGCTAAGAATCATTTACCTAAAACCATTAGCAAATATTATTTGCAATGAAAATAAGCTAGAAGCCTTCCCAATAAAATCAGGAGCAAAACAAGGATGACCTTTATTCAATATTGTATTAGAAATGCTAGCAATAGCAATAAGGAGGGAAAGAAATTGAAGGAATCAGAAGGGGCAACGAGGTTAATAAAACAATCTTTTTTGCAGATGATATGAATCTTAGAGATTCAACTAAAAAGTTGGTTGAAACAATAATTTTTTTTTAGCAAATTAGTAGGATATAAAATAAATGCACACAAATCATCAGCATTTCTAGAGATCACCCACAAAACTATGCAAGAAGAGATAATAAGAGATACCCTATTTAAAATGATCACAGAATATATAAAATACTGGAAGTTTACTTGCCAAGACAAAGACCTGCCAGGAACTACATGAACATAATTATAAAATACTTTTTATATGCAGATAAAGTCATATTTAAATAATTAGAGAAATAGCAATTGTTCATAGGTGGGCAGAGCCTATATAATACAAATGAGAATTTTACATAATCTACTTATTTAATGCCATCCCAATTAAATTACCAAAAAAATATATTATTGACTTGGGAAAAAGTAATAACAAAATTCATTTGTAAGAATAAAAAATCAAGAATATCAAAAGGATTAATGGGAAAAAATGTAAAGGAAAGAGGTTTTGCAGTACCAGATCTTAAATTATATTATAAGGCAGTATTATCAAAACTATCTGACACTAGCTAAGAAACAGAAAAGTGGATCAATGGAACAGAGTAGACATACAATACACAACCATAAATAGTTAATAACCTTCTGTCTGAAAAATGTAAAGATTTAAACTTTTGGATAAGAATTTACTATTTGGTAAAAAAAACTTTTGCAAAAACTGGAAGGCATGTCTGGCAGGAATTGGGTATAGACAATATCTTACACCCTTTACCGAGATAAGGTCAAAATGTATACATGACCTAGATGTAAAGGGAGCTATCATAAAAAAATTAGAAGAACATGAAACTTGTGTATAAAAGAATAATTTATGAATACATAGGGGGTAGAGCCAAGATGGCAAAGTAAAAGCACAAACTTGACATGGGCTCCTGCTTCAACCATCTCCAATACTTGTAAAAAAATGACTCTAAACAAATTTTAAAGCTACAGAACCCACAAAGATACAGAGAGAAACAAATCTCCCACTGAAGGCAACCTGGCAGGCCGACAGGAAAGGTCTATCAGAACATGCTGGGAGCTGAGTGCAGTTCCCAGTGAGCCGTGGTTCTGGCCTCAGAGCAGCCCCAACCAGTGTCCAGACCAGCCAGAGTAGACTTCAGGTGAGTGAATCACGAGCAGCTGTGGTGGTTTCCAGACTCCTCAACCCATAAATGCCAAAGAGGAAATAAAAAGTCAGTTGACAATTCTGTTGTAAGGGTGAAGGAACATCGTGGTCTGGCCCCTTCCCCCTGAGGTGAGAAGTGGCTGGCTTGTGGCTGCTTACCTGTTCTGTAGATCATAGGGGGACCAAGCTACCATTCAGAGGGTAATCACTCTTTGCTTTGACCTGCCTGGATCTGGATCGCGGTCTTGGGTGGTCCAGTGAGCCAGAGCTTATGGTGGCTGTAGAGAGGGTGCCCAACCAATAGCTCCAGCAGCTGTGAAAACCCCAGCAATTTGAGACAAAGCTCTCTCCATTCTGTAAGCAAAGTTCTACATGGCAAAGAGCTCAAAAGTCAAGTAATTGGCAAGATGAGGAAGCACAATCAGACCATACAATCCTTTTTTGGGGACAAAAAGGATCAAAACATGGAACTGGAGGAGGACAATGAAGTCAGAACTCCTTCATCAAAAGCTTTCAAGAAAAATATGAATTGGTCACAGGAGGAGTTGGGTATAGACATCTCCACATCTCCATGGAGGAGCTAAAGAAGGATTTTGAAAATCAAGTAAGAGAAGTGGAGGAAAAACTGGGAAGAGAAATGAGAATGATACAAGAAAATCATGAAAAGAGAGTCAACAGCCTGCTAAAGGAGACCCAAAAAATTCTGAAGAAAATAACACCTTAAAAATAGACTAACTCAAATGGCAAAAGAGGTCCAAAAAGCCAATCAGGAGAAGAATGCCTTAAAAAGCTGAATTTGCCAGATGGAAAAGGAATTTCAAAAACTCATTGAAGAGAATAATTGCTTCAAAATTTGACTGGAGCAATTGGAAGCTAATGACTCTATGAGAAATCAAGGTACTATAAAAGAGATCCAAACAAATGAAAAAAATAGAAGGCAATGTGAAATATCTCATTGGAAAAACCACTGACCTGGAAAATAGATCCAGGAGAGATAATTTAAAAATTATTGGACTACCTAAAAACCATGATTAAAAAAAGAACCTAGAAATCATCCTTCAAGAAATTCTCAAGGAAAATTGCCCTGATATTTTAGAACCAGAGGGAAAAATAGAAATTGAAAGAATTCACGGATCACCTCTTGAAAAAGATTGTCCCCCCAAAACTCCTAGGAATATCATAGCCAAATTCCAGAGTTCTCAGGTCAAGGAGAAAATATTACAAGCAGCCAGGAAGGAACAATTTTACTACTATGGAAACATAATCAGGATAACACAAGATCTAGCAGCTTCTACATTAAGTGATTGAAGGGCTTGAAATATGATATTTTGGAGGTCAAAGGAACTAGGATTAAAACCAAGAATCACCTACCCAGCAAAACTGAGTATAATGCTTCAGGGGAATATATGTTCATTGAATGAAATAGAGAACTTTCAGGCATTCTTGATGAAAAAAACAGAGCTAAACAGAAAATTTCACTTTCAAATACAAGAAGCAAGAGAAGCATGAGAAGGTAAACAGGAAAAAGAAATCATAAGGAACTTATTAAAGTTGAACTATTTACATTCCTACATGGAAAAATGATAATTGTAACTCATGAGACTTTTCTCAATATGAGGATAGTTGAAGGGAATATATATATATACATACATATATATGTATGTAAAGGAGGATGTATGTTTATATAAATATATATGTGAGTGTGTACATATGTGTGTACATGTATACATAGACAAAGGGCACAAGATGGGTTGAGTATGAAGGAATGTAAGAGGTGAGAGAGAAATATATTTGGAGAAGGAGAAAGGGAGAGATAGATTAGGATAAATTATCTCATATAAAAGAGGTAAGAGAACACTATTACAATGGAGGGGAAGAGCAGGAAAGTGAAAGGGAATGGTTCAACCTTACTCTCATTGAATTTGGCTTAAGGAGGGAATAGCATACACATTCAATCTTGCCCTACAGGAAAGCAGGGGGGAGGGGATAAGTGGAGGGGTGATAGAAGGGAGAGAAGATTTGGGGAGAAGGTAGTTAGAAGCAAACACTTTTGAAAAGGGACAGGGTCAAAGTAGAAAATAGAATAAGTGGGGTCAGGATATACTGGAGGGAAATATAGTTAGTCTTTCACAATATAACTACTATGGAAATGTTTTTATATTTGTGTATAACTACACGTATAACCTATGTTGAATTACTTGTCTTCCCAGTGGGGGTGGGTGAAGAGGGAAGAAGGGAAAGACTCTGGAAATCAAAGTTTCAAAAAACAAATGTTAATGCATGTTACATGCAACTGAGAAATAAGATATATAGGCACTGGGGTATAGAAATCCATCTTGCCCTACTAGAAAGTTAGGGGAGGGGATGGGGGAGGATATAAGAGAGAAAAGATTGGGGAAAGGGGTATTCAGTAGGCTTGCTATTTTGGGGTGGGGGTAAGGGAGAGACGGGGAGAAAAATTTGTAACTCAAAATCTTGTGGAAATGAATGTTGAAAACTAAAAATAAATAAATAAATTGGAAAAAGTTTATGAATACATAAAAGATAGCATTGTGAGACATAAAATGGTTAATTTTGATTACATTAAATTAAAATGGTTTTGTACAAATAGAACCAATGTAGCCAATATTAGAAGGAATGCAGAAAATCTGAGGGAAAAACTTCTGCAGACAGTTTCTTGGATAAAGGAGAACTTTGTCAAATTTATAAAAATGTGAATTGTTCCCCAATTGATAAATGGTCAAGGGATATGACAAAGGTAGTTTTTCAATGAAGAAATCAGACTCTCTCTCTCTCTCTCTCTCTCTCTCTCTCTCTCTCTCTCTCTCTCTCTCTCTCTCTCTCTCCACACATGCATATATACATATTATATATATATATGTTTGTGTATAGATGTTTACATATATAGTTATATGAAAAATTCTCTAAATCATCTGATTAGAGAAATGCAATTTAAAACAACTTTCACATATCATCTCACATCTATCAGATTGGCTAAAATGACAAATGTTGGATGGAATGTGGAAAAATTGGGACACTAATGCACTGTTGGTGGAACTGTGAATTGATCCAACCATTTTGGAGAGCAATCTGGAATTATGTTCAAATAATTATAAAATTATGTATACCCTTTCATCTAGCAATACTACCACTAGGTCTGTTTCCCAAAGTGATCAGGGGTGGGGTGGGGAGAACTTCTAAAATATTTATAACAGCTCTCTTTGTTGGTGGCAAAGAACTGGAAATTGAGGGGATGCCCATCAATTGGGGAGTGGCTAAACAAGTTGTGGTATATGATTGTTATAGAATACTACTGTGTTATGTGAAATGATGAACAGGTTGATTTTAGAAAAACAAGAAAAGACTTTCATGAAATAATGAAGAGTGAAATGAGCAGAACCAAGAGAACATTATATACAATAATAGCAATATTGTTCAAAGAACACTATGAACAACTAAGTTTTTCTGAGTAATATAAGTACTCAAATCACAAAGGACCTAAGAAAAAAGATGTCATCCATCTCCAGAGAAAGATGGATATATATCTTACTTATAGAAGAATGCATAGGAGAGAGAGAGAGAGAGAGAATCTGTGTCAAATAGTGGCCTCTCTAATGTGGTGTGGGGAGGGAAGGAGTTCAGAACTTAAAATGTAACCAGAAAATTTTAAATTAAAAAAAGAACAAATAGGAAAATGATGAATGTTGGAGAAGATATGGGAAAACTGGAACACTATTTCATTATTGGTAGAGTTGTAAACTGATCCAACCATTCTGGAGAGCAATTTGGAACTCTGTTCAAAGGGCTATAAAAATGTGCATACTCTTTGATCCAGCAATACATTTCTAGGGCTGTATCCAAAAGAGATCATAAAAATGGGAAAAGGATCCACACATACAAAAATATTTATAGCAGCTCTTTTTGTGGTGACCAAGAACTGGAAACTGAGGGGATGCCCATTATTTGGGGAATGGCTGAACAAGTTGTGGTATATGAATGGAATGGAATACTATTGTGCTATAAGAAATGATAAAAAGGTGAACTTCAGAAAAACCTGGAAAGACTTATATGAACTGATTTTTAGTGAAATGAGCGGAACCAGGAGAACACTGTACACAGCAACAGCCACAGTGTTTGATTACTGACTTTGATATACTTTGTTCTTCCCACCAATGCAAGGACCTAAAACAATTCCAAAAGATTCCTGATGGAAAATGCCATCTACATCCAGAGAAAAAAAATATGGAGTCTGAATGCAGATATTTGATCTTTTTTTTGGTTTTGTTTTATTTTTCCTTTCTCATGGTTCCTCCCATTTGTTCTCTTTCTTCTATATAACATGACTAATGTGAAAATATATTTAATAAGAAGGTATATGTAGAGTCTATATCGGATTGCAAGCTGTTTTGGGGAGGGAGGTGGAGAAAATTCAAAACTTATGGAAGTGAATGTTACAAACTAAAAATAAATAAATAATTTCAAAAAGAACAATCTTGATCCTAAAGGAAAGATATTAGAAGACACTTCCCCAGCAATTCTGTGCAGAGATAGGAGGGAGGGTCTGGTCCACAAGCTCACCACAAATTGGCCCCTTTCTATCTTTCCAGGCTTCTTCTTCTTCTTTTTTTTTTTTTGGAGGGGAAAGGCAAGGTAATTGGGGTTAAGTGACTTTTCCAAGGTCACACAGCTAGTGTCAAGTGTCTGAGATAAAATTTGAACTCAGGTCCTCTTGGCTACAGGTCCAGTGCTCTATTCACTGCGCCGCCAAGCTGCCCCCTTTCCAGACTTTTTAAACACTACTCCTTTCCCCACACTCTACGGTCTAGCTACCTACTCACCAATCCTCACACACAATTCTCCAGCTCCTCTAACTGAGCTTTTGCATTAGCTAGTCCCTTGCCCCCAATACCTGGGTTGCTTTCCCCACATACTTCAGACTCTAAGAATGCCTGGTTTTATTCAAGACTCCATTAAAGTTCCATCTTCAGCAGAAGATCCTTACTCTTAGCATTCCATCTACTAGTGCCATCCCCTGTAAGGTTATCTTGTAACTACTTTGTAAGTATCTTTGTATATATATATATATATATATATATATATATATATATATATATAAAGATATATGTATATATTTGTACATATATCCAAAGATACATATGTATATATACATATAAAGATACATGTGCATATATACAAAGATATGTATACATATCTTTATATGTTTCTTTGTACATGTTGTTTTCTCCTCTCTCCCTCCCCATTTAGAATATAAGCTCCTTGAGGGCAGGAACTATTTTTTTCCCCTTTTCAGTGCTTAGCACAGTACCTGACACAAAGTAGACACTTAATACATGATTATTAAACATTGCATATAATGTCATATTTTTCAATATTTTAATTAATTTTTCTGAACTATATAAAAATATTTATTAGAAGGAATGGTTCTCTGGGAGAGGAAAAGGGTAGGCATATAAGGGGATATCTAGGTAAGGTAAAAAACACAAGATATTAATAAAATCCATTAAGTAAATTTTGATATAAATTTTACTTTACCTAGCATATGTAGTACAGTTAAGTATAGTATTTGCATGATACACAAAGCTGGTCTGTTATACTTACATACTAACCTCAAAACACATCAGACCTTGAATGTGCAATGAATATAAAAAGACTGCTCATATTGAAGGGAAACATACATGAGTCTCCAACTCTCCCACAGTGTTGACAGCTTACATGTTCAGTGAACAATATTGCTCATGGCAAAGAACACTGTGTGCCACGAAAAAAATAAAACCAAGTTTTGTTTGAGAACATTGTAGTAATAGAATGGGGGTGAATGATGGGGTTTGGAGGAGAGGGGGATGGATGCTAAGAAAGGATATTCAGGCATTTCAGTGTCCGTGGGTTTGGGGGGGGACTAAATGGTGTCAAGGAGTTTTGGGGAGCACTATTGGGAAGAAGCAGTGCAGCAAGGTCAGGCAACCAAAAAGTCTTTAATGACAAAATCAAAGATGTACTCAGAGCTATAAAGAAATGTTCTTCCTGGAGGTGGCTAGGTGGAACAGTGAATAGAGCACCTGCCCAGGAGTCAGGAGGACCTGAGTACAAATCCAGCCTCAGACACTTAACACTTACTAGCCATGTGACCTTGGGCAAGTCACTTAACCCCAAATGCCCTGCCTTCCTCCCTCCAGAAAGCAAAAGCAAAAGCAAAAGAAATGTTCTTCCCAACTGCAGGACTAGGGTTAAAAAAAAAACCCAAAAAACCCAACTTCACAAGTAGAAGTGGAGAGGCATTGGATCATGAGTTTAGAGCTGGAAGGATTCTTAGAAGTTGTGGAATCCAAACCCCTCATTTTACAGATAAGGAAAGTGAAGTTGAAAGGGTCAGTAACTTGGTGGCAGTTGGGTAGTCGCATAGTACACAGAGCACTATGTCTGGAGTCAGGAAGAATTGGTTCAAATCTATCCTCAGACACTTGCTAGCTTTGTGACCTCGGGTAAATCTCTTAACCTCTGTTGCCTCATTTTCCTCATCTATAAAATGGGACTAATAGTACCACCTAGCTCTCAGGGTTATTGTGAGGCTCAAAAGAGATAATTGTAAAACAGTATAGTGCCTGCCAGATAGTAAGCACTATATAAATGTTAGCTATTATTATTTAGTGCTGAATCAGAATTTGAACTCAGGTCTTCCTGATTCCAACTCAAGCACTGTGCTACCTAGAGGCCCAGGTCTAACTCAATGGTCATTTGTGTGAAAAAATATCAGGGAGTTTTTAGAGGAATTTTTGTCATTTTTTCAGTCATGTCTGACTCTTTATGATTCCAGCTGGGGTTTTCTTGACGAAGATACTGGAGTGGTTTTCCACTTCCTTCTTCTAGCTTGCTTTACATGTTTAGAAGTTTAATATGAGCCCCAAATATTAGCCAAAAAAGGTAAAACAATCTTGGTCTGAGTCGAGAGGTACATAGTGTCCTAAGCAATGCTAGTCTCCCTGTCCTCTGTCCTGGTCAGATCTCAGCATCTGGAGGACTGGATTCAGTTCTGAGAATCTTAGAAAATCTGAGAATTTTAGGAAGGATATTGACCAGCTCTAGAGTTCCCAAAGAAGAGTAACCAGGGTTGTCTCCAATTCATGTGTCCAAGAAACAGAATGTTTCACCTGGAGAAAGCATGTCTTGAGGATTGGAAATGGGAGGAAAACCTCATAAATGTCCAGCTTTTGAAAGGTGCTCACGTGGAAGAGGTATTAAGCCATCTTCTACGTGGCTTCAGAGGGTAGAATCAAGAGCCATGGGAAGAAGTGACAAAGAAGCCAATTTAGGTTTGATGTCAGGGGAAATTTTCCCAGCAATTAGAGCTGTCCAAAAAATGGAATAGGACAGGAGTGGGGAAGCTGGGTCATCGAGACCACATGTGGCCTTCTAGGTCCTTGGGTGCAAGCTTTTGACTGAGTCCCAGTTTTACAGAACAAACCCTAAGAGGATTTGTTCTATGAAGTTTGGATTCAATCAAAAGGCCACCTTTGAGGACCTAAAGGGCCATGTGTGGCCTCAAGGCCACAGGTTCCCTACCCCTGGAACAGGAGGTAATAAGCTCACCCTGACTGAAGAGCTTCGAACAAATGTCACCTATTGGGTATATTGCAGAAGGGATCTTCATCCAGGTCAAGATATTATAGTATCTTTCTTCTCTGAAATTCTGTGATTTTATTGTGGGCAGCCAGGTGATACACTGGACAGAGCACTGGCCCTGGACTCGGGAAGACCTGAGTTCAAATTCAGCCTCACATACTTAACTAACTGTGTGACCCTGGGCAAATCACTTAACTCTGTTTGCTTCAGTTCCTCATCTGCAAAATGAGGTGGAAAAGGAAATGGAAAATCAGTCTGGTGTTTTTGCCAAGAAAACTCCAAATGGGGTAACAGAAAATCAGATATGATTGAAACAATTCATCAACAACATTATTGGATGGAGCCTTGTTAATGAGATGATTTGATAACATCTACAAGGAACTCCAACTTTGAAAGGCAAAGGATTGGGCTGAGGTATGAGGCCACAGAAAGAATGCATTTGAGTTCTCTCCCAAGGGAGTATGCTTGGTGGTCAGATGGTGAGGCTGATGAGGGATGGGAAGCTGGGCAAGGCATTGATGGATAAATGATGAACATCTTCAAGTAAGGTTACCATGCTGTAGAACTTGAAAGTGTAATGTCAAAGGGTCTGGATTTGGGAAGGACTTTAAAGATGTCATACTCCAGCTTCCTCATTTTATACCTGAAAAAACAGGGACCTCCCAAAGACGTGATTTGGCTAAGGTAATAAGTCACATAGGTAGCAAGTCGCAGAACTGGAATTTGAACCCAAGTCCCCTGAACCTAGATTCACATGAGAAATGGATGAAGAACTCAGGATACTCAGCCTAGAGAAGAAACACCAGGGAAGGCCTGGCCCATTATAGGATAGTGGAAAGAGCACTGGCCTACAAATCAGAAGGGCTGGGTTCAAGTCTTACCTTGCTACTACCGTGTTTCCCCGATAATAAGACCTATCCCGAAAATAAGCCCTCCCCTTACTGTGTAATATTCCTCTAAAAATAAGCCCTCCCCCCAAAATAAGCCCTATTGAGATTGCTACTGTAGTGAAGGTGATCCCCTACGCTACACGCTACATTACGGTACCCTCTGTATGCACCGTCCCCCCCCGTTGAAACGCACGCTGTGCTCCGAGCTGCATCCAATCAGAGCTGCAGCAGTGAGCGCGTCATCCTGTTCTTTATTGAATTCATTATTGAATAAAGGTACATTTTTTTGTTCACATTTACCTGTTTATTAAAATTGCTGTCAATGTTCATTAAAATAAGCCCTCCCCTGAAAATAAGCCCTCTGGTGTTTTTCTGTCCAAAAAAAATTAATAAGACAGTGTCTTATTATCGGGGAAACACGGTATCACTTTCCCTTTCTGGACCTTAGTTTCTCTGTATGTAAAATGTGGGGGCTGGGCTAGATCACTGTAATGTTAATGGGAGTTGAAGATCTTTCCTGCCTATTAATAGGCCTCATGTGGAGCCCAACAAGAGAAGTTTGATTAGTGAGGCTAGTTTTTCAGGAAGGCCCCCACCTTTTCCTACTCTGTAATTAGGCCGTGGGTTATGAGTGTTGTGATGCCCTCTGACCCTGAAGAAGGGTATATATATTCTGAGGTTAGCATTTTGCTTTGGGGCTCACTCATGGGAAGAGTATTTGAGTGATGTAGCCAGAGGAGACTCTGGGTAGCCATTAAGGAGCCCCCAGGCTTTGAAAACCCAGATGTTGGTGCTTCTCTCTCTGGTAACTAACTATGTATGTATATAATGGTCAGACAGTTGTATCTGTCTGTTGATCTGTAATGTATGTAGTATTTGATTAGACTGTTGGAAACCCTATCTGTTCATCTCAATGCTATTATTTCTGTTTGTATTTTCTCTGAAGTTCAGGGTACTGATTTTTCTCCCTGAACTAAGTGAATGAAATATACATATATAATACATATATATATGTGTGTGTGTGTATGTTTGATTAAAGTAAGATGGTTGACCCCTTTTGAGTAGTTTTCCTTTAGAAAATCAGATCAAAGAACCTGTGCTAGCAGCCATCCTGGGTATGCTGTTACAATCATCTCTGATGTCTCTCTGAGCTCTTGATTTCTTAACCTTTGACTTTCCTGAGCCTTAGTTCTCCAAAGTGACTGGGTTGAATGAAATGGTCTGTAGGGTCCCTTCTACTTCTTTTTTTTTTTTTATAAGCAATTGGGGTTAAGTAACTTGCTTAAGATTACACAAGTAATTTGCTCAAGGTCATACGGCCAGTTATTTCTGGGTGTGGTGCTGAGTATCTGAGCCCAGATTTGATCCCCAGGTCATCCTGACACTGGAGCTGGTACTCTTACTCGCTGAGCCACCTGTCTGCCCCTAAGCAATTGGGGTTAAGTAACTTGCTCAAGGTTACACGGCCAGGTGTTTCTGGGTGGGTGCTAAGTTTCTGAGCCCGGGATTCGATCTCCAGGTCATCCCAACACTGGAGCTGGTGCTCTTACTCGCTGTGCTACCTGGCTGCCCCAGTCCCTTCTACTTCTAAAAATGTGAGTCAGGGCCTGTTAATATTTTAAGGGCTTTATGTGGAAGAAAGGCTTCTTTGTTTGTGCAAGGCCCAGACAACAAAAACGGGACCAAGGAGTAGAGGATTTCAGCTCAATAAAAGAATGAACTTTCTAAGAACTAAGAGCTGGTCAGTAATGGAACTGGTTGTCTCATGAATTAATGAGTTTTATGTAAATGAAAATGCTCAAACAGAGGCTGTAAAAGATAACATAAAAAAGATTTCTACATTATATGGATGGATGATGTCCTTTCCAACACCAAGATCTCATCATTCCTTTTTTTTGAGGCATTCAGGGTTAAGTGACTTGCCCAGGGTCACACAGCCATTAAGTACAAGATCCCATGATTCTGTGAATCCCTATACCCAGTTCAGTACCATAGCCACTAGCCTCCACCATTTTCCTAAGGGCAGAGAATGGATGAGGAAAGAGAGTGGGAGATTGCTATAAGAATTTCAGCTTTTCTTTCTGAGCTGGTGACCTTGCTTGCCTTCTAACTTCCCCAGGGCCCTGACTGTGATGAGAAGGAAGAGAACACAATTGTGTAAAGATTTTTATCAGAGTCATCTCCCAGGCCCTTCATCTCAAGGGTCCAGTTTTTCCCACAGAAGCCTCACCTCAAGCTTCCACTGGCAAGGCCAATAGGGCCCTCGAGCTACGTCAACTCTGAGGAACAAGGTAAAGGGACAAAGTGGAGGAAATGGTGGGAAGATGGTTGTATTTCACTTGTTCCTCATTAATGGGACCTAGGGCAGCCCCAGTCATCTGAGAATCAGCCAGGAGATGTATAAATTCATTCTGACTCAGTCCTATTAGCTTTCTGGTGGGAAAAAAAAAAGGAAGGAGGCACTTAGAAGCAAGAGAGTCCCTCCCCATGAGGCAAAGTGGAGCCCAGGATCTCTCTGAAAGTGAGCCTTCAACACCTACTTATTTTTGCATAATTATACTTTAATGGGGGGGCTAAAATTTATTTCTCTGCAATACTGGCTCAAAGCTAGCACAAAGAGCATCATCTTAGATTACAAAGGTTGGTGGCCATCATGAGCAATCCTTGGTGGACAAGAGAGGAGGCTTAGGGTGAAGGCGATAGGAAGCCAGTGTGTTATAGGGGAAAGAGCACTCTCTGCTTGGGTTCAAATTTGACTTTATCTTATTACCTGTGTAATTCTGGGTGAGTCACACAATTTCTCAGTTTCCTCATATATGAAATGAGGCAGTTGGACTAGATGCCTCTATGGCCTTTTCCAGTCCTAAAGCAAGGATCCTAGGTCCCCAAAGCTGTGGGTTTTGAAAACATGGAACTACTTGTGATAGAAACAACTCAAATGAGAATTATCTACAAAGGCCCAAACTCAGAGGATAAAACCTATTGTGGGGGAGGGAAGATTAAGTACTTGTAGGGTTCATAAATATTTAAGCACAATGCTGGACCTTTTAAAGCAAACCCAGGAAGAGAAGGAATGGGTATGGACCTGGCAGGCCTCTCTTCCATCAGCTTTAATTAACTGCCCCACCCCCACCTCCCCTATGCGTTGCTTCTAACTCCCAGAGGGCCCCAGCTGGTTCTTCCAAAGAATTTTTCAATCAGTCCAGAGCTCTGAGCAGCTGGGCCTTGAAGGGAAAGAAAGAACTCCAAATAAGGGCTTAATAACTTAGATTCAGGGCCAGTATTGTGTGGGTGGTCCCCGTTGAAATGAACAATTTAATGAAGACTGCTGGGGAAGAAGTCAGAGGTTGGGACTAGAGGGTCTCAAGGATAGGAAGAAGGAGGTATCCAGAAGGAGAATGTCTACTATTTTTAAAAGGAACCTTGAAAGAATCAGAATTCAGATTAGGGTTGAAATGGTCCCTTCCTGACTCTCCAGGCTTCACCGTTCTTGGAAAAACCCAAGAACATGGAGGCAATGCTGACCTACCTTTGGAATTTGAAAGTGAATGGAGCAGAGGGGATGAGGGGCTGGAAACAAGTAGTAGGATGACGCCTTTTTTGTTGTTGTCATTTCATTGTTTCTCAGTCGTGTCCAGCCTTCTGCATCTCCATTCTGGGTTTTCTTGGCAAAAAAAAAAAAAAACTGGAGTGGTTTGCCACTTCCTTCTTCAGCTCATTCGACAGATGAGGAAACAGAGGTAAGCAGGGTTAACACAGAGCTAGTAAAGTCAGACTTGAATTCACAAAGGTAGGTCTTCCTGACTCCAGGCCCAGGCTCTCTCTATACCCTATGACATCACCTAGCTGCCCTAAGATACTAGAGGGGTTTGCCATTTCTTTCTCCAGGATAACACCCTAAGGGAATGAAAAATACTTAAGTATTGGTGGCATATCTTTTACAGCAGAGGAATTATAGTCAGAGGACCTGGGTTCAAATCTTAGTTCTTCTTTTCGTTATCTATTGGACTTGGTACATGTGAAGATATAACTCTAAGACTCAGTTTTCTTATCTATAAAACAAGGGGACTGAACCTGAGGTCCATGGATAGATTTTAGGGGCTCTGTGAACTTAGAAAGCAATTATACTTTTATTTTCACTAACTCTTGGTTTCCTTTGCGATGCTCTGTATTTTATTTTAAGTATTATGTTTTCTTTTTGTTTGTTTTGTTTTATTTCAAAGACTGGATCTCCCAACCTCACTCAGTCTTCAAATGCAGGTGCCATTCATGGGCAAATTCCAATACTGATCAACACAGTTCATCTTACCATGAGCAACCTAGTGTCACATGCACATCCCTCCACTCCTCCCAAGAGCTCACAATACTGATGTCAAAGTTAGTGCAGACACTAGATCAGTCTAGTACACAGTAGTTCAGGAACTTCTCAGCTCAAACACTGATTAGTCTTAGCTTTGAGAGCAGCTGGGGTTACAGGTGTGGTGACCCTCCCACTTATCTCTTCCTCATCAAAAACATGATTCTGAGAAGAGATCCATAGGTTTAAACAGACTGGCCAAGGGATCCATATTACAAAAAAGGTTAAGTACCTCTGGACTAAAACTTCTAATTCTAAATCCTGTGAAAATCCATTTTGCCTAGGGTTATCAAAAGCCATATAGCAAAGCATATAAATAAACCAAGCCTTTAAGATGAAAAATAATACTTTTCTTCACATTGGGGGTGCCTTCTTCCTATGCCAGGTAAAATAACCTTTATGTGTCCAAAAGCTATAACCCACAGATTTCAGATTTTGCCTCTTCTTCCACTTCTCCTTCCTTTCCATGTCCTTTATCTGACTCTTGGATTTCAAAACCATTGTCTCATTCTGTAACTTCCCTCAGAGCCTGAGGCCTCCGCACCACAGAATATCTATCCATCTCTAAGGTCTTCTCAACATGGAACATCCCCTTATAAGGCTTACCTGACTCCCTTCTCCCATTGGTGAGTTCTTCCTGCAGTTTATATTTTGTGAAGCAACCGCGGCTGATGATGATTCTCCTTGCAGGCCTGTTCCCAGCTTTCAGACTTCAAAACCATGCCCCCTTGCTGGGACCTTCAAACTTACTAGGTCAAAACTATTTCCATAATAATACTAAGATATTTTAATTTTTAATATGACAAACATCAAGAGATATAACCAAAATAAACAAATGCATGGGGTCAGGTGTTCCTCAATAATTTTTAAGAATGTAAAGGGTTGTTGAGAACAAAAAGTTTGAGAACTACAATCCTATCTTATAATATGTACCATTGTAGTTAATAACTATTAAGAGTCAGCATGATTTCCTCAAGAACAGGTCATGTCAGAATAACCTCATTTCCTCATTTTGATAGGGTTACTAGATGAGGGGAATGCTATAAATATAATTTACCAAGACCTGCAAAGCATTTGACAAAGTCTCTCATGTTATCCTTGTAGGCAAGATGGAGAGGTATTGACTAGACAAATACACTTAGGTGGATTCAGGTTACAAAGTGTTGTGTGTTGTTTGACCTTCATTCTTGAAGAGGATCAATGACATCAGGAAGATGATGTTATGACTTGTAAGTGAATCAAATTGAAGAGAGGCTGGGCTGTACAAAGTCACCAGCCTCACTATCTCCTCCAGAGCCATCTGGGTCCAGTGGTAAAATATAGATCAGGATGACTGAAGATGGCCCCAGATGCAGTGGGAGACCTTGGTCTTTTTAAGCTAAGGTCTTTTCCAGGTCTCAGTTTGTCTGAGGCAACACCCATTCAGTGATTAAGGCTAGATAAGAAATGAGCCCCCCACCCCCACCCCAAATGGTCTCTTTTACCTAGGCAAAAACAATCAGTCTGGGAAGGGTTCAGGCTAGGTCAACTTAGAAGAAGGTATCTAGTAGAGTGCCCTAATTATCTGTGTTTGTCCTATACTATTTACCTTTTTTTTTTCTTTAGCCAGCTTGGATTAAAAACATAGATGTCATGCTTATTACCTTTAAAGATGACCCAAAGATGGGAAGCTGGGAGGGATAGCTAATGGATTAGATGACAGGAAGGATTTAAAATGATCTGAATAGGCTAGGATGTTGAGCTAAGTCTGTTTTTTATTTGATATTTAATAGGATAAATATAAATTCTTACAATTGTGTTTTTAAAAAAAACATCCATAAGAAATTGGGTATAGTATGCCCAGACAGGTATTCATCTGAAAAAGATCTGTTGGGGTTGGGGGGTTTGTGGACCACGTGCTCAATGAATCAACAGTATGACATGACATCCAAAAAAGCTAATGTAATCTTACCCTGTATTAAGAAAGGAATGATGTTCAGAATATGGGAAGTGACAGTCTCATTTTGTTCTTATGTGGCTCAACATTGAAGGGCTTATTGCTTTGGGATGTTACAGCACATCCTGAATAGCTCTTGGTTCTCTAATTCACTATAGCTAAAGGCAAGGAGGAAGATGGAGGCTGTGTCAAATCTGCTTTAAAACCAGGAGGAGCAGCTCACTTGGTGGATCTTAAAGGGAATGATTCTACTCTCAAGCATTCTCTTTTTCTACTTGCCAATCAGGCCAGTACTCATTGGTGTCTCCCTATGGGGTTCCCATCCTCAACCCTGGGAGTCTTTCACTTACATTTTCAATATGCACAGATGACATAAAATCCTACTTAGACAACCTTGAAAGCCTGGGTCTTAGGCTTCCTTTTCTAGTTTGTTTCTTTTCCAAATACAGGTGACTGATCAATGATCTTGCAGTGAACATTTGGAAGCAAGCTTTTGAGTTATAAAATTCACTCCAATCTATTCTCCACAGAGAACCAAAGTGATTTTTTTCCCAAATGCTTTATTAACTTCTGATTTACATCATTCATTTCCACCAGATTTTGAGTTATAAATTTTCTCCCCATTTTTCCCCTTCCCACTGCCCCAAAATAGCAGTACCACAGGATATCCCCTCCTCCAATCTGCTCTCTCCCATATCTTCTCCCATACCCCCTTCGACTTTTCCAGTAGGGCATGGTGGATCTCTATGCCCCAGTGCCTATATGTCTTATTTCCCAGTTACATATAAAATAATATTAATAATATATATATATATATATATTTTAAACATTTGATTTTAAAACTTTGAATTCCAGATTCATTCCCTTCCTCCTTTGTCACATACCCTTACTGGGAAGATAAGTAATTCAGTATAGGTTGTACATGTGTAGCTAATGCAAAACATTACCATAGTAGATATATTGTAAAAGACTGACTATATTTCCCTCCCTCCTATCCCACTTCCCACTTGTTCTATTCTCTACTTTGATCCTGTCCCTTTTCAAAAGTGGGTGCTTCCAACTTACCTCCCCCCCATAGCCTGCCCTCCCTTTCATTATCCCCCCTCTCATCCCCTTCCCCCCTACTCTCCTGTAGGGTGAGATACCCTATTTAGTGTGTATGTCATTCCCTCCCTGGGCCAAATTCAATGAGAATAAGATTGACCCATTGCCTTTTGCCTTCCTGTTCTTTCCCTCCACTTTAACCATTTTGTCTTGCCTCTTCTATATGAGATAGCTTACCCCATTCTGTCTCTCCCCATCTCCTCTCATTATATTTGTCTCTCACCTCTTAATATCACCTTTTAAGTATCATCCCTTCCTATTAAATTGGTCCTGTGCCCTCTATCTATGTATACCTTACACATATATACACACATTCACATATGCCCATATACCCTCCTATATAGACATATATATATATATATATATTTCTATTCCCTTCAACTATTTTCATACTGAGAAAAGTTTCATTAGTTACAATTATCACTTTTCCATGTAGGAATGTAAATAGTTCAACTTTGATAAGTTCCTTATGATTTCTTTTCCCTGTTTACCTTCTCCTGCTTCTCTTGCTTCTTGTATCTGAATGTTAAATTTTCTATTCAACTCTGGTTTTTTCATCAAGAATACTTGAAAGTCCTCTATTCCACTGAATGACCATATTTTTCCCTGAAACATGATACTCAGTTTTGCTGGGTAGGTGATTCTTGGTTTTAATCCCAGCTCCTTTGACCTCTGGAATATCATATTCCAAGCCCTTCAATCCCTCAGTGTAGAAGCTGCCAGATCCTGGGTTATCCTGATTGTGTTTCCACAATATTCAAATTGTTTCTTCCTGGCTGCTTCTAATATTCTCTCCTTGATCTGGGAATTCTGGAACCTGGCTATAATATTCCTAGGAGTTTTCTTTATGGGATCTTTTTCAGGAGGTGATCTGTGGATTCTTTCAACCTCTATTTTGCCCTCTGGTTCTAAAACATCAAGGCAGTTTTCCCTGAGAATTTCTTGGAGGATGATTTCTAGCTTCTTTCTTTGATCATTGCTTTCAGGTAGTCCAATAAATTCTAAACTATCTCTCCTGGATCTATTTTCCAGGTCAGTGGTTTTCTCAATGTGATATTTCACATTGCCTTCTATTTTTTCATTTGTTTGGATCTGTTTAATAGTATCTTGATTTCTTATAAAGTGACTAGCTTCCATTTTCTCCAATCTAATTCTGAAGGAATGATTCTCCTCAGTGAGCTTTTGAGATTCTTTTTCCATCTGGCAAATTTGGCTTTTTAAGGCATTCTTCTCCTCATTGCCTTTTTGAGTCTCTTTTGCCATTTGAGTTAGTCTATTTTCTAAGGTGTTATTTTCCTCAGTCAGGCTGTTGACTCTCATTTTATAATTTTCTTGCATCATTCTCATTTCTCTCCCCAATTTTTCCTCCACTTCTCTTATCTGGTTCTTAAGGTCCTCTATGGCCTGTAACCAACTTGTATTTTTCTTTGAAGCTTTTGGTGCAGGAGTTCTGACTTCACTGTCTTCCTCCTGTTCCATGCTTAGATCCTTTTTGTTGCCAAAATAGGAGTGTAAAGTTGGGTTGCTCTGTTCATTTTGCTTTCTTTGCCTGCTCATGTCACCACTCAATCACTTGACCCCTGGGCTTTTTGCCACAGTAGGACTCTGCCACCAGACAGGGGAGCTTTGTCCCAAATGCTGGAGTTTTCTCAGCTGCCAAAGGTATTAGTTGGATGCCCTCTCTGAAGCCTACACACACTCTGGCAAGCTGGTTGCACATCCCAGGACCTCCACCCTAGACTGAAGTCTAAATCCAAGCAGGTTAAAGCAAGAGTGATTACCCCTCAGACTGGTTGCTTGGTCCCCCTACACTCTTCAGGCCAGGAGCTGAAGCTGCCATGTGGGGGTGGCTGCAGGGTCGTGGCCCCTCAGCGGCTTCTCACCCCTGGGGCAAAGGCTGACAGCACTCCCAACTACTGGATCCCAAAGTCCACACTGCACTGACCTCTCCCTTTGTCCTTCACATCTATGTGTTGATAATTCTGGAAACCACCACAGCTGTTGGTGATCTGGAGTCCCTCCAGCCAGTGATTGGTCAGGCCCACCCTGGGGCTAAAATCTCTGGCCTGTGGGGGGGCTGGACTTGGCTCCAAGAGTGGTGTGCTAGCTGATTCCTGCCGGCCTGCTGGGCTTTCCTCAGTGGGAGGTTAGATTCTCTGTGTCATCTTGTGGGTTATGTAGCTCCAAAGTTTGTTCAGAGTTTCCTTTAACATGAATTGGGGGAGGTGGAAGCCAGTGCCCCAAGGAAGTCCTTTTTCTGCCATTTTAACTCTGCCCCTCAGGATTTATTTTTCTTTGACTTGTTCTTTAGCATTAGATTAATTTCCAATGAATTTTTAATTTATGTTCCCATAGTCCTTTATTAAATGTAATTTTTATTTGTTATCTGAAAAGTATACATTTAATATTTTTGCTTTTCTGCATTTGATTATGAAGTTTTAATGCCTTAATACATGATCAGTTTTTCTCTAGGTGCCATGTATCACTAAGAAAAGGTATATTCCTTTCTTTTCCCATTCAGTTTTCTCCAGAGATCTATCATATGTAACTTTTCTAAAATCCTATTCACCTTCTTAACTTCTTTCTTGTTTATTTTCTGGTTAGGTTTGTCTAGTTCTGAGAAGGGAAATTTGAGGTCCTCCACTAGTATAGTTTTACTGTTTATTTCCTTCTATAACTCACTTAACTTTTCCTTTAAGAATTTGGATGCCATACCATTTGGTGCATATATGTTTAGTATTGATATTACTTCATTGTCTATAGTATCTTTTGCAAAATATAGTTTCCCTGTTTATCACTTGATATCTGTAGCAGCAAGCACCCTAGCGTATCCAGGGTGGCTGCCAACACAGGTTCTTGGATCTGCTTCCCCAAAGGAAAGCAATTCAAAATGGGTTAACAATCTCACTTTAATCAATCAAACACATATCATTTTACCTAATTCAGGGGAAAAACTCAGCACCCTGAACTTCAGAGAATACAAATAAAAGTTACAACAGAAAATAACACAATTAAACAGACAGGCTTCCAACTGTCTGACCATTACATCCAAACCTAGTTAGTTATCAGAAAGGGAAGCACCAACATCTGGGTTTTCAAAGCCAAGGGGCTCAATGGTTGCCCAGAGTCTCATCTGGCCACATCACACATTTCTTCCCAAAGTGAGCCCCGCAGAAAAACCTCACATCATGGTATATATAGCCTTCTCCTGGGTCAGAGACCATCACAACCCTCATGACCCACTGTCCAATTAGAAAGTAACAAGGTGTGGGCATTCCTGAAAAACAAGCCTCCCACCACAGGCTCCAGGTGACCACATTCAGCCCATTAGGGGGCAGAGTATATTCTCAAATCTTGGAAGGTTCTCAGAGTCACTTAAGCCTATCAAAGGGCCTAGGGGCAGGGAAGATCTTCAGATTCCCATTCCTATAACATCTCTCCCCAATAGTGCAGGTTTGACCATGTCACTCTCCCTATTCAATAAACTCCAGTGGTTCCCTCTTACTTCTAGGATTAAATATAAATGCCTTTGTTTCATTTTTAAAACTTTTCACCCCCTGACTACTTTCCAGATTTCCAGTATTCTTATCCATTATTCCCCTCCATTCCCTCTACAATCCAGTCGCACTGGCTGACTTGCTGTTTGTCACATACTCCATCTCGATCTCTGTGCTTCTGTACTGCTTGTCCCCCAGCCTTGGAATGCTCTTCTTCCTCCTCCTCCTCCCCTCTACCTCCTAAAAGCCAGAATCTCTGGTTTCCTTCAAGATTCTGCTCAAATGCCATCTTCTGCCGGACGTCTTTCTCAATCCCCCTAGGAGCTAGAGTCTTCTCTAGGGTTATCTCTTCCCTACACTGCATGTACATGCTATGTTCTTATTTATTTACATGTTGTCTTTCCATCAGGTTGCTGTTCTTTGTATGCCCAGCATTTAGTAAAGTTATGCCCGGCATACAGTAAACAATAAATACATACTTGTTGGTTGTCTGGTTGGGGACAAAGAGAAGATCGGGCAATTGTATGATAAAGATTGTACCCAGCTGTGCCTGACCAAATTCAAATGTAGCCAAGAGTAGCAGTTTTTATTCATTTTTCATATTAAGCAAATGACACAAAAATACAAGCAAACCTGCACTCAAATGATCACTTGACAATCTTAAAATCAATGGTTAGAATTCTTTGAGAGGACTAAAGCTCTACCTCTTGGGTGGGATTTGTAGTGTCTCCTTCTATGGGCAGTGAGTTATAGTCTATCATAATGCATGATTTGCTAAAATGACCACAAGAGAGTGTCCACTTTAAGCAACTTCAGTTTTCTCTTCCTTTTGGTTTTTACTTGATCTTTTGACTTTGAGAAGAAAGGAAAAAAAATCCCACCTACCTGCAAACCAACCAAACTGGCTGAAGTTTTTACTTTTAAAAAGTCATTGTTTCTTAACTATTTATGAAATAAGAACAATAACAATAATAATAATCCTGTTTTGGGGTTTTTCTCCTGCATTGCTTATTCCTCCCTTTTCTTGGTTTCCCCATGTCCCTCTACCCTACCTCCTTCCACCCCACCCCACTCCTCTTACAGGAAAGGTATGATTCTCACTCTAAGAAAGAGACCCAAGATTAAGACAGTTGGAGACCTTACTTTATTTTGTCTACTGGGAAAAGTGTTTTGAGAAGCATGGGGGAGGGGCAGAGTAGAGAGAGAGCTACCATAGTTCTTGTATTTGTTACTAAACTTTGGTAATGGAATTGAGTTTGGCCATCAGTAAGAAATGAGTCCTCTCACCATTACTATCTCCTAAGGTGGAAAAATCTGTTTAAAAGGTACAGCTAATGTTGGAAAACAGTGAATGATGCCAAATTGTATTGTGGACCCACCCTGCCATTTGTAATTTCTGAAGCCCAATTGGCCTTAATCCTGGTAGAAATATCAAGCAATTTATATTCTGCCAGATAGAGTGGGGTAGGGGCATTGGCTGTTTTAGGACCTCTACATTATTGGTGGATTCCTCTGTGAGTTATCTGTGCTTTTTTCTGTTTTGTCCATCACTACCATTCTCAGCACAGGTAAATGCATTGTCTGGAGTTCTTTTTGGGGAGCCAGAAAGAGCTGCTCCTAAGTGTTCTTCATTTCTATGTGGTCCATTAAGATGGGGCAGCAGAACCAAACAGAACACTCAGGTCAAAAAACAAGTCAGACTCTTTTATCATCCAAAGAATGCCAATCTTCCCTCCCTCCCATACTCTCTTCCACTATTTACCTCCCCAGGTCT
>NW_027187372.1:29955856-29960999 GCF_028583685.1 Petaurus breviceps papuanus
AAAATGACCCAGATTTGATGAAGTTTGGGCCTTCCCACCCTTCCCTGTGATTCTCTATCCTGCTTCCCCCTCCCCACCTCCATTCTGAGATGGCTGAGACGGAGAAGAAAATCAAGGGAGGGGGTCCCTTCCAGGCAATGAGCAAATGCCTAACATGGCAGGCCACTGGAGGAAGGACTTGGGCCATAGTTTCAAACTCCCTCAAACCCCCATACTCCAAAACACCAAAAATCTCCCTAAGGGTAAAGCTTTACTGTGTTCAGGGAAAGACCCTACTCTAAAGCACCATACTCCTTATCTGAAGAAGAGACTTGTCAATCTAGTTTCCATTTTTTTTCTAGTGTTAATGGGGTCCTTTGGGGTGAGAGTGAAGAAACTGTGTGGAGCAGAGAGAATACCGAATTTGTAGTTTGGGGACCTGAATTTGGCACTAGCTCTGTTGCTTACTCCCTGTGGCCTTGGGCAGGTCACCACCCTTCCTTGAGTCTCAGTTTCTTTATCTGTGATATGGGGCAGTTGGATTAGATGATGTCTATGGCCTCTTCTAGTTCTAGATCATGATCCCGTGACCCCTTCCTATTGGATCAGTCTAGGTTTCAGGAAGGTAATTCTCTCAACGGTCCCATTGGACAAAGTGAAATCCAGAGAGATTAAACTAAGGTCACTTTGTAAACAAGAAGCCAAGTATGGATGCAACCTAGGAGTCAACTTCTTTTCATTTCAGGATGTTCTCTTAGAACATGACCCACACCAATGGACAGTGCCATCACCCTCCACCCCAGGCTAGAACCTGGTCATGATGCCATATTGTTTCACTCTGTGACTTTAAGTCCCTGAATCTCTCCAGGTTTCAGTTTCTTCACCTGAGCAACTTCACAATGACCTCATCAGATTTTCATGTCCTAGATTAATCTTAATACCACTTGTATCTATTAAAGTGCATTTTTTAATCCCCACAAAGTTACTGATTTCAGGGAAATTTTTATATATCAATGAGTATATAGAGTCAACTTGTATTTGGAGGCAATATATATGGTGATTTTGATCTGATGATCCATATGTGTGTTTGTGTGTATATGTATATGTGTGTGTGTGTGTTTAAGTTAACCTAATGGGTGCTTAGAGATCTTTATTCCCATCTTTCCTACTTTCCTGTCTCAGATAGCTTGTACCTGTGAGTCCAGGGTTCTCAACAGGAGCAAACTTGTCCAAATTCTCTCCAAATGGGAATATGGAGAGGAACAGCAGTAGCTGCCAACACATTGGAGTTCTCATTTTTCCAGGTGACCTAGAACAGAGACAGAAGGAACAAAGAACAAAGTCAGTCAATGCCCCAGACTAAACCCCACTGTGGTTCCTAACAGGCTCCTATAGTGGGTGCCAGAAGGTCAATCCAGAAGAAAAAGGAGACAATGCCAACCTTTTGGAAGATCCCACTTTGATGGGAGAGACAGTGTCCCTGCACTCAGTGAACTCTGAATCTGATGGAGAGAGAGAAAGGAGAGAGCCAGGAAACAGACTTAAGAACATTTACAAAGCAGTTTTTAAAGAACTACAAAGTAGTTATGACTGAGCCTAGGGTAATCACACTTCCCAACTGAAAGGAATCATTTTACTTAGGAGGATCCCATGGCCCAGAGAGGGTCAGTAACTTACTTAAAGTCACACAAGTGGCAGAACTGGGTTTACCAGCTCTTCTGACTCAAAATTCAGCGCTGTTTCCTGGATGTCACCTTTTCTCAAGTGAGTCAAGCAGGATTTGGCAAGGGGAAAAACCAAGCCAGTTTGGTGGTGACAGGCCAGGACTGTCCAAGGTAGGGAGTATAAGCAGAATAGAGTGTCAGAGGCCAAAGGGAACATTTTCCTGCATAAATCTGAAAGTACTGTAGAAATGGGATCATTAATTATACTAATTAATCAAATAAATACATATTACTAAAAAAACAAATAACGTTGTCACTATGAGGGTGATGGGAAGCAGGTTTTCTTGAATTGGATATTTTAAGGAGCTTTGGCCTTAGAGCCAGGAGAGAGAGAAGAAAGCTGATGATTCAGTCCACGTAGATCCCCTACAGGAGGTCACAGGATTGAAATGCTTCCCTTTTTCACTTGATTCTTGTGGGAAATAGAATGGTGTGTGTGTAATAGCAATGCCTGACCATGCATGAGTGCTCTTGTATACACGTATTTAGGTGTGTGTTTGCTTGTGGATTTTGAGGGCTTGTACAACAGAAAGAGTAGGAGATTTGGGGTCAGAGGACTTATGTTCAGCGACTACTCGGTTTCTTTTTACCTGTGCATAACCTTGAGTTATTATTTTATTTCCTCATCTATAATATCAGGGTGGGACTCTGGGTGGCGCAGAAGATAGAGCACCATCTTCCTGAGCTCAAATCTGGCCTCAGACACTTGCTAGCTGTGTGACCCTGGGCAAGTCACTTCACCCTGTTTTACCTCAGTTTCCTCATGTGTAAAATGAGTTAGAGAAGGAAATGGCAAACCCCTCCAGTATTATTTGCCAAGAAAACCTTCCATTGGGTCAAGAAGACTAGGACATGACTGAAAAATGACCAAACAACAGTAATATAAGGGCGTTGGGCTTGATGGTCTCTAGATCTGTGACCCTACGATCTCTTCTCTCAGCTGCTCAGTCCTTAGGATTATCTAGTTAGAACTAAAAGGGGCTTCAGAGGCCATTGAGGCTGGGGAAATTGAAGAAACAGACTGAGAACAGTAAAGCAACATAGATAGTAAGTGTTAGAGTCAGTTATTTAAACCCAGGGGATTTCCTTGAGGTTACTGGAGAATAAAAATATCATTCAGATATTCAAGTATTCCTAGAGGTAAGGTTGTTGTCCAGTTGTTTCAGCCTCTTTGTGACTCCATTAGGGGGGTTCTTTGGCAAAGATGCTGGAGTGATTGGCCATTTCCTTCTCCAGTGGGTTGACAAAAAAAGGCTAAATGACTTGCCCACGGTCACACAGCCAGTAGTCAGGTCTTCCTGACTCCAGGCCCAGAGCTCTATCCACTCACTGAGCCACCAGCTGCCTCCATCTAGAGGTAAGACAGACCTCAAATGAAAAATACATCACTGTTCTCTAGGCTGTCAGAGCCAGAGAAGAAATCAAGGTTCTTGGAGCTGTGTTTGATCTGTCTATTGTGGGTATCAATTTCTTCAGCTGTGAAATGATGGGGTTGGACAAGATTGTTCTTTAGGTCCCTTCCAGCTCTGATGTTCTGAGCTTCTATGGGTCTGTCATGTTTAGGTCTGGGTGTTTCCTGTACCAGAAACAACTGTCAGATTGGTCCACCTCTCCTTTTCTTAGATCCAGCCTACCTTCTTCCTGCTGTAGCACAAGTCTCTTTCTTCTTTCTTCTGTTCTCAACGAAAATGAAGAAAATCCAATTTACAGGTAATAGCCCTTCATAGAATTGGGGACTGTCATTACTTTGCCTTATTATTATCTAAAATTCAGACGCCCCCACCCCCACAATGCCATTTCACCTGATTTATCAGATTGTCTCCATTTCCCAGTCTCCTAAAGCCCCAAGTGGGTGTAAATAAAGCAAACAACTTCTTTTTGAGGGGGGAGGGCTGGCTGCCCCTTCCTCTTGCCTTCCCCAATTAATTCTTCACTCTGCCCTTTTCCATATTCTCCCTTTGGACAGTACCCAGGAACAACTCAAAAGACTTAAGAGAAAAGAAGTTGGGAAAAGATGAGAAGGAAGAGGGCTTTTTCATGGGCTAGATAAAGGGGAAGAGCCAGAGGGAGACAGACCCATGCTCCATACTCAAATTTACACTCAGGGCAATGGACTGAGGACGCAGGGTCAAGGGAAATTGGATGAAAGTGACCTCTGTTCTCATGCACAAGGACCTGTTTCTAGTTGTTTCTCATCCTCATGTAACCTGTCTTGTTAGAAACAGAGAATCCTACAATGCTGTGGCTGGAAGGGATCTTGGATAGAGATTA
Source organism: Petaurus breviceps papuanus (assembly GCF_028583685.1). Lineage (NCBI taxonomy): Eukaryota > Metazoa > Chordata > Mammalia > Diprotodontia > Petauridae > Petaurus > Petaurus breviceps. The sequence goes on from NW_027187372.1 coordinate 29,959,831, forward strand.
CTGGATCACTTGTGACAGAGTGGGAAACTGATGGCCAGAGAGGTATCAGAGGATAACACCAAAGCCCTCCCAGAGTCATGGAATAAAAGTACCCCCACACATGCCTGATAGAAACTCCTGGACTTAGTAAGCAAAGAAGACAAGAAATAGCGACATACTGGGAACCAAGGAATCTGAATCCTAGCCCTGGTTCTCATCACTAAGTAGCTAGGAGCCTTTGAACAAGTCACCTCAGTTTCTTCATCTGAAAAATAAGAGGGTTGAACTAGATAACCTTTGAGGTCCCTTCCAGCTCCTGATCTGGGACAAATACTATCATGTCCCCCCAGTGTGACTTTCTATAAGTATGGATAGCAGAGACTGGTGTGCACAGGCTCTTAGGGTACTCCTCCAATGGACCCTGCTAAGCCAATCCACAAATCGATAGATGGAGGAGCCCCCTGGCAAACACTCTCCCAAATCCTGAGCTCTCTAAAGTATGGATGACTCTGGAGTGGGAATCAGTAGTTCAAAGGAGAGAGAAAGCAACAGAGGTGCTGAATGAATGAATGAGCTCTGTTCCATCACTCCACTGTTCACACCCTCATCTCTCTCTCTCTCTCTGTCTCTCTCTCTCTCTCTCTCTCTCTTTATATATATATATATATATATATATATATATATATATATATATATATATATATATATATATATATATATAAAACCCATCTTTATATAAACCTTTCTCTCTCTCTTTTCACTGGGAGTTCCATTAACAATGAAATCCCAAGTACAGTCCTCAGATGATCACTCTAGTAGCCCCTTCACCACAGTGGGACTCACAAAAGGAAGGGAGAGATCTCTGCTGGGGTATTAGGTTAACTGTCAATGACCAGAGCATATCAGGTATAGCTGGAAGGGAACCTATCCCTACATCATCTGGTCTAGTTCCCTATATAAGAAATGAGGAAACTGAGTGGTTTCTTCTTGGTCACACAGCTATTCGGGAGGCAGAGTAAACTTTTGTTTACTTCTGTATTCCTTCCAGGCTCACTTGGTACCATTGCCCCCTTCATTCTAGACATGGCCAACCTGATACAAGAGTGAAATATACAAAGAATATCTTTGTGTCTTATAGCTATATATATATATATATATATATATATATATATATATATATATATATATAT
>NW_027187372.1:29961009-29993072 GCF_028583685.1 Petaurus breviceps papuanus
TATATATATATATATATATATATATATATATATATATATATATATATGATCACTAACTTTGTATATTTCACACACCATCCTCCTCCCTTTACCCAATCCTACCAGGTGCCCAGGGTCCCCATGCCAGTCTCTGGCTGACCAGGACTCCCTCAGTGAATGTTCACATGAGACCTCATACTGGACCTCCCTCAGATGCCAACAAAATTGATAACTTCTATACCTCATTGCTTTCAGCCCATGCAAGGTGACCAAAGGGCACATTAAAAGCCAAATCAAGCACAATTTTTCTGTTCTTGTTTTTGTCCAGACATAGCCTGTAGGGAATTCCCAACGAGAAAACTTCCTCTAATACAGATCCCCATTTTCTCTTTGACAGAGTCTCAGAGTTGTCTGGGACACTGAGAGGTTAGTCATTTGCCCAGGATCACCCCCTCCTCTCAGAGGAGAAACCAATATCAGAGGAATACAATGGCTTACGTGCTTGTCCACTCCTTGCATTTTAAGGAAGGGCTTAAAAAATTTAATTCACACTAATGAAGATGAGTCATTTCAGTATTGCGGTAAAGTTGGGATATGTTTCCCAGCTCCCCTCAAATCCCATCATTTGGGAAACTGCCACACTTGGGTACAGAGCTCATCCGGCTGATAAAATCAATCAAAAAGTATTTATTAAGCACTTTGTGCCTGGTACTAGGGTAGGCACTGAAGAGAGCACAAAAATGAAAGCCCCTTTCCTCCAAGAGTTTGCATTAATCTCTCTGAGTCTTAGTTTTATCATCTGTTAAGTGGGGATAACTGTATCTGCCTTGCCTTGCCTTGCCTAAGGTGAAGGTAAGGTTCAAATGAAAACTAGAAAGAACTATGTAAGTTTAAGGTGACTATCTTTATTCTTGTTTTCACATAATCATGCCAGAACGGGGAGTCCCAGCATATTAACCAAATGCCTGAAGAGAAATTTTTCTTAATAGGAAAGAAAGGCAGGGTCTTGCTTTCCCTATATAACTCTCCTGATGCTCTCATTGAAGTATTTTTTTTCATTGAAGTATCTTGGGGGAGCTTCTCTCCCTTCCCCCAGTGTCAGATCCTCTAAGCCAAAATTTTAAGGTTTTTCAGGGCACGATGATGCTTGTTTTCATTCCCCAGGATCTGACTGGATGCAGAGGGTCCGGATGATGAATTCAGAGGTGAAAAAGAATTTAGAGGCATCTAGTCTAACCACCTCACCAAAGGGCAGAGGTTAGGTGATTTCCAGGATCACAGCTAGTAGGTCTCACAGGTAGGATTTGAACCCAGATCTATCCTGACTGCAAATCTAACACTCTAACCATAATGCCACACTGCCTCTACCCCAGATCTTTACGCAATTTATTTCTCAGTCTATCCCACTTTCCCGGTGGGCTTCAGCTGCTGGCTTTGGCCATGATTGTAGCTGTATCCAGCTAATTCTTGTTAAAGTATTTTACACATCTTGGATTTCTTTTTAGGGGAAGGAGGCCCTTTGACTCCATAGGTGAAAGTGGCACCTGGTAAGGAACTTATACCAATGCAGGTCACACCTTCTCTGCAATTTTATAGTTGCCTGAGGAACTGAGAGGTTGGATAACTTGCCCAGGGTTACAGTCAGTATGTGTCAGAGGTGGTACTCAAACCTAGGTCTTCCCTACTCTAAGTCTATCCCGTACCCCATAATGCCTGTTATTTGGAATTACTCTGGAGAGCAAATGCTCATTTAGACAGGTGAGTGTTCTTGGGGACCATTTGGTCCCTTTAGGGAAAAGTAAAAAGAACTACATTTGTACAGCACTTTAAGGTTCGGAAAGTACTTTACATACATACATTGAAAGAGGACCAGAGTACCCTCATCTACTCAGTCCCCCTGGTCAGCTGCTCAGTTCTAACCTGACCTGAGGTCCTGGTTGACATGCTCTGACTTCATATGCCAGACAGTGGCTCTGGCACCAACTCTTTCGTCATCTTGGTCCGGGCACCCTCCTCCCTGCAATATTCAGTTGATCCCCTTTTCCCCTGTGTGGATGCTGAGATGCCACTTACCTTGGCTCAGCCCCAGGGCTGACGGGACAGCAGGGGTTGCTGGAGCCTCAGCTCACACTCCAAGGAAGGCAGTTTCTGGGCTGGTGGAAAGAGCTTTCCTCCCTCCCTCCCTCCCTCCCTTTCTCTCTTTGTCTCTCCCTCTCTAACTCCAGGATCGCCTCTGTTTTATACAGTCCAGAATGACGTCTTCAAGCTTGGTCCCACCTCTACCTTCTGTCCCCTCCCTTATCAATCCCTCTTTAAAAAATTATAAAAGCTACTTACTCACAGCCCTGTTTTCTGCCCCTTAATTTCTTTACCTCTTATCTCCCATGAGAGGACTCAGTCCCTCCTTTCTTCTCTCTTGTTTTCCATCCTTTCCTATGTACTCCATCTCTCATCCCTCACTCCCTTGGTCCCCTCATTCCCTCCTTCCTCCCTGCTACTAGACACAATGGCCATTTAGCTAACCCTAAAAGAGGCTCAAAATGAGGTCCTAGAGTGGGGTGGTAAGCTCCTGTTATGGCAACTTCCTCCTCTTTCTGACCCCTGGCCGAACAACCTTGGGTAATCATTGCAAGCCCACTTGGACAGTGGTAGAAATAGCTATAACCAAAAGTATATATAATTACTGTTTATTATTGTTCATTTTTATTGATAATTAAAATTAAAGCAATAATTAATTAAATGTTAATGAAATGAATAAGAAATTATTACTTACAGAGGTAGTATGGCTTAGTGAAGGAGTGTGAAATTCAAATATAAATGGGGCCACTGAATTACATATAAGATCCCTCTGGCTGAAAATTGACTTACAAAACAACATATTAGCATTTTTGTTATTGAGAAAGTTTCAGTTGTGCCCAATCCATCATAACCCCATTTGGGTTTTTCTTGGCAGAAATCTTAGAAGGTTTGCCATTTCCTTCTCCAGTGCATTTTACAGATGAGGAAACTGAGGCAAACAGGGTAAAGTGACTTGCCCAAGGTCACATAACTATTGAGTGTCTGAGGTTGAATTTGAACCCAGGTCCCCCTGACTCCAGATCCAGCCCTCTATCCATTCCACCACCTAGCTGTCCCAATATTAACATTAGCTATGTTGTTGTATTTTCATTTATTTTGTTAAATATTTTCCACTTAAGTTTTAATCTAATTCCCCTCAGTCAAGGGAATATTGTTGGCATTGGTGTCACTGGCTAAGTGTTTGATACCTTTGCCTTACAGGAAAAAGTGCTGGACATGGAGTCAAAAAGACCACTCCAAATACCAACTTCAGTTCTTGCTAGTTTTGTGACTGTAGCTTAGGCACTTAGCCTTTTTGTTGCCCAGTTTTCTCATCTGTAAAATGGGGAGAATGACAGCTGTAGAACCTCTTTTACAAGACGATTGTGAGGCTCAAGTAAATCCATGAATATACACTTCTTTGCAAACTTTCGACAATTTAGGAATGTCAGTGTTGTCATTAGCATAAACTTTTTTCAAGGATCTCAAAGGAAGGAAAAAAGGCAAATTGCACTGATAAGCAAGATAGCTCCATAGAGACATTGAGGGAATTATTTATGGAAGATTCATATGATCTGATTCCAAATCTTGGAGTTAAGTTAAACCTTAGAGTCTACCTTACTGACCCACCTTGCGGGCACAATGGAGAGAGCCCTGGGCCTACAGTTAGGAGGACCTGAGGTCAAATTGAGCCTCAGACACTCGCTGTGTGACCCTGGGCAAGTCACTTAACCACTTAACCCTGTTTGCTTCTGTTTCCTCATCTGTAAAAATGATCTGGAGAAGGAAATAGTAAACCACCCCAGTATCTCTGCCAAAAAAATCCCAAATGAAGCAGAACAAGTCCTGGGAGCCAGAGCTGTAGCCAAGACAGACAATGGAGGGCAACAGTGGTAGCAGTAGTAGTAGTAGTGTGATTGGCCACCATGCCTGGGGTTAGAACCAGGAGGACAGGGTGCATGGTGGTCCCTAGATCAGCCCCACAGGCTGAAGCAGTTTCATTTTCACTTGTGGAAAAAATACAACGTAGGTTCAAAGCACACAATGTCCTCCAGTGGGCTCCATTTGTTCCACTGGAATGGGAAAAAAACCAAGACCTCCACAGAAGCAGCTGCAGCCCCGGATGGTCTGGCTGTGGCTGGCATCTTCCTGGAGACTGGAGACAAATACACCAGCATGAATAGGCTAACAGATACCCTGTGCATGGTCAGGGTCAAACTCTAAACTGCTCCTGGAGGATCCTAAACCAGAGTCTGCTGACTTCCCTTCTCAGGGAGATAAAGCCCAGTCCAACTGATTCAATTACAATTCCTCCTACCCATGAACCTCCACTACTGTACCCACCCAGGGTCCCTGACCTCACCACCCCTGAATGACAGTATGGCTTACATAGTGCTCAAGGAGCCCATCACAACTTCAAAAGAGATAGATGGAAAAGTTCCATCGCTTCCTTTTCACTGCAGAGGATGATGAGAAGGTCCACATGGTGAACAATTTCCCGCCTCTCAAACACTGAAGGATAGAGTATTTCAGGCCTCTTTTCAGTCCTGAAGGGGGTCATGCTGTCAGTGGTAACAGCAATGAGGTCCAATGTGCTTCCGAATCAGCTAAGACCAAACCAGGTGTGTGGCCGTTGGTCATGGACTGACTTCTCAGAGCCATTTAGGGGCTGGAGACAGGGTAAAAGAGAGAATGGCTATTTCAAGGGCATTATTTAGTTCCCTCCAGTCCATTTATGATTTGCTTTAGGCGTCCTTACTAAAGGAATTACCTGATTTAAGTGCTAAGAAACCCCCTACTCCCAACTACTCTGCTATCCCATGATCCTTTGACAGCTTTGAAACTGGCCAGCCTTTTAAAAAAATCCAAGGAGGGGCAGACTGCAGATTTTAAAATCTATCTGGGTTAGAGTCACCAGGAGGAGTGAGAAATGGGAGAAGGAGAGGATGGCTTCCTAGGTCCTGGTTAATGGAGAAGGGAGGTAGATATTAGTAACTGTCAGGAATGACTCTTGGGGTTCGACCTGCCTGCCTTTTCCCAGGGGTCACTTCCCCATCTGTCCCATCCACAATGCAAACTCCTTCCCTAGGGAAAAAAGCACTTTTCTCTTCCCCTCCAGCAGCTCTGGCCCCTTCTTGAACCCTCTGCTGTGACAAGGCCCTGTGCTCCAAGGCCATGGGCAGCTGTTGGCAACACAAAAGCAGTAATTCCACCAGGCGGGAGATCCCTTCCCAGTGCCACTTACCTTGAATACTGAAACTAGGCCCTGGAAACAGAGCTACAGAAGGCTGTAGGTTTGGGGGGTAGGGGGTTGTTGTGAGTGTTTTGTTTTGTTTTCTGCTATTGCACTGCCAACCATTAAAAACACTAATGTGACAAAAAAATGGGGTCATGAAGAGTCGGACATGACTGAAAACGACTCAATGACAAGAAGGAGATGAGGGGGGAGAACATTTCAGGCAGAGGGCAGTCAGTGCAAAGGCAGAATCTGAGTGTCATGTGTGAAGGGCAGTAAGCAGGCAGGTGTGGATTGGAGATGTGTGGAGGGGAAGTAAGTGAAGAGAGACTGCAAAGGTAGGAGGGGACCAGGTTGTAAAGGGTTTTTTTTTGGTTTGTTTTGGGGAGGCAATTGAGGTTAAGTGACTTGCCCAGGGTCACACAGCTAGTAGTATCTGAGGTCAGATTTGAACTCAGGTCCTCCTGACTCTAAGGCCAGTGCTCTATCTATTATGTCACCTACCTGAGCCTCGGCTTTAATTGCTTATCAGAGCATTGAATGTTTGCCTCTGGGAGTAATAGGGAGCCACTGGAGTTTTCTGAGTAGGGGGTGTGACATCGTCATACCTATGCTTTAGGATATTACCTTGGCAGCTGAGTGGAGGGTGGATTGGAACAGGGAGAGGCTAGAGGCAGGGAGACCAACCAGAAGGCATTGGCACTTTTCATCTTTACTGATTTTAAGGGGCATGAGAAGAAACCACAGAGCTATTTTAAGTTATATTTCTCTTATTAGTGATTTGGAGCAATGTTTCATATCACTGCCAATAATTTACAATTTTTCTCCTGAAAGATTGTTTGTATCCTTTGACCACTTGTCTATTGGGAAATGGTCTTGGTCCTACATTTTTGCTCACTTATTTAACAGATGAGATGACCTCAAGTTTCTGAGGTCCAGAGAAGATGAATGGCTTCTCCAAAGCCACACAGTTAATGATTAGCAGAGCCATCCAATATGAATGCTTTTTTGGCAATTACCTATCTGTCCCTTCTGACTGATGAAGGCCCAGAGGGCAGGATATTCTCAAGGTACATTAAATTTGGAGTCAGAGGACCTGGGTTCAAGTCCTAGCTTTGCCACTTGCTATCTACATGACTTTGGATAAGTCATCTAACATCTTTGGACATAATTTTTCTCATCTGTAACATAAAGGGGTTGGATTAAGTGACCTCTAAGACCCTTTCCAGCTCTTTTTCTATGATCCTATGAGAATTCCCACCCTTTGGGGGGAAGTGACCCAAAGGAGGTCACTCAAGGTCCAGGTTGGCCCCAATATCTTTGCTCAGAGGAAGGCTCATCTGTGTAGTGTCCCTTGGGAAGAACACACCAGGAGTAGTCACAGCTACCCCACCCCCAGGATGAAAAAGGAGAGGAAGAGATCCTGGAAAACAACAAGAGGGCAGGAGAATAAACTGAGGAGTGTGAAGGGCCCAGAACTCAGCTGAATATATATACCACTCCTAAAGGACCAAGATTCAAACTGGTCATTTCCAGGTAGTTTTCTTCCCTGAAACACAGACCCATTAATGTCTCCACCAGTGTGAAGGGCAGCTCTCGGGATGAGAAGGCAGTGCCTGAAACAAGTGAAGGCCATAAAAACAAAGGAGGAACCTTGACAGGTTATCTAGAACAGCCTCATTGTCCTCCCTCCCTCCAAGACCTGTCCCAGAGAGAAAGATGACGTCAACCTGACATCCACAGAGAGCAGCTCCCTTGGATACCTCTTGTCTTCCCAGAGACATGGAGGTGTGTGGAGTGGGAAGGCGTGTGTTTGAGTAGTTCTGGCTCTGCCACTAAAAATGTGTGACCTTGGGCAAGGTCACATAGCTGGTGAGTAGCTGGGTCAGGATTTGAACCTAGGTCTTCCTGACTCCAAGTCTAGTAACCTACCCACTATACCAAAATGCTCTGTGGAATTATGGACTGCATGGATATGGAATTCCCACACTGGGAATTCTTGAAGGTGAAGCAATATAGTTTCTTAGCATTGTCTGAGTATTATTTTCACCCCATAGAACAATAATGTTGAAAGAATTCAGATTCACTGTTTTGCTTTTGTATCTTCTGTCTGTTTTTGGTGGGAAAGTTAGGAAGGTGTGGTCTGGCTTCCTCTCACTCTGGGAGCACCTTAGTGGCAGTTACTTTGGCACCCCCATCAAACTGAGACTCTCTGGAGACAGAGCCTGTGTCACTCCCAGAAGAAGACTGGACAACTGTCTTCTCCTTTCACTGAATCCTCCCCATCTCTTAGCACCGCCCCCCCCCCCCCCCATCTACTCTCTCTGTCTCTTGGTCTCTCTGTCTCTGTCTGTCTGTCTGTCTGTCTGTCTGTCTGTCTCTCTCTCTCTCTCTCACACACACACACACACACACACACACACAATTACCCAGTATAGGACTCTATACTCAGGGGATGTTCCATGTCAGGGAGTAAATGATAGTAAAGTACTTCATTCTAGCAGGCAGGATTGAAGGTTATGCAAGGAGGAGAAAGGTTGTAGCATTCCAGGACCAGGACCATCATTTATTCATCTGTCTGAGAAAGTATAAATGTAGTCCTGCCTAGAGGCAGGGAGGTGGACAAATAATCTCCCTTAGACCATGAAGACATCAACATTCAGTTCTAGACAAGCAGCTTCTCAATCTGGAAATTTATTTTACAAGTTTTTCTTTTTGTTGTCCATAAATACAAGGCAGGAAAGTGAACCCATCCCAGTCTGATCTCCATGGGTCTCTGTCCTGGGCCACTCCTTTCTCTGAGGATGTCTGTGGGGCTGAGACTTTGCTGGAGTTCATATTAAGCCCATTGGAAACTCTAGATTCTATCCCTCAGCTCCATCCCTCCAGCCCAATTCCAAAGGAGGAGTGGAAATTGTCAAGGAAAACATGAGGGGGCGATGTCCAATCTTCCCCAGTCCAAGTTCAAGGAGTCCACCTCTGCTGCTCAGACCATGGAGCTGGTGCCCTGGAGCCTCTGGAACAGCTGTGGGAGCCAAGTATCATTATTCCAGACAATGGCAGGAGAGTGGATTCAATATGCAGGTTATTATCAAGGGCTGGCTTGAGAGTCATCTGGAATGCTAGGCACAGATGATGAGGGGGCAGAGAGGGATGGAAACTCTGGCTGGGTCAAGGCTGTGGCAGTCTCCCTGTGCTTCCTGAGTGCTCACTCTTTTCTAGGTGCTACAGAGCAGAGACTGAATCCCAGAATCTAGCTGCAAGATAAACCTGTACACTTCTCTTATGAGGAGAAGCATCTGGGGTTGTTTTTAGGTGAATCTATATGGGATTGTATGCTACAGAATTTCTTACTTCTGATTAAATATGGGTCAGCTCTCAAGCCATAACTCTTATCATTTGTATCCACCCTGTTCTTTCTCTCCCTGCACTTAGAGTTTAATTGAATTATGAATGGGTGAATGGAGAGAATGAATGAATGCCCTCTTTCTTCACCTTGTGATCAGTGCCAGTTCTTTCTGTCAGTGCATACTATGATTGCTAACCATATATTCTTTTCTCTCCACTTTAAACAGGTACTCTACTCCCTATATTCTTTAACATGTGGACATGGAAAAGCCAACTCATAAATTAAGTCCATCTCTTCAAAGCTACCAGTGTTAGCCTATCTCACACCTGCCACTCCCAACGCAGCATCCAATGTGGGTCTGGTTTTATTCTGTCATTGAAACAATTCCTGAAACTACACCTCTACCATGGAAGCGTTCTCAGTTTAACTGAAGGAGAGCTAATGGTATCCCCTCTCCTCACTTAGCCTAAAAATTGAGTTTCCTTAGTTATTCTCCCCAATCACCTTAATTTTCTTAACTCTGGTCCTATAAAAGCCCAATTATATGCCAACAAAATAAAAGTAAATTAAACAGATAAATATTTGCAAAAATAAAAAATACCTAGATTAACAGACCAATAAACTGCATATTTAAACAAACCGATATCAGAAACAGAAATTGGACAACATATAAATCAATTCCCAAAGGAAAAACAAAACAGGCCCCGATGGAGTTATAAGTAGACTTTATCAAACATTCAAATAACAATGAACTGCAATTTTAAATAAATCATTCGAAAAAATATACATAGAAGCATCTGACCAAACTCCTTCTATGAGACAATTGTGACCCTGATCCTCAAACCAGGAAAAGACAAATAAGAGAAAGAAAGCAATTTCTCTATATTCCTAATGAATATTAATGTAAAAATATTAGCAAAGAAATTATAATAATATATTTAAAATATTATTTACTATGACCAGGTTAGATTTTGTTCCACAAATGAAAGGATACCTCAATGTTAGGAAAATTACAAACATACTAGACCAGATTAACAGCAAAACCAGTTAAAAATCACAATTGTATCAATAAATATTAAAAAGTCTTTGACAAAATAGAGTAGTTTGTGTTAAAAACACAAAAAGCAGAGGAATAAATTAACTTTTTCTTAATGAGATAAACAGTATCTAATATAAGAGCTAGCATTATCTGTATTGGAAAAACACTAGAAGCCTTTCTAATAAAGGCAGAGGCAAAGCAAGAATGCCCATTTTCACTGCTGTTATTTGATATAGTTCTATAAATGCTACCTATAGCAATAAGAAAAAAGAAAAGAAATTGAGTGAAGAGACACGGGCAAAAAGGAGACAAAATCATCTCTATTTAAAAATCATATTATGATAAGAAAATATTACATAGTTGATGAAAAAACAATCAACTTATAACTTCAGCAAAGTAGCAAAATATAAAATAAACTCACAAATCATCAGCATTTCTGTATATTATTAACAAATACCAGCTGAAGAAGATAGAAAAAGAAATACATTTAAGATAACTATAAAATGTACAAAATATCTGGGAATCAAAAACTACAAAATACTGTATAAATAAAGGAAGACAAATAATTTAAGAGATTTTAATTGTTTCTATAATAAAAAATAATGTTACTGCCTAAATTATGGATTAATGCCATGTCAATTAAACAACCAAGGAGTTATTTATAGAGCTAGATTAATATCATACTTAATTTGAAATAGCAAAAGGTCAAGAATCTGAAGGGAAATAATGAAAAAAAATAAAATTTCTAACTATTTTGTAAAGTCGTAATTATCAAAATTATTTTATTCTGGCTAAAAAATAGAAATGTGACCATTGGGACAAACAAGACTCAGGAGCAAAGGAATATAGTGTAGTTTTTGATAAACCAAAGGACACTGAGTATTAAAGTGAGGCCTTCCTAATTGACAAGAATTGCTGGCAAAATTGTAAAGAAATCTGGCAGAAATTAGGTTTAGACCAATATCTTATACCATAATAAGTTCTAAATGGATCCATGATCTAAATATATTTACATAGTAGGTGTTTGGTACTTGCTGCTGAACATACAAAGATTAAGGAGTGGTAGAGTTCCTGCCATCAAAGACCTTACAGTCTCCTGGAGGAAATATAACACACACAAATAAATATAATACAAGATAGAGTATAATAGGACAATAGAGCAAAGAGATTCAGACATGGTCCTTTAGGGCAACATTCAAAATATACTATTTTATCCATGGAAATGACCTTTTAAAAGATGTTACCATTGGCTTTGCCTCTGCACAAGACCATGGGACCTTTCCATCTGAATCGCCAGTGAAACCTTCTGTATGTGTTATCTTCCTGATGAAAATGTAAGAGCTCCTTGAGAGCAGGGGTTATCTTTCTTTTCTTTATGTAGCCATAGCACTTAGCACAAGAGCTTTTTATGTAGTAAGATTTCTTAATAAATTTTTTTTCACTCATATGAAGAGGGGAATAGTGGAAAATCTATCAAGGTAAGTTAGAACCAGATTATGGAAGGCCTTGAATTTCAGGCTAAGCTATTCGTATTTTATTTTTATTTTATAAAGAATAAAGAACTTTTAAATATTTTTGAGAAGGGAATTAATCTTCTCATACTTATGCCTTAGGAAAATAATTTTGACAATTTCAGATTAAAAAGGGGAGAAGCTGGAAGCACAGTAGTCCAGGCAAGAGGTAATGAGAGCCTGAACAAGGTAGTGGCTGAAGGAGTAGAGAGAAGACAGGTTTAAGAGATAGGACACTGAGGTCATGACACATTACTTGGGAGAAGAATCCTGGTCTGGATGGAACAGGGTGGGTCCTATATCTAACAGAGTCAAAGCCCTCCTTCAAGGCACCCCAGATGACCTCACTCCTCTCATCTCCAATTAGGTGCCTACCTGCCTACTCTATCTACTCATCTTAGGTCCTGTCATCTGGTCACCCCTTCTGTATCTATGCACCATTTTACAAAGCTGCTCTGGCTGTCTGCCCAAAGCTCCAACAGGAATTGGAGGAATCCTCTCTTAGGATCATAGGTGCATAAATTTGGCACTGAAAAGTACCCAGAGGCCATCTAACTCTGTACCGACATTTTACAGATAAGGAAATTGAAATTCATGGGGGTTAAGTGACTTGTCTAGGGTCATAAAGGTAGCAAGTGTCAGAGGTAAGATTTGAATGTAGGACCAATGACTACAGCCAGGGATCTTTTCTACCAACTCTCTTTAAACTTTTTTTGTCTTTTCCTTTCTCTAGAAAATCAAAATAGCATTATAAGGAATGGAGAAGACAGGTGTTGGCACCAGAAGGCCCATGGTGAGGTAAAATTAGCATTTTCTCTGAAGACAGAGAACCTGACTTTCAATCTTAGCTCTCCAATTTACCACCTGCCATTTTCTCCATTAGCCCCTCTGAGCCTTAGTATCCTCACCTGTAAAAGAAGGGGATTAGACTAGATGGTGTCAAAGGTCCTTTCCAGCCCCATGATTGTATATTCATGGTTTTTGTCCTGTTAGTTACTATCTCTGTGACCTTTGGCTAGTCAATTTTCTTCTCTGGACCTAATTTTCTGGGAATAATCATACTTGCTCTTGTATCTCAATGAGATAATATGGTTAACAATCTGTAAAGTGATGTGTAAAGTGTAAGAGTTAACATTTTCTCCCCTTTCTCTTCCTTAATGGTCAATCATGCCTCCCTTCCTTAATGAAGATCCTAATTCCACCTCTTTTAGGAAGTCAGCCTAGGCTGATTGGAAGACATGGAATGACATTTCTGATGCTACCCTGGAGAGGAAAGAAATTCCCAAGATGAACTTCGCACCAGCCACTGTCATACAAAAAGAGTCAGGAAGTGCCTTGTTTACTGCTTATGATTTCATTGCCTCCTACATCAGTGAAGTGGCAGTCCCCAGAGGGAAGGGTCACTTCAGTGACCAGTCCAACACTGCATGTAAATTAGAGTTAATTGGTTTCTGGATAATGTTAAGGGAAGTAATCACAGGCCCAAGGAGCAGGAGCAGAGGAGGAAGGAAGAGGGATAAGAAAAGGACCTGATTCTTTGGTAATTCCTTTCCTTTGGGAAGAATAGTGTTGTAGTCTCTCTTGTCCAGCGACCTAGCTGTGTGACTTACCGAACCAAGAACTGGGATGCTGGAGCCTAGGAATCCAAAAGCAACTGGGAAAAAACCCCTGAGAAAGAAGAGAGAAAGGTTAGTGACAACATAGAAGGAAATGGGCTAAGAGTAGAGACAGCCATGATATAATGAAAAGAACATTGGATTTGGAGTTTAGAGGAGGTGGGATCAAATTCAAGCTCTGTTCCTTCCCACCTATGAAGTGACTTGGTATCTCTGGCACCTTGTCCTCATCAGTAAAAATGAATGGGTGACAATATCACAGAACAAATAATGGAACATTCTCAGTCCTCCTGGCAGAAAGGGAGGGTCTTCTAAGACAAGGTATTGAATAGTTATCAGGATTGGTCATTATCTTTATTAAAAGGGAGAGTATAAATCTGGTGGCGGTGGTGATGGCTGTGGTGATGATTGGTGGTGGTGGTGATATTGATGGTGGTGATGGTGGTGGTAGCAATGATGATGGCGGTGATGGTGATATTGATGGTGGTGATGGTGGTGGTGGTGGTGACGGTGGTGATGGTAATATTGATGGTCATGGTGGTAGCAATGATGATGGTGGTGATAGTGGTATTGATGGTGGTGGTAAGCAATGATGATGGTGATGGTGGTATTGATGGTGGTGATGGTGGTGATATTGATGGTGATGGTGGTAGTGATATTGATGGTAGTGGCAGTGGTGGCAGTGGAGATGGTAATAGTGCTGGTAGTCATAGTGATGAGGGTTGTCTGTATTTAGTGATAGTGGTAAGGGCTATCTGTATTTACTTCCCTTGAAAAAAGCCACTGAATCAGGAATGAATCTTTTTTCTACCCAAAGAGCACCCAGATGTTGGGCTGGCTTAGGTGTCCAATAGGATTTACAGCTGGAACAGTTCTTAGGGAGCATAGGACCACTTCGACAGAGATTTAAGGTCATAGGACTGTAATTTAGAGCTGGAAGGGACCCTCAAGGCCATCCAAGCCTCATTTTACAGATGAGGAGAGGTGGCTCAGAGGGGTTAAATGCTTTGCCCAGGACTGCTCAGGTAATGATCGGCAGAGGGGCATAGAGCTGGGGTCCTCTGACTCCAAACACAGGCCTCTCTCCTTTGTGCCACTCTGCCTCCCACACCCCAGCCTCAGACTGCAGCCTACGGCTGGTTCCCATGGAAACCTAACCCAGGAAAGAAAGAAGAAGGAGAAAGCCCATTGCTCTAAGCTCCACTCCCTGGTATCTATTAGGTTTGGCACAGGAGGTCCAGTGCTTTCACTTTCACTTCAGCACCAGGGAGCCAGGGCTCCCCACAAGGATCCATCTAGGAAGTCACAGCCCCTCTCAGCAGGGGGCACCCAGCTTCTGGAGGCGGTGACTTTCCCCACCCCACCTTCCCTACCTCCTCACTCAAACCTTTCTGTTCCAGCTAGGCCACTTTTCTCCTTCTACAACCCTTAGAAATCACCCCATCCAACCCCCTAATCTGACAGCTGAGAAAACTGCTGCTTGTGGCCTGTGACTGTTGGACAGGTCATTTAAACTCCCCAAGCCTCAGTTTCCTTATTTGTAAGATGAAGGGCTTAGAGTTAGAGATTTCTAAGATCCATTGCAGCTCAAAAACTATGACTCTATGAGGGACAGGAGTCCAATTCACTGATCTGTTTTATGTAGACTCTACACCCTTCCCTTTTTAGAAAAAAAAAAAATCAGTGTATCTGCCCTCCTTGTATCCTGCAACATCTTTCCTGTTGTCTGAGATTTTTCCAAGATCACTGGCTGAAGCTTAGCAACCACATGGTCCATTTCTTCTTCTTCTTTTTTTTTGGGGGGGGGGAGAGCTTTTTGAAGGGGGAAGGGCAGGGCAATTGGGGTTAAGTGACTTGCCCAAGGTCACACGGCTAGTAAGTGTTAAGTGTCTGAGGCCAGATTTGAACCCAGGTCCTCCTGACTCCAGGGCCAGTGCTCTATTCACTATACCACTTAACTGCCCTCTATATGATCCATTTCTTTTAACATCTGTGGATGTGGCCTATCTAGACCTGTTGACCAGAGCTCCGTGAGAGCAGCTAGATGCCAACTAGCCATCAGCTCACTTAGGCTGGGTTTCCATTCCTTACTAGCTATTTGGGGGGCTATCCTTCCCAGGCCAAAGAGAATTCTCACCAGCAGAGGAAACAGGAAAAACGAGTTAAGTAGTTTATGTTATCATCAGACATAATTATCACCCTACCCACTCTAAGAAGTGATTCTTTTTTGTTTCTCTCTACCCCTTTTACCAATTGATAGATTATGATTGATCAATTATCAAGTTTGTTTTAAATAAGGTCTGATTTCTTAGACCCAGATTCTAGGCATTCTGCTCTCACTGATACTCAGGAGGTTGTTAAATGTACTTCCATGTACTAGGCTGTCTATGAGCAGCTAGGTGGCGCCATGAAGACCCACCTTCCTGAGTTCAAATCCAACCTCAGACACTTCCTAACTATGTGGCCCTGGGCAAGTCACTTAACACTGTTTGACTCAGTTTCCTCAACTGTAAAATGAGCTGGAGAAGGAAATGGCAAACCACTCCAATATCTTTGCAAAAACCAAAACCCAAATGAGATCATGAAGAGTAAGACACAACTGAACAATGCCTAGAGTCCAAGTTCACCCCATTTATTATCCCATACTTTGTGCATCTGTACATAGACACCTAAGGCTATAGGTTTTAATGATATCCCTCTCTTCTTAAAAATTGTATCCTATAACTTGGAATGCAAATTTATAAAAAACAAATATTAAAATATTTTTGTTCACATATAATTGAGAAAAAATTAAAATTAAATGTTAAAAAAAATCATTAGTTACAAATCACTGTCCTCTCTTCTGTTCTCTTCCTAGGATGTGGTTGCTATTTTCTATGCTAGCTAATTTAGCAGATCTTTTATGAGCAGCATTACCCCTTCCTCCCTTTTCTGCCTAAAAACTCTCTTGATAAGATTTGAAAAGCTGTACACCATCTCTATCCAAGAAGCCAGCATTCCTACATCTTAAATATTGATCCAGAAAATCCAAAACCCATTCTCTGACACCATCTTCTTAGTCCAGTCTGCTCCTCACTTTCCCAAACTGACTTTTTCTTTTGGAGTTTTTTCCTCCTTCACTAGGCAACTGGGGGTGTGGGGGGGGGAAGGGGTTTTAGCACAGTGTCCAGCAAATAGTAGGTCCTTAATAAATGTTGACTGATTGGGAAACACACTCCATGTCCAGCAAATAGTAGGTGCTTAATAAATGTTGATTGATTGGGAAACATACTCCATGCCCTTTCTTTATTCATTTTACTTTTTTTGGTCAAGGGCTTCATCATCCTTAGCAATGCTTTCTGGGTTGCCTCTGGTGATCCTATGTGCCCCCAAATCAATTACTAGATTCATGTAGGAAGCCTCAGAAAGCTCTTTGTCATGTCCTGAATATGTCCTAGACAAACAGCAGACTTCCCATGTATTCTGGCATTGTCTCCTCTGGGAGGGTAAGGGATCCTTATGTTTTAATGCAGGACTAGGGCACCGATAGATGCTTATATTGTCGATTGGTTGAATGAGGCAACTACCTTAGGGTGGAAAGAGTACCAAAGCCTGGGAGTGGAATCCAGCTCCGTCTCTGCCCCTAACCAGCTGTGTGACTGCAGGCAACCCACTTGGTTCTCTGAGCCTCAGCTCTCAGAGCTGTAAAATGGACACAATAATCCTGCCTTTCTTATCTAGGAAGAGCTGCTATTTAGAGAGAACTTTAAAGTTTGCAAAGCAGTCTACATATGTGATCCTCATTTGATCCTTTTAAAAACATTTTAAGGGGCTGCTAGGTAGTGCAGTGAATAGAGCACCAGCCCTGGAGTGAGGAAGACCTGAGTTCAAATCTGGCCTCAGACACTTCACACTTACTAGCCATCTGACCTTAGGCAAGTCACTTAACCCCAATTGCCCTGCCCTCCCCCCTCCAAAAAAAAAACAGGGAAAAAAAAACTTCTTAAGGTTGTTATAAGTAATAAAGGTTTCTTGTCCCTGTCTTACAGTCAAAGAAACTGAGGCTGAGAAAGAAGTTAAGTGACTTGCCCACAATCATATAGCTAGTGTCAGAGTTTGAACCAAGGTGAGGCCATTGTTCAATCATCACCTTTATGCTGATGATTTCCAGATCTATAAAGCCAGCCCTAGTCTCTCTCCTACATCAACTGCCTTTGGGATGTCTCAAACCAAACAGGACTAAACCGGAACTCAATTTCCCCCTGTTCTGAACTTCCCTGTCACCATTGTAGACACCATCACCCTCCCAGTCACCCTGGCTCTCTGTTTAAACATCATTCCTTCACTTACCCCATGTATCAGTCAGTAATAACAAGCAGTTATCAGGGGCTTACTATGTGCCAATCACTGTGCTAAGTGCTGGGGGTGCAAAGAGAGGCAAAAAAACAGGCCCTGCCTTCAAGGAGCTTGCATTCTAATGGGAAAGACAGCATGCAAATTACATATAAGAACATATTGTGTATTTGGAAGGTAATTTCAGAGGGAAGGTGATGAGAGGGACTGGGAAAGGATTCCTGTAGAAGGAGGGTTTTAAACTTAGTCTTGAGGGAGAGCAGGGAGGCCAGGAGGCAGAGGTGAGGACGGGGAGGACAGGAAGGGCAATGTCCAGAGTTGGCAGACAGAGTGACTTGTGCAAAGAAGAGCAAGGAGGCTGGTGTTGCTGGATCGTGGAGGGGAATAGGAACATTGGAAAGGCAGGAAGGGGGCAGGTTGTGAAGGGCTTTAGAAAGTACCTGGCATAAATGCTTGCTGACTGACTCAAAGTCCCCACCCCTTAGTCTAGTCCAAGCACTGAGTTGCCTGTTTTTGGTAGGATCAAATGAGATAATTATCTAAAAAACGCTTTTTAGCTGCAAAGTGATATGGAAATGCAAGCTATTATCAGCTGATTAACTGATCGAAATGGGGATGGTTCTTCCACAACTTTTTTGTTGTTCAGTTGTGTCTGACTCTTTATGACTCCATTTGGAGTTTTCTTAGAAAAGATACTGGAGTGCTTTGCCATTTCCTTCTTCAGTTCATTTTACAGATGAGGAAACTGAGACAAATAGGGCTAAGTGACTTTTCCAGGGTGACACAGCTAGTGTCTGGGGTCAGATTTGGACTCTGGTCTTCCTGATGCCAGGCCCAGCACTCTAACTGCCCCACCTTTTTTTTTATGCTGCACAAAAACTGGTAGTTGCTTTGAGATCCTCAGGCGTCTCAAGTCTAAGAGAGCCTACTTGTACAGCCAGCCAGACTCCACACCAAGATTCTTCTGCTTCTGTGCTCATCCCCATCTCCTCTGCACCAGAAATTCGACTCTACACCAGGAACCACCTGGACTCTGATAAATGTGGGCTTTTGTCTTCCCAAGCCTTCACTTTATTTCCTCGTCGCCACCTCCAAACCATGGCAGTCACACCTTTTCTAGGTCCCCTTTATCTGGGGTCTAGCCACACCAGCATGTAAGCTCCTTAAGGACAGGGGCTATCTTGTTTGTACTGGAAATATAGTGAGCACTTAATAAATATTCTATCTTCTGTCTATCACTTTCTCTCTCTCTGTCTGCCTGCCTGTCTCTGTGACTCTTTCCCTCTGTCTGTCTGTCTGACTGGCTCTCTCTCTGCATCTCTGTCTTTTGTCTCTGTTTGGCTCTTTCTCTGTGTCTCTTTGGGTCTCTGTCTTTATGTCTTTCTCTCTGTCTCTGTCTCAGTCTCTCTGTCTCTGTCTCTGAGTCTCTCTCTTCTCTGTCTCTCTCCAATTCTCCTCCCCCACCCCACCAGGAAAGGTCCACTCACCTGAAGAGGTTAATAAAGCCATAAGTCTCCAAGGCCATCCCCAAAAGAGGCCAGCGCAAGAGGACGATTATCACACCTCCCAGGAAGAAACTTGTCCCCTTCAGTTTATGCCGTTGGAAGAAGAATCCAAACGTCCTTCTCAAACCAATGATGAAGGAGAGGCCACATAGGAATAGTATCTGTGGAGTAGAAGGGAGAAGAGAGTCATGGAGTGGGGATGTGGGACAGAGCACTGAGGATTCAGAACTAGGACCTTGGCTCAGGGATTATACATGAGGGAGCATGTTTTTATCTTTTTAGGGGTAGAAGGAGAAAATACAGGAAAGATTGACTCAGCAATATGGCAAAATCCTAAAAATCTTTAGGAAAAGGGAAAAACTCCGTTGGGCTGGACTGGGTGGGAGGGAAAGACCTTCTTGGAAGCAGAGAAATGCACAAAATAGCCTTTGAAGGGTCAATTCTTAATAATGCATGTTTTGGTTTTCTGCAGTATTGTTCTTTCAAAATATTTTCCCAGATAAATGTAATTGCTCATCACACTCTCCCTAGGAAACAGATGGAGATGTTTCCACTCATTTTACAGAAGAGATAGTTAAAACTCAGAAAAGTTAAATGACTTTGCCAAAGATTACACAGCAAGCAAGTAGCTGAACTTGCTTGTAGGATTGGAAGTAGGATTGGAAAGCCAGGTCAGACTTTTCATCCAAGAGAAAACACATTGGAAGAATGAATAGATGGTTGAACTTGGACTCAGAAAGACCTGATGAGTGTCAGACTCCACCTTGGATGATTACTAGCCAAGTCACTTAATCTCTCTAAGCCTCAGTTTCCCCATCTGTAAGATACATAATAATGCTTATAATACCTGCCTCCTAAGATTATGTGTGACTCAAATTAGGTAATGCATGATCCCTTCGAAGTGTTGCCCTTTTTGTCTGGAAGAGTTTGCTATAGCCAAGAGCAGGAAAAAGTACTGTCATGCAAAGAAAAAGATTTAAATCCACTGGTAAAGGATGGAAAGTTGCCTTTGTCATAAATGATCATTTAGATGACTAAAAGGAAAAGGAAAATAACATTGGTTTAATTAATTTTAAAATGCCAAATGTGAATAAAGAAGCACAGTTTTCAGATGAATTTTAAGCAGTTTTGGATAGAAAATGAACTGTGGAATAAATATGAAGATTTAAATCACCTTGTAAAAGATGTAGGACAATGATTCATTTGCATTTAATCAGTGTAATGATTTAATGGATCAAAGAAAAGGCTTTTAATTATTAAAAACTGGGAAAATCTGGATTTTCCTAGTTTTGTGTTCAAGAACACAAAATGAGATAGAGGACTATTAGGAACTTTGAGCTGCAGAGCATTGTAAACCCTCAATCATTTGAATATAATGAATTTAAGACTGAAGAAAGTAAAACTAAAAAAAACCAAAAAATCATATAACTGTTTAGAGGATTGGGTATAATTAAATAAGCTCTATTGTTTTCATAGTGGAAATCTGATGAGATTACCTTTTAAGTGAAAAATTAGTTACTAAGTACAAGGAAGTTGTGGTTTATGCTACTGAAAGATAAAGGAGATAGGATATAGGAGGCTGTAGTTTATGAGGGAAAAATCTGGCAAGTGAAGATTGAATAAAAAGTCAGAGATCAAAAGCAGTTCTATCAGAACTATGTATGGATAAAAACAGTCAGTCAGCAGTCATGTGACAGAAGGCTTCAGCTACATAATTCTTGATTGCCTAAAGAGAAACTCAACCTCGTGGGGAAAAAAGTTTCAGTTCTAAATATGGTTCTTCAACATCTTCTAGAACTTCAGAGGGGTGAGGCCTCTCATAAGCCCTTGTTGTCCTTTACTAACCCCTTTTGTTTTGAGAGAGAGGAGCAGAAAGAGGAAAGAGGCTTTAGAGCTGCAAAAAATCCCAGAGATGCTGGGGCTTAATTGAACTAGGCAGAATTCTGGTGAGTAAAGAGCTGGCTAGGTTGGTTTGTCTTGCCGAGAGGCTCAATAATCATCTATTTTCTGTGAGTTTTTTTCTGATTGGATTACATAGCATCCTGGTGAGTGAATAACTGGCTGAACTGGGCTGAATAGTTCAGAGATAGCTAGCTAATGAATTTTGCAGTTCTTTGGTTTAAATGAAAAATTGCTCCAAAGGAAAAACTGCCTAAATTAAGTGGTAACACTTTTTTTTTTTTGCTTTATTTTTAGAGGGCAATTGGGGTTAAGTGACTTGCCCAAAGTCACATAGCTAGTAAGTGTATTAAGTGTCTGAGGCTAGATTTGAACTCAGGTCCTCCTGATTCCAGGGCTGGTGCTCTATTCACTGTGCCACCTAGCCACCCCATGGTAACACTTTCTTAACATTCTTTTAAAGGTGATTCTAATTTTAAAGAGCTTATTAATGATTCCCTTCATTCAAGAAGATACAAAGACCAGCAGACAAGCAGTTATCAGAGTAAACTTGATGTCCAGAGTTGTAAGTTATCCTAAGTACATGGGTTTTCTTCCCTCATGTGTTTCCCTGCCACATTGCTATAAGTGTTTATACTCATTCTTTCCCACTGAGTACATTTGTGGAATAATGCGAACCAGGTTCATTTGTGAGTTGTGATATATTTTATTTTTAAACACTAGGCTTAACCTGTGGTGCTATTATTATTTCTTTGCCTTATTGCTAAGTAAATGGTTATGTTTAAGATCTAAGTGTCATTATTGTGAGTGTCTGATTGGTATAAAGGGAAATACCTCAGGAGCGGCTCAAGAGATAAAGTCTCTTGAGGATAGTATTATTACTCAACAGGACCCCAAAAATGCAGTGTTAGAACTTCTCAGAGAACCTAGACCTGCCAGTATTGCATCCTGGGTCATCTCCAGTCATCTTAAGAATATCAGGTCACTGGACCCAAATGGCTCTGGAGGAGAAAGTGAGGCTGGTGATCTTGTACAACCCTTCCTCACTCAAATCAAAGTCAACTGCAAGTCATGTCATCATTTCCCTGATGGCACGGTCCCTTCTAAAACGAAGGGACAAAACACAACAACCTGTTAGACCTGCCAGTGTTAGAGCAGGTTGGAGCATGAAGCCAACACAGAGAGTAAGAAAGTATCCATCCACATGACAAAGTCAGTGATATGAGGTTCTACAGGGTGGATGGAGGGATATCCCATGAATACCCATGAGTACCCACTTCAAAAACTTTAAAGCCCTCTATAAATGTTAGTACTTATTATTAATAAATGTAATAACATTAATAAGCATAAAACATGAATAAGTAAATGAATAAATAAAAATGTAGTGGTATTTTGGGAAAAGCATAGAACCTGGGGTCAGGAGACCCGGCTTCTAGTCTTGGCTCTCACATTTATTAGCTGTGTGACTTTGGACCAGTCACTTTTGTCTTTCTGGGTGTCAGTTTCTTCATGTGTGAAGACAAGATAGTAAACCTTTCACTACCTATCTCATATTTTTGTTTTGAGGAGAGTGATATGTAAATAATCACCATACAAATCTGAGCTGCAGTATTTTTATTAGTGGGGACCATGATAACTGTCTAGATATATGAAAGGCATCTCTTGGAAGAGGGATTAGACCCTCAGGGTAAATGAAAGTAGCAGAGAAGCTGATTTTGAAGCCTTTTAAGCATCCTAATAGTTAGCATTGTCTTCAGAGTAGAATGAGCTTTCTCAAGAGGCATCAAGTTCCCCATCCTGCTCTAACGTGAAGCAGTTAGATGGTGGATCTGGACTCAGGAAGACGTGTTCAAATCCAGACTTAGGCACTTCCTAGCTGTGTGTCCCTGGGCTGGCCATTTAATGTCCATCTGCCTCAGTTTTCTGGTCTGTAAAATGGGAATAATTACAGCATCTCCCTTCCGAGGATGTTGTGAGGATAAAATTGGTAAAGTTCATAACAAGCCTTTAAGCTCTATATAAATACTAGCAATTATTATCCTCAGAAGTCTTCGAGTGGAAATTGGATGACCCCTTCTGGGGGATATTAGAGAGGAGATATTCTATTTGGGTACAGGTTGGACTAAATTACCTCTGACATTCCATCCTATCTGAGGTCCTAAAATTCTATTATTTGTCCATATCACTTATACCTGTCCTTACCCCCTTCTGGATCCCATCCTCAGACCCTGCTGCCTAATGAGTTATTTCTTTGGTGGGCTTAGTAAAGGTCAGATCCTGAAGAGACAGGCTAAATAAAATCAAACATTCATTAAGCACCTACTATGTGTAGGTAAGCTCTACAGAGGCTGCTCTCCATTGCTAATAGCCCATGTCCCCAGGGGATAATAATCCTCGAAGACTGATCTGCAATCTCTCTATGGTCAATAAGTTCTAGGAAGTTGCCAGAGCCACGGAGAAGGTAAGTGGCTTTGCCCAAGATAACCGGACCTGTAAATGTCAGAAGGGGAATGCCAAGACCCATTTTTCTAACTACACACCCAGCACCATATCCATTCAGCCACTCTGCCTCACCAAATAAGGATAACTATTCATGGGATGTTTTAAAGTTTGCAAAGCACTTTATCTCATCTGATCCTCATATCAATCTTGTGAGGTGGGTACGAGAGATATACTTATGTCACAGGTAAGGAAATAATCAGAATAAATACTAAAATTATAATAATAATTAGCATTTATGTAGCACTTTAAGGTTTGCAAAACACATTCCATATGTTAATACATTTGATTCTTTCAATAACCCTGTGAGGTAGGTGCTACTATTATCTCCATTTTACAGATGAGGAAACTGAGTCATGAAAAGGCTAGGTGACAAACTCAGAGTCAAACAGCTAGTAAATGTCTGAGATGGGATATGAACCTCAGTCTTGTGCTTTGTCCACTATTCCACATTGCCTCAGTGAAGAGGAGGACACCGGACCCTGGACCAGGAGACTTGGGTCCTGATTTTGTCAATAATCACATTTTTATTCCAGTCACCCTGGTACACAACCTAGGAGTCATCCAAGGGTATGCTGGAAGGCAGCTCTAATCAAGCTGATTATTAAATTTTCAGTGAGAATTTACAGCTTGGAAATGGGCAAAAATTACAAATTAGGGCTCAATTCGTTGTTTTATTGATTGTTTAAATTTAAGAAAGTGATGGAAAATGTTAATAAAGCAAATTAAATTTTAAAGTATGTTGTGGGTACAGGGTTATTATTATTTTTTTTATTTTTGCCTTTGGGAGGGCACTTGGGGTTAAGTAACTTACCCAAGGTTACACGGCTAGTTTTTTTTGTGTGGGTGTTAAGTGTCTGAGGCCTGAACAGAACTCAGGTCCTACTGACTCTGGGGCCGGCGCTTTACTCACTGTACCACTTAGCCGCCCCTGGGTACAGGGTTATTGTTAATGTTGTTGTTTGGGCAGCTGGTTGTTAAACATTTACCAGCATACTGCTAGAGCATCCTCAACTCTTCCCATTCTCTCACTCCCTTTGTCCTGTCAGTTGCCATGTTGATTCTACCTCCTTAACACCCCTTGGATCTATGCCCTTCTCTCCACTAATACCACACCTAGAAGGCAGACTATTGCCAAGCACCTCTGAATTGATCTCCCTGCACTCCTCAGTCTGTCTGCTCTCCAATCTATCTGGCACAGAGCTGCCAATTTCATATTCCTAAAGCACAGGCTCTGGGGTCAGAAAGACCTGAGTTCAAATTCAGCCTCAGGCACTTACTGACTGTATGGCCCTGGGAAAGTCACCTAAACCTAAACATTCCAGTATCTTTGCCAAGAAAATCCCAAATGGGGTCATGAAGAATTGAACACAATGGGAAAACAACTAAACAAGAAAATGATATATTTACTTATCTATATGAATGTATTTATTTCCACAGCAGAATGTAAGATCCTTGCAGGCAGAGACTTCCTTAATTTTATCTGAGTATCCTCTCTTTCTAACTCCGTGCTGAAGCACAGAATGTAGTGAATGAGCACTTGATAATTGACTGACTGGTTAATTGATGTCTCTTTGACAGTAGCAATGGACTAGCAGGGTCTCTTCGGATTCATTTTCTTGGTTCTTGGAAAGGAAACTGGGTAGGAGTGAAGAGATCTTCTTGGAAGGATTGAGGAGGGGGTGTGGAGAAGGGTGACTCACATTTCCAAAGGCCAGAAGCACGGAGTCAAAGTACAAGAGGATCCCAAAGAGGATGAAGAAAATGCCAAAGCCCATGGTGCCCATGCCAATTTCTGCAAACAAGAACATGACAAATGGGATGGAAGGAGGTGGTCAGGACAAGCAAAACACCCAGTTCTAGGAGTCCAGGACACCAGGCAAAGTATCCAGGGGGTTAAATTACTGCTGCTTCATCTCTAGGCTTTTTTTTCCAACTGGACCAAAGATTCAAGGATGTTCCCTCTTCCTTCAGAAGGTTTGAACATTGTAGCTCCTTATCAATTACTTTCCAGAGAGGCATTGGGCTTTTACTACACCATCTACAAGTTGATTTGTCCCTAAATTCCCGCTGATTTGGGTATAACCCAAGTCTCAAAACCTAGTTGTTTGGTGGAGATTGATGAACCACCCTCACCTATGTGAGATGCGGGCCAGAGCTGGCTAGAGTGGGAGGGAAGAACCCCAAGGTCTTTCTTTTCTCAGGGCATAAATATTTCTATTTATATATAGTTACTTATATGTACACATAGTTATTTATGTTTATATATAGTTATTTATTTATATTTGGACATCGTTATTTATATTTATATGTATTTGTATTTTTATTTGTTCATTTATTTAGTTATTTAAAGTCATATTAAAGGTCATCCCATGTTGTTCTTCACTATATGATTCCTTTGATAGCTGCCCAGAGACTTGCCTGGCCTTTGTCCTAGATTTGCAAGGCAGGTTCCTCTACCAACTCCTGGGCAAATACCCACCATCCTTCTGGAGGATACCCAGTCACACCCTGGTTCATCCGGAACTCAGGGAATGAGGAGTTAAGATAATGCCAACCATGGGGGCAGCTAGGTGGCGCAGTGAATGAAGTGCCGGCCCTGGAGTCAGGAGGACCTGAGTTCGGTTCCGGCCTCAGACACTTAACACACACACAAAAAAAGTAGCTGTGTAGCCTTGGACAAGTTATTTAACCCAATTGCCCTCCTAAAGGAAAAAGAAAATTAAGATAATGCCAACCATGTCCATAGACTTAAGAGCCCTCCACTGACTGCTGCTCTCCACAAAAAAAGTTGGGGTTGGGGATGGAGATTCTAAGTAGAAGATGCCAGAAGGGTCTTCAGGATCAGCTGGGTGCTAATGAGAGTTTGTTGGTGGAAAGAAGAGAGGATGAAGTGGGAAGATCACAGGTTAGTTAGTTTACTTCAGACTTGTTGGGCATATTTTCTTGTGTCAGAGGTCTCCTAGTTGTGAAGAAGTTGTGAAGCTGAATGATAATGTAGGAGAACCAAACTATATGATGCCCAGGGGCATGTTGGTATTGAATCCACACCAACTCCGAATGCCTTCCCACTTTGGATTACATTTATCTACGCCAAGGGTTCTTAATCTGAGGTCCATTAATTCTTTTTAAAAATTTTGATAGCTACATTCCAATATTGTTTCCTTTACAAAGGATTGTTTCCTTTGTAATCCTCTGTATTTAAAAACATGATTCTTGGGCTGATTAGGTGGTTCAGTGAATAGAGCACCAGCCCTGGAGTTAGGAGGACCTGAGTTCAAATCTGACCTCAGACACTTAACACTTACTAGCCCTTGTGACCTTGGGCAAGTCACTTAACCCTAATTGCCCTGCCTTCCCCCCTCCAAAAAGAAAAAAAAAAACATGATTCAGGAAAGGGGTCCATTGGTTTCTCCAGACTGCCAAAGGTGGGTGCCACACACCAAAGGTTAAGGATGCCTGTTCTACTCTGTATATCTTGAATGTAAGTCACTGACCTGTTGACTACCCACATTAGATTGTGAGTGTCTTATGGGAGAAGCTTTTGTCTTTCTTTATAGCCCCCATGCTTCAAACTTTGTCTGGTATACAATAAGCACTTAATAAATGTCTGTTGCCAGACTGACTGACTGTTCGCCATTTTATGGTCCATGGGGTTATAACAATAAAAATGCTGCCTCTGTTTTTGTATGATCAAATGGGATAATGTATATGGATGTGTTGATTAATATATTCAACACTCATCTCTGCTCTACACTACAGTCTTCCATGTCTTAGCCTTCCTCCCAGCAAGCATTCAAGGATGAGCTTTGATCTAGCCTCTTGGTGCCAACCTAGGGATTAGTGGGGGCCATAAGTCTAAGCCAAGGGATGAATGGTGAGAACCCTCTTCTCACTGAAGGCACTAATGCCACACCCAGCCCAGGTCACCGAGGCCTCCCATATGCCAGCAGAGCAGCCTCTAGCCTCTCAGCTCCAGAGGTCAGAGTGATTACAATTTGCCTGCCTCCACCCTGCCACCCCCCAAGTGAAGGAAGTGAGGAAGGGTGTCAGCTTCTGTTCATGAACCCAAAGCTTCTCCCCCCCAGCCCCACCTACCCCTTTCCCCTGCCTCTGGCATCCTGTCCCTTACTCACTCTGCCATTCTGAGATGGAGATCATGGCTGTAACCTATGAGGGGAGTCCTTGGAGACAGTCGCCCTGGGAGCCAGTGAGGGGTATGAAGCCCAGAGTTGCCTACACATGCTGTTGGAAGAGTGAACCTTGGCAAGGTTGTGAAATCCCTTCCTGAGCAAATCATTAACTTCCAAGCCTGGAGAAGGCCACTTAAAGGCACAGTCTCCATCCTCCAGCATCTTCCCAAAGACTCCCTTCCACCGATGACCACACAGGCCTTGCCTCAGGGCACACAAATTGAGAATCTTTCACTCTTTCAGACATAACTGGGTTTAGCACCTAGTCAGCAAACAACAGTCAGTTCAAATAGGATGTAAGTGATCACCTCCTTGGGTCTCCCAGCCCCTGCATCAGCCTCCCCAGCAGTAACCAAGGGTCTCTGTCCCACACCTTTGCCAATTCATCCCAGGTTAATGGCTCTGCCACAACCTGCTTGAAGCAACCTAGGTTCAGCAGACAAACAACATTCAGGCTTATGGTTCCACAGGGGCCCTCGCCCCCTTCTCAGAGAGACTGGATTCTTCATTGCCCCTCCGAGACCCTTGCATTTTACTCATACTAACCATTCCTTGTTTTCTCCTGGCTCTCGTCCACTTGAATCCTTCGGGGTCTGTGAGGTCCCTGATACGGGTGCTTCGGCTGCCTATGCTGATCCCAACCTCTTCACCATTTAGTAAGATGGTGCTCACATTTTGTCTGGCCTTAAATGTTCTTCAGTCTTCTGAGTATCTCCATATTTACCTAGACTGATCTTAATCCCCATTCAACCAGCCTGTCACTGACCCACTGACCCTGGGCAAGTCACTTAACCATGATAACACATGAAGTTTTTTAGCTAGGTAGGATTCCAGACAAAGTTTGGACTCCACTGGCATAGACTTCAAGGAGCCAGGGTCAACCCCTTGAGTAATCTAGCCCTCTTCATCAGGGTGGGAAATAAGCTTTGGGCTATAAACCTGGGACACTTTGAGGAAATTCAAAGGGATATATGTTATACAATGGAAAGTGTGGGATTTCTAGTCTGAGAACCCGGGTTTAAATGCTGGCTCTGCCATCAAGCACCTATGTGATCATGGCCAAGTCATAACCTGTCTGAGCCTCAGTTTCCTCATCTGCAAAATGAGCTGGAGAAGGAAATGGCAAATTGCTTCAGTATTTTTGCCAAGAAAACCACGAAGAATCATTCATGACTAAACAACAAAAATGGTCCCTACTCTCCAAGAACCCTAACTCCACAGCAGTAACAGAGTATGGGATGAGGAATGCCCCCATTTATCTCTCCCTCTGGACCATAACCACCTTCGCCTCTTCTGCTAGGAGTAGCAAAATGTCTCAGAGCTGGCTGTGCATTTCTCCTTTTTCCTTTCGCAGACCTCAGCAGGTCAAGTTGGGTACAGTGACATCTAGTGCACAAGAAAACCGTCTCATCCCAATATCCTTTTCCCTCCTTTGCCTCCATCTCTGGCCTAGGCTCTCAAAATAAGGTTGGCCCTCAGGCCTTCTGCAGGAGTAAGAATTCTGGTGACAAATTCATCTGAGGAAGCCTCTCATCTGATCTTGTGTCTGTGGACCACTGTCCTGAGGGACCTAGCGAGGCACCTCACTTTGCATTTTATTAATCACAACAGCATCCCTACTTCCTGCAAAAGTTTTCTTTCAAAAGTGAGAGAGTAATCTCCCCATCTACACCTCAAGGCATAAAAAAATGAAAAAATCCAGACCTGTGAAGCAGACTGACCTTAGGATCAAATCTGACCCTTGACAAGATACAGCTTTTGACTATGGGGGAAAGACATGGAGAGATTCAGGCCTGAGGATAGAAAATGAATTTTTTTTCTCTTCACTGAGTACCTAAAAAAAAAACCCATACTTTCTTTTAGTACAAATAATAAGATTACCATAATGATAGATATTTCTTTGACACTTTATTGGTTACAAGGCACTTTAAACACATTATCACATATAATCCTCACAACAAGCCTGTGAGGTAGGTAATAAGTGTGTTATTATCTTGGGAGAAGAAAAATGGAACTTGGAGAATTGAAGAGATTTACCCAAGGTCACAAAACTAAGTAAGTGGCAGACCTAAGACCATAACCCAAATCACAGAATCATGGAATGCTGCAGCTAGAAGGGATGTGATATTAGTTTTACTATTAATAATAGTCATCACTCTTATGATTGAGAAAATACACAGTGACTATAAGCTACCACAAACTCAGTAGAGCATTTAATTATATTTGCATTTTATTAATCACAACAACATTTACATACATTTGAAAAATAATAAGATACATGCAACCCTTGCTCTCATAGGTTTTCTTCTCTGGGGGATATTTGGTGGGATTTGTCATTTCTTTGGTTTGTTGCTAGACCCAGACAACCTAGGAACTTCAGTATGTGGTATACTCATCTACCAGCATACTCTGATATACTCATCTCCCCAGTTATTAGCTCCCCTTACAAGCACATAGGCTCACAAGGTTCAAACACAAATAGGTATGTGCAGAAGTTAAGGAAAACAAGACTGAAAAGACCATAGGTTTACATGTAATTGGAAAAAAATACTATTTAAAAAAAGGTCATAGAAACCACTTTAGAGATGGAAGATTATCTAACCAAATTTCATTTTGCAAATGAGGAAACTGAGGCCCAGGAACTCAACATTCCCCACTAGTGAGAATCTGGATGGCCTTGGCCCCTTAGAGTATTACAAGGTCTTCTCCACTGAGAGGTGCCTGGAATTATTCCTTCAGATTGGTGTTCCTCACCATTCTTCCTTTGTCTATCTGTTTAGCATAGCTTCTCTTGAAGCTCATGCCTGCATTAACTTTCATACAGGCTGCTTTTTGCTGCTCTCCATGACAGTCCCTTCCTCAGTTATGATCAATGCTGTGCCTGCCACCCTTACCTCCTGTAATGCCCCTTATCTCCCAGAAGATGGCACCAATTGTTCCCAATTGTGTTCCTTTCATCATCTTGACTGTTAGGTCTACAGTTAGGTCTACAGTTTTCTTTTGCTTTCACCACCTTTTCTCAGGGTTCTAGTTCTCCACTTTTAAAATTTTTGGCTCATCAGTACCATAACTCAGAAATATAATTTCATATACCTCTGTTTCTACAGACTTCTTTCATGCTCTGGTTTTCATGGCTCTAGGCATCATAGGTACACAAGCTCTCCCACTGACCAGTGGAAGCCTCTCCCCCATGAGCAGGTGTTATCATTCATTTCCATGTTGGTTCATCATGACATCACAGTTTATTTATGTCCTCTTTCTCCTAGCTCCTGGGTTGTATGCCTGCCAAAAACATCAGCAGAAAGATAATAAAATACTTTATAGTTGGGCTGATTAAATCAGAGGGTTAGATCATAGATCTAATTTCTTAATAAATGCTTTTGTTTTATTCTGAACTATGGACTCATTTTCAGACTTCCCCTGAAAACTTAGGAAGACTCTATTTAAGTGGCTGAAAATATCTGCTAAGCATGCCAATTCACTTAGTGATCAAGGGTCAGCTGACAAATATGTGAAATGATATTGGAATAACACAGAAAAGTCCTTAACTCACCTCTAACTTGAAAAGACAACTAAGGACTTTTCCATGAGAGAGTTGATGGAACTGATGAATGTTCTTGAATTAAAAGAGTAGACCCTGATGAAATTCACAGCATTCACAGATTTTTCTAAAGCAGGCTAGATAGAGTTCGGCAGTCTTTTCCTTTGTTGCCAATGATTTCCCACTCTTGCTGCAGCCTACAAATGCTGTGCATTTGGCATCTGGTGGCAGTTTTCACATAAGCCACAGTGCCAAAATATCTATTGATAGCAATTCTGACTCATTTTGACCAGTAATTATTGTCATTAAATCATTTAAAACTCTAAAGAGAGCATCTGAACTTGCTTCTTTATGCTACAATTTAGAAAATATGCCCACTGCTTTTATATTTCACAAATAGCCCAACGAAACCAAGTAAACCAATCAATCAGTAGGCATTTATTAGGTACTTTCTATGTGTCAGGCACCGTGCTAAGCACTTGGGATACAAAAAGAGACAGTCCTGCTGTCAATGAACTTACACTCTAACAGAGGATACAACATGTAGACAAATATATGCAAATGGGAAATAATTAACAAAGGAAAGACACTAGAATTAAGAGGGTCTGGGGAAGGCTTGTAGTAAAAGATGGGACTTAAAGGAAGCCAGGGAGATCAGGAGTCAGTGCAGAGGAGGGAGAGCATTGCAGGCAGGGGAAACAGAGAAAACACAATCTTTCCCTCAGAAAGAAAAAAAGACTTTCCCAACCCTCCTTAACGCTTGAGTCTTCTCTCCTCTGCCTCATTCGCGCCCTGTGGTTTGTATGTGGTCTCTCCCGTGGGACCATGAGCTCCTGGGGAACGGGGCCTCCCTTTCGCCTTTCTTTGTATCTTCAGGGCTTGTTAGGGTGCCTGCACATAGTCGGTGCTAAATAAATGCTTGTTGATTAGTTTACTGATTTGATGATCCAAACAGTATTTATTAAGTACCTTTTATATACAAGACATTTGTCCTAGGGATCTAAGATCACACACACATACTCTCTCTCTCTCTCTCTCTCTGTCTCTCTCTCTCTCTGTCTCTCTCTCTCTGTGTCTCTCTCTCTCTCTCTGTCTCTGTCTCTCTCTCTCTGTCTCTCTCTGTCTCTCTCTCTCTCTCTCTCTCTCTCTCTCTCTCTCTCTCTCTCTCTCTCTCTCTCTCTCTCTCTCTCTCTCTCTCTCTCTCTCTCTCTCTGTCTCTCTCTCTCTGTCTCTCTCTCTCTCTGTCTCTCTCTCTCTCTGTCTCTCTCTCTGTCTCTGTCTCTCTCTCTCTCTCTGTCTCTCTCTCT
>NW_027187372.1:29998072-30048330 GCF_028583685.1 Petaurus breviceps papuanus
GCCCCTTCCTGCTACGTCAGCAAGTCCAACGGGGCATGGAAGATCTTTAAATCCCATAACCCTTACATTCGGCCCCAAGATCTTTCATGTCCCTTACTTGACAAAAATACAGTAGGAATAACTGGTGTCAACAAAATTTCACAACAATATAACAAGAATAGCACACAATAAACACAGAAAACCATATTTTAGGGTGGCGCTTGAGCACAAGCTCCCCATCATTCCCCCCACCCCGAACAAATGGGGCCCCAAAATCTTGTGGTAAGGGGTGAAGATCTCTTCTTCTATGGCTACTTGCTGCTGAAATCGGATGTAGAGCTGTCCCTGTCCTAAGGGGTCCCATTTGAGAGGTCAGTTCTTAATATGCTTGATGCCAGGTCCAAGGGTGACACATCACAGTTGCAGACAGGGGGTGACATCCAGCTTAAGCTATCAGGCATCTACAGATGGAGGGTACCAAGCCTGTGGAAACAAATCTAACAAACAAGGTGAACAAACAAAAAATCAAGAAAAAGCAAAGAGACAATAACCAGACTATCGTAGCCTCATTCACGGTAGAATAAATGAGTTAAGGGTACAATTTTGTAATCATCTTCTCCAGAATAAACAATAGTTACAGTGTTATCCCTCCCATATGCTATAATCTCTGCAGCCTTTGGAAGATCATCTGGCTTCCGTTTTACCCATACTTTAGCTCCTGATTTTATTCTATCAGTAGAACCAAATCCTTCAGTTCCTGTGACAGTTATTTTGGAAGGAGGGTCAGTTTTTACAAGTGGCATTGTTTTACAAGGAACAATAATCACTTGAACTATCCTATCATTCTTGTGAATCTGTATGGGCCTTTCACTTAAATTCTGGAATGTTACAACAATTTCTCCTTGATAATTAGAATCTATTACTCCAGCCAATACATGTATTCCTTGAGCTGCTAATCCTGATTTGGGTAAAATCTGTCCAAAGTGATTTTTAGGGATTCTTATGCATATCCCAGTGGATATTTTTCTTATTTCTTTTCTGTCCAACCAAAAGTCCTCTAAACAATGTAAATCATACCCCATTGAACCAGGTGGTCCTGGGTACGGTGCTGGGACATCTGGCCTCAAGGTCCAATACTCAATAATTGGGATCTTGTGTGTTTGTTGTTTTCTAATTTGCAGATTGGGGGTCATCATTCTGGCTAGAGGTGTACTTCCTCCCAATGGTCTATTATTCAAATTACGCAAAGCCATGAACAAATTATCCTTCCAATGTTGATATGAATTATTGGAACTTAACTTCCTCAATTGTCCTTTCAGTAATCCATTCATTCTTTCAATCAACCCAGATGCTTCTGGATAATATGGAATATGATATATCCATTCTATATTGTTTAGTATACAATACTTCTTCATTTCATTGCCTTTGAAATGTGACCCGTTGTCACTTTGAATCTGCATTGGGGTTCCATAATATAGGCTTATGAGATCTAGAGTTTTACAAGTGTTTTTCTGGGTTGCATTCTTATAAGGACAAGCTACTAGTACACCTGAATAGGTATCAACACAAGTACATATAAATCTGCATCCTTTATCCAGTGGTAGTGGACCAATATAATCTATTTGCCAGATTTGGGCTGGGACTTTTCCTCTTGCTATCTCTCCAGTTATTACCCGAGGAACAGTTCACTCCTTTTCCAATTGACATATATGACAGTCTTCTGCTATCTGTTTTAACAGTGAATGAGAGATACTAATACCTCGATCTTGTGCCCACTGGTGTGTGGCCTGGACCCCCAAATGGCCTGCTGTTTGGTGGACCCATTTTGCTAATACCGGATCATCAGTTGTTGTCAAAGTAGGGACAATATGTTCAGTAGCAATCTTTGCCAGTCGATCAGCAAGAGCATTGTACTCACGTTCTGGTGTGGTGGGGGCCACGTGAGCATCTACATGAAAAACTGACAAGTCAGTGACCAAAGACATGTTCCAGATATCTTCCCATAATTCTTTGCCCCAGACTTGTTTCCCATGAATTTCCCAATTTTCATTTTTCCACATGGGCATCCATGTAGCTAACCCATTAGCTACCGCCCATGAATCAGTGAATATATGACACTGTCCTCCTTGTTCTAGTTTGATGGCTTGATATACTGCCATAAGTTCAGCATATTGGCTACTTGCACCTATCCCAGTACTTTCCAAAGTCCTTCTAGTACATGGGTTATAGGCCACTGCTTTCCAATGTCTTTTTTGCCCCAAATATTTTGCTGTCCCATCAGTAAACCATGCATGTCTCTTTTGTTCCTCAGTTAATACATCATATCCCTCATTCCACTTTACAGTGGACTTTACCAACTGTTGCTTTGGCTCAGGGGGTGTGTCATTCCTCTCAATTTCTATGTTTGCTACAGATTCATGTAGAGCAGAGACTCCGCTTTTGCCTGTTTTCGCTCTATTTTGAATATACCACTTCCATTTGATTATACTAGCCTCTTGGGCATGTCCAATTCTGTGAGAAGCTGGGGTACTCATTACCCAGGTCATAATTGGGATTCCAGGTCTTAATATCACTTCATGGCCCAGAGTCAGTTGTTCAGTCTCCACCAAAGCCCAATATGCAGCTAACAACTGCTGAGGACTGCCAGGGGGGTATCATAATATGCATTTGCATCTCCAATCAGGATAGCAGTTTTCATTACCTCCTCCTTTAGTTTTCTCATACAGTCTCTAAGTGAGTACCAGGGTCTGTCTCCCCTAGGCCACATAGATTCAGTTGGATATTGCTTTGTGCAACCTTCTGCAGCTAAAGCTAGAAGATTTGTTTTATTATTTCCTCCTTTCATATGGTGATCCCTAAAAGCCTGGTGTACAAAAGGATTCTGACTGATACTTATGAATTTTAAACAGTCCTCACTGTCCAGTGTTATTCCTCCGGCGCCTTCATCAGTGATTCTTACTATCCAAGACACTAAAGACTCCCCCATTCTTTGGGTAAATCTACTCAATATATCAGTGATCTCCTGTTGAGTGAAATCCTCAATTATCTCCCTGGACTCTGTTTTGCCTCGGTGGCTCTCCTGTCTTCTTCTTCGTATGGGGAGAGCTTCTACATTAGAAGACTCCTCATCTAACCTTGCTCCATTCTCCTCACACACATTCTCCTGGAAGCTGTCAGGGCAACTCTGCCCAGCCTGTACAAAAACTGCATGCACATTCGTTCTGCTAGTTTTTTGCTTCCTTTTAGCTACATGAATAGTAGCTTGCTCCTGGACTGGAGTCCCTCCAGTTTGCTCTTCTGAGTGCTGTGACACAGAAGAATCCTCAGGCAAACCAGCTGACTACCTAGCCATCTGAGCTCTTTCCTTCAGCAGCTTATCCCTACTTTTACACATAAGGCGATAACTTGTTAGCAGCACCCAGCCTCTCCTGCACACTCCTGCCAGTTCTTTGCCTGGTTCTATGGGTATTGCTTTCAAACATCTTTCCAAATCTCCAGGTTCTCCCTCTTTTAGCCTTGGTTCCCAGTTTTCACAGGGCCCTGTGCTTTTAGCCCATTCTCTGGCTAGAGAGGAATAAGGCAAATCCTCCCATCCTGGAATAGCCATTTCTCCCTCTAAAGCCCCACTGCTTCCAAATAGAGGCCTGACATTTTGTCATCCCATCCTCGTCGCCAAATGTATCAGCAATGCCATATTCACAATGCCTATAGAGATTACAAATATGCTGATATAATTATCCATTAGAAAATACGTCATGTTTGCCATATGAGGAAATAAACTAGAAAATTTATTAAGATACCAAAAGACTGAGTCCCAAAACCAGAAAGTGAAAGCCATCAGAGTAGTTATGACATTGGCACAGGTAGATAAAGTAGAAAGCACCCACATTTTCAAGCCTTTAAAACAGAACAGGCTACCTCAGGCAAAGGTCCTCCTCTCCCCACTCACAGCAACCACCCAGCGTCCTGGAAGAGCGCTCCCAGCAGCTCCGGCCCCTGGCAGTCCTCAGCAGGAGTCCTTAGCAGAAAGTCCTTAGCAGTTCTAACTCAAAAAGGGCTTCGCGCTGCCACTGCCTCTGCTGCTGCCGCCGTCACCACCACCGCCAGCCACCGAAGGAACGCTAGCTTGGCTTCCGCTTCCTCTTGCTCCGCCCCTTCCTGCTACGTCAGCAAGTCCAACGGGGCATGGAAGATCTTTAAATCCCATAACCCTTACAACATGTAAGTGATTTTTCCCATTCTATGTGAGATAACATTTGATTCCTTGAAAGACTTCTCTCCAAAATAGCTTCCCCATTTATTTCATTACTGGCAATGCTATCTGTTTTTTCAATCAAAGCTTCTCTGTCTTGGCTTTCAGAATATTCCAGTCTTATTATATATTATTCCCCTTCATACACTCTCTGATCCAACCAAAATGCCATTCTTGCTTTACCTCACACGTGATACACCATATAGGCATGGTTATGTCTTTGCACAAGAGTATTTATTAAGCACTTGCTATCTACCAGGCATTGGACTAAGTGTTAGGGATATAAGTGGAAGCAAAAAGAAAGACATCCCCTACCCTTGGAGAGTTTATAATCTAATGAAAAAAGACCATACATAAAAGGGAATTTAAGGGGCGGCAAGGTGGCACAGTGAATAGAGCACTGGACCTGGAGTCAGGAGGACCTGATGCTTGACACACTTACTAGTCGTGTGACTTTGGGGCAAGTCACTTAACCCCAATTGCCCTCCAAAAAGAAAAAAAAAAGGGAATTTAAAAGCTGGGCAAAGGTGGGGGTAGAAAGGAAATAATGCAAGACTTTGGATAGTTAAGAAGCAAGAGAAAAGAAACATGGCTGTCCTTGGCCCTTCCCCAAGCTGGAGGTTCTGGAAGGAACCCACTAATAGAAAAGGGACCTGAAGGGCAGAGGGATGCTCCAACTTAAGAAAGACAGATGTCCACCTCCCTCCCACCCACACTGGAACCATAGACTGACAGTAGGGTAGAAGCAGGAGTGTGCTGAAGCCAGCCCAAATCTGCACTGGGAAACAACTGAATTTTCAGTGTGAGCATTTACACCCAGGAAACCAGCAAATGAATCAGGACTTGATTTAGTGTTTTGTTGATTGTCTAGATTTAAGAGAGTGTTGGAGAAAATAATAACAATGCAGATTAAACATAAAAATGTGTGTAGGGAAAACATTCACCCCCACCCCCACCCCCAAGATCTGGTTGTTAAATATTTACCAGCACAGCCCTGAGTATAGGTTAGCCTAGATGGCCCAAAGCACTGAGGTCCTTTCAAACTCTAAAAATTCTGTGATTCTGTGATTAACTCATGTACATCCACCCCGACCCTACCCCCTCCGAACCCCTTACCCATTTTATAATATTGTGCACTCTTTAACAAATCTCTCTTCATAATTATTCCTCTCAAGCTCCTTCCATCCTCTGATACTCATAGAAACTTGATTCCTTTCCAAGACATAGTCCCTCCTCTTCTCCCCCCACTAGATATAATGTTTCTTAGTGGAAAGAGTCCATAGCCAGGAAGACCTGAGTTCAAAGCTAGTCTCAGACATTTGCTGTCCATGTAACCCTGAGCAAGTCACTTATCTTCCATGTGCCTCAGTTTCCTCATCTGTAAATTGGGGATAACACTAGACCATACCTTCCGGGGTTGTTTGAAGATCAATGAAATAATAATTGTTAAAGCACCTCTTGCCTGGACCATTATAATGACTTTTTCATTGGTTTCCCTTCCCTGTTTCAAGTCTTTCTCTTCCCCAACCCATCCTCCCCACATAGCTGCCAAATTGATATTCCTAAAGAAGTATTAGCCATTCCACTCTCTCCTGCTCAAGAAGCGACCCTCTATTGCCTTTAGGATGAAGCACAAACCCATCGGTTTAGCTTCTAAAGCCTTTTGCAATGTCTCTAATCTATTTTTCCAAAATGATTAATTTCCCCAACATGCTCAACATTTCAGACAATCTGTCCTGTTTGCTTCCCCATCTTCCATTTCCATGCCTTTGCATTGGCTGTGCCTCCTGCCTTCAATACACTCCCCCCTCACCTCTATCGCTCCGAATTCTGAGCTTCAAGACAAAGCTTAAATATTATCTCCTATACCACTCCTTATCTCTCCAGTGGTAGTGCTTTTCTTGTCCCCAAATCACTTGATTACTTTCTATAGATCTTGTATTTACTTATCTATGTATTGTAT
The DNA here is from genome assembly GCF_028583685.1 of Petaurus breviceps papuanus. NCBI lineage: Eukaryota > Metazoa > Chordata > Mammalia > Diprotodontia > Petauridae > Petaurus > Petaurus breviceps. The sequence continues at coordinate 30,004,267 of NW_027187372.1, forward strand.
CAGTCAACTATAATTTATTAAGTTAGTCAAATAGCATTCATTAACCACCTACTATGCACTAAGTGGTGTGCTACACACTGGGGAGACAAAGAAAGGCAAAAGGCAGGCCCCTGCCCTCAAGGATCTTACAGTCTAATGGGCTATAACGAGGAAAGCATGAGGTTTCACTTTTGCCTTTCTCTCTCCCGTGCCTAGCACAGTGCCTTGCACATAGTACCGTAGGCACACACACATGCTTGATGAAAGAATGAATGACTCTTAAGTCTATATTTCTATCTCTAATATCTCTGGTGAACTCTAATCCTGCATTGAGAATTGCCTGCCAGACACGTCTACCTTAATATCCTTGAGGTATCTCACATTCAACACACAGCACCTAAAAACAAAGCTCATCATCTGTCTTCTATCCCCAGACGGATTCTTCCTCTAAAGTTCCCTATTTTAGTTGAGGGCATCATCTCCTTTCCACGCACCCAAGTTTTGCGTCATAGGAGTCATTCTTGACTCTTCCCTCTCCTTCAACCCCCACATTCATTCAGCTGCCTCCACGTCTTCTCTTGTATCTGTCCCTCTCTCCAATCACACAGCCTTTCCCTGGACTATTTCTATAACCTCATTGGTTCTGTCTCTTTCCTCTTCACACAGCTCTCAACTCAACATTCTTAAAACAGATCATACCATGTCATTCTTCCTAGTCAAAAATCAGGAGACGCAAAACTTACTACCCATTTGACGTTGGGCAAGTTACTTAATCTCCCTTAGTTTCTGGGGCTCAGAATTCAGAAAATGGCACTCAGTTTCCTCATGTATAAAAATGAGGGTGTTGGCATGTATAACCTATATTGAATTGCTTGTCTTCCCAGTGGGGGTGGGTGAGGAGGGAAGAAGGGAGAGAATCCGGAACTCAAAGTCTTAAAAACAAAAGTTAAAAAATTGTTACATGCAACTGGAGAATAAGATATACAAGCAATGGGGTATAGAAATCCATCTTGCCCTACAAGAAAATAAGGGGTAAGGGGAAGGATGGGGGATATAAGAGGGGGCAGGCTAGAGGAAGGAGTCATCATATGCTTGCCATCTTAGGATAGGGGGCAGGGGAGACATGGGGAGAAAATTTGGAACCCAAAATCTTGTGGAAATGAATGTTGAAAACTAAAAATAAATAAATTCTGGGGACAAAAATGAGGGTGTTGGACAAGGATACCTCTGTTCAGTTCCAGTTCTAGATTTATGATTCCATGAGCATATGAAATAACACTCATTCAGGAATCAGAGAACCTGGGTTCAAATCCCACCCCTGCAACTTCTTGTGTAACTTTGAGCACCTCATTCAAGGTCCCTGGGTATTGGGTTCCTCACCTGTGAAACGAGGGATCCTAAATCATGTTTTACAAGGAAGATACAGAGCCTCCCAAGAACACAGTGGGTAGAGTCTTCAAACTTTCTCTGGAGTTCAAGAATGTCTGATCTTGGCTCTGCTCTAACCCCATCCTTGCTCCCACAGTCAAGGAAATCACCACTCCCAAAGGTCTTCCTCTTCTTTATCATTCCACTAACTCTGGTCCCCAGGTCTCATAAGCCTTTGTTCCCCTACTAGACTATATAAGTTCTATGCAGGCAGCTGTCCTGTTTTATCTAAACTTTGTTATCTATCTCCCCCAATGCCTAAACACTGTGCTCTGATTACCACAGCTTAACAAATACTGAATGAATGAATGCTCAATGAATTTGCCCTTACCCTCTTCCCAGCACAGAGTTGGAGACACACCATATGTACAAACCATCCATTTTATTTCCTGTTTTGGTTTTATACAAACTTATTTTTATACAAATGCAGCTCCCCTTGAGAGCTAGGACTGCTCTAATAGTTGCTACATCTAAAAAGAATGACTGCTGAAAGGAGGAAGCAAATGGTCACCCATTCCAGGGAACCAAGACCTCCCCCTTCCTGGGCAAGAAAGATGCTATGAGAATGGTACAACTTCTTGGAGGATACTCAACTTCAAATCATCTCCTAAGGTCACTTTGATATCAAATAAAGACACCAACATCACAGGTTTCCTCGTTAGGTTTATTGTCTAAATCTAGCAAGATTAAATTGTCCCCAGAATGTGCATAAGTAGATATAGTTTGCTCCTGTGGAGTTTTCTTGGTTGCAAGAGTGACCAGGTGGAAGGTGTTACAGAAAGACAAGGGAATCGATCCCATCTCAACCAACAGTCATTCCTCCCTCTCCCACCCCTTTCCCCCAATAAGAGCAGAGTTCTGCTTAAGCCCTGGGCAAGGAGAGACAGAGTCCACGTAGCTAGAATATAGTTAAAGTGGCTTTTGCAACAGGACAATCCCAAACATGTCATGGGTGGAGGGAATTATTGACTGGGGCAACCCTAGGTTATTAATTAGGGATTTCCCCTGCATGGATAACACCATTAGGACTTCCTCCAGAGTCCAGACCATAGCTGTTTGAGATGGGAGTGGGTAGGCACAAGCTGGGCACTAAGTCCCCCATCTCACTTGCTGAGAGATAAAGTTCATGCTGGGCTGGTTAAGTGAAGCAAGCACCAAGGCGTTTCTTGAGGTGCAAAGTCAAGCTCTAAACTTCTGCTGAGAATCATGTGCCATTCCATCCTATGGGTACAGGGCCTTGGAGCAAGATGACAGAGACCTCCTGATTGTCTATACCCTCCCCACAAAACTGCTAATCTCATCTCATGGCAAGAGAGCAGCTAGGATTGTTGCTTTGCTTTATTTCAGTACAGAGAATACATTTCAGTGGATGGATTGGGTCTGGGTCCTCTTGGCAAGGCTGAAAGGGTTACATTACCCTTTGGAATCTTCCTTGGCACACGACCTTGTTTGGCAGCCTGGATGCCAGGCTGAGAGTACTAATCCCAATGGTGGTCTAAGGGACAGTCCCCCAAGGGAGGGAGGAACACAGCTGGAGATGCCTTACAGCCACCTGGGGGGAGGGGGAATTGGATCAAACAAAAGGGTAAGAAGATCCAAACAGCTCTCAACGCGCCCAGCTAAGAGGGGAACAGTAGCATCAGTAATCCCCAAATCATTCTTGTTTGGCTTTGGAAGACATTATGTCACGGCCCAGCAGTAGATTTGCTTTTCTGGTTGTGTTTAGCTTAGGCTGACCTGAGTCTGAATTTCCAGCTTGGGTGAGGAGAATTGGCTGAGACTTACAAATAAATCCATCTGCACTCAGTAGGAAATTGACCAGAATATCAAGTTCTCTGAAGACCTTCAAGAGAAAATCCCATGCAAATAAAGATTTCTATAACATATTTTTGAATCAGGTTCTTGCCTTTTCTGGATTGGGAAATAGTCAGCAATCCATGAGCAGGGAGATTTATTTATTGTGGAGAGGGTGGCGGTGGTACTGAGCCTTCTACTCCCAATAGCCCCATGAACTGTTAACTACGTCAGCTTGGAAATTCTACAGTTTGAAAATAGATTTGCCATTAACAAAAGCAGAAAATAGATCTATCTTAAAAGTCCTTTTTTCACTTTTGGATAAAAAGGGGACTAGAAGATGGGGGTAGAGAGGTCCACTTGTGGACCATGACCTGAAACAGGATAGAGGTAAGGGAAAGAGAAAAATAGTTAAGGTCAGGGGCTCCAGAAACAGATAAGACATCCAAACAAATATATATTATATATAATATGTATAATTTCCATAAAACATATATTAAGGCATGTAGAGTAACATAAAGATCCAGCTTTATGAAATAATGGGTGAGAAAGGGGTGGGAGAGGTTATTTCCTGATATTCTACATGTATTTCTTTTGAAAATTACTTTTTTTAAAAGGGGGTGGGGGAGAGGAGAGACAGATAAACTCCAGGAAAGGTTAACAGTCCCTGGATATCAGTTCAAAGTGGGAGGAGACAGGCTTCTTCACAGGAAGTTAAATGGGACAAGAGGAGCAAGCTGTTACAAAGACCATTGGGTACCCTTCTTTCTCCACACCCACCCTCTCCCCCAAACAGAAAGGGCAGCCTAGGGATGCTTCAACGGGGCTTTGAACAGTATGCGGGGGTCAGATCAAAATACATGATGAAAATTGATATGAGCTTTCATCTTCTTTGAGCAATAAGATATGTGTATGTAGTGGGGTGTCCTTTAGGAGGGCAGTGACTTATTATTTTGGGAATTATACTTATATAGGTGTAGCAACTATCCTAGCCAGTAAGAAGGGGGAGAGTTGGGGCAAGGGCAAGAGAATGCTAAACAGTTGTTTGCAGTTCTCCTTAGGTGTGAACTATCAGGGTATTGGGATGGTTGGGAGTGCTCTACTGTATCAGAGTGACCCTTAGGCTAGTAATTATGGCAAAAGAAAATGGTGTCATGCTTACTCTTCTCCTTCTCTAGCTGCATCTATCTTATATTATTGATTAGGAAAGAGTAAGATGCCTTGACGTTCATCTCTATACATCCTCCCCCTTCTGCACTGGAGGGGCCAGAAAGGTCCTCACATTAGAATTCCAGTGTCTCTGAAATCTGGCCCTGACTGGGAATCTTCTGAAGAATGGGGGTGGAACAGGAGATGGATTGAGCCTTTGGGTTCTATGTTCTGTCTGCTGGAAGCTAAGGAATGGGGACCAAGGAAATGTCACCAAACTGGCCAAGTGAGGTCTTCCCGCATTTCACCTTTACCAGCTGCCACACCTAGTGGGCACATGCAGACCCCAGGACATTCATCTATCCAGAGCAGTTTCCCAGGTTCTCATCAAAGATCTCTCAATTCGAATCAGAAACTTGAGCCTGAGGAAGCGCCTGCCCTAGTGTGTTTTCCCCAGGCTAGCTTGGGGAGAGGGGTGCCCAGAAGAGAGCTCTTAGGAGTGATAAGCTTATCAGAAATGCCAATCTGGTGCCGATTGCCTCCATTACTGAGTGGCGGCTTCACTCTGAGAAGACAGATTTTGAGCTACAGTTTCAGCCCCATCTTTCTCCTTTCCCCTCTTCCCCTTCCTCCTCAGCTTGAAAATGTTGGGGCAGCCTCCCCAAACACTACCCTCTGCCTCCCCATCCCTTCACCGTCCTCAACTTGTTCTTAGACACCACACAGACCTGCTGGTTCCCTAACCACTGCACCCCACCACCTGTACCACCACCACTGAGTGCTGTGACTGACATTCACATCCTTACATACTTCTCTTGACCCATTATACTTGTCTTTGGCACAGTCAAGATGACCAGTCCCTCTTCTGTCCTCAGAGGGAGTCCAGGAGCCAAGATTCGTTAAAGCTGAGGGTTTAAATGGAGAGAGTGGAATTGGAGAGGATAATAGAGGGCAGCTGGGGATTCTTCCTTGGTGTCAGGGTTCTAGGCTACGCAGGACTTCTCTGGGGCTAGGGGAGGAGATGTGTCTGTCTTTTCCGCCTCCTGGCCCATGCTGTCCCCTCCCCAGCAGGTTCCCATGTATACACTGTCACCAGCTGTGGGCGCTCCTGTCTGTTCAGGGCCAGGTGGTGGGCTGCACCTCATGCCGGTCCCTAGCCCCAGCCCAGTGACCCTCACGGAGCAGAGCAACCAGACGTCTCTCCAGAATGGGGCCATGGTCCAGGAGGCCACGGGAGTGCGTGTCTTGAGGTATCTGTGCTCCTCTCAGCAGCCAAAACCACCCCAGGCCTGGATCCCCACAGCAGTCCTGTGGGGAGCACAGTGGAGGTGAGATGGGGAGCCTAGACCCCAGATGTGGCAGAAGAGGGCTTCAGAAGGTGGCTCTGTGGAACTTCACAGCGTTGGCCTCAGCCAGGGCTTGCACTAGAGAGAGAGAGGACAAAGTGAGACAGGCGTGGGCACCAGCTAAGAGCTATCCTGAATCCACCCGTGGGCATGGGCCGCCCATTCAGAAGAGTCCCCTCTAAAGGACTTTGCCTCTAGGGAGTGACTTGGCTGGGAGGTGGGAGTGGTGTCCCTAAGATGTCTTGGCAATAAGAAATCCTTTGCATCAGATGAATAAAAATCAGTGATCATTCCTCCACTCGTGTCACATTAAGGGCTAATAATTCAGGAAGACTAGTGGCCCTTGGCTGAAGGAGCCCCGTGCCAGATTCACCCATAACAGGGCTTGTGGCATGGGAGTGTGACTTTTGAAAGCAGCGCACAGGCAGATAATGCATTCCCTAAACTAAATTCACCTCCTCCATCTGACCTGAGATCCAGGCCCAGGGCCAGCCACTGCATTGAGATGCTGTTGGTAAGCTCAAGCAGATGGATGGACCAGAGCAGAGCAGCAAGGGAAAGGGGTCAGGGGAGGGAAACAATATCTAAATGGAGGCGAGGAGATGGCTCTGGAGGTGGGGCAGGGAGTCTCTCTGGGGCGATCAAATACAGTAGAAAAGATGCTTACGTCACAGCTCAGACCCGCATAGAATGGCTGTTGTCGGTGCCCCGCGGGGGATCAGACGAGAGGGGGTTGGCTGGTGGAGTCGGGGAAGCAGGGGAGGTGGGAGGGCTTGGGGTGGCACATTGAGCTGGAAACAGAAATGAACAAGCTTGTGAATGGGAGGGAGACTGGGGAAGGGGAGGGAAATTAAGGAACCATGAACAAGGCCCCTTCCAAAAAGGGAAGAGAACCAGGGTGTCAAGGTAAGCAGGAAAAGCAGAGCTTGCAGCTGGTGAGCCAGCCCAAGCACAGGCAAAGCCCCCCTCACTCCCAGTGGAGTGTGGAAGGGCATGGCTGGTGTTGCTTGCTGGGTTGGTGGAGCCAATGAGGGCCTGGGAGTCAAGAGACCTGAGGTCTGAGCTGCTGCAGCAGCTTTCTAGGTGACCCTGGGTAGGTCATCTGCTCTCTCTGTGCCGTCATTTACTCATCTGTGAAATGAGGATGGGTAGGCACAGACAAGTTGTGATCCAGATGAATGGAAGGAATACCCCTCTCCCCATTCAAGGGATCACAGGTCCATTGGACTAATGAAGTAAAATATGAAGGTCTGCACCCCCTGCCCTATAGGGCTATTCCAGGGATACAATGAGGTAGGTCATCTATGCAGGTACCTTTCAATGGCACATCTTACAAATGAAAAGTCAAACTAATAATAATATTTGCAATTATTATATAATATTTGCAATGTTTATCATATTATTATTTTACAATAAATAGTGAAATTTCACTAATTTGAACCTTTTCTTCTCCCTCACCCCCAAGAAGAAGGCCTAGGGTGAGTTAGCCTAAGTTAATGAAAAAGTCAAATTAGACTATTTAATTTTTAAAAACAATTTTCAATTATATATTAATTTTTACCAGACTAAAAGAAAAAAGTTGCCCAGCAGAGGTGGAATGGGTACCTGCTTGAGTGAACTTTTGAGAGTCTAAATCGTGTTTTATCTAAATTCTGTATCTCATCAAGCTTATTAATGCCCAATAAATATTTGTAGAATGCAATTTGTACTTATATGCTATTAGTTTGCATACAAAAGCCAAGGCACCCTTTAAAGAGTTGGACTCATGACCTTTAAGGGTCTTTCCAATTTTGCCTGCCTTTGTAAGGATAAATAGCAAATCTGTCAATATTTTCCTTACAATCTTGCATAGGCAACTAATGAATCTGTTTCTGCCTCCTTTTTAGAAACTGTGCATGCACAGAGCACAACCTTCTTACTGAGTGAATGAGGTCCAAATTAGTGAGGTTTCACTGCAGTGTTATTTGACTAGAGCAGTAAAAACGGGAAAGTTAGGTGGGGTGGAATTGGAAGCACTTTTCAGGCCCTTATTCATCCTGAGTGGACCAGGGGGATTCAAGAAGTTAGGGACAGGTCTTCCTGTCTCACAAAAGCACAGAGTTAGGGTCTTTGCCAGGGTCACACAGGATATTACCACCCGGAAGTGGAATTCCAGGTGTCTTTCGTCCTTGCATTGCCCCCTTCCCCATTAGACCTCACTGCCCCTTCCTGCTCTCTGTTCAGCAGTCAGGAAAGGCAGGTTTAAGGAATGTGGATTCTGATTTTGCTTTTACAGCTGTTTATAGGTGTAGCTATCAGCATTTAGGACTGGTGAGTATGCTGTGAGTACAAGGAAATTCACCCGTCTTGTACATACAAGGCACTAGATCCCCAAGCAACAATGCAAGTATCCCTCAAATGTACTCATGCATTCACTCCCTCTGTCCAGTCTCACGTTGCACACATCCCCTACACCCACAGTGTGCATTCACCTAAGTGCATCCACAACCATTGTATACACTCACCCAAACTCACACTCACTACTAATAGAATCATGCCTCTTAGTGTTTTCTTCCCTTCCCCTCCTACCCACAACCTCTCCCCCTTGAAATTACTTTTTTTATGAACATATCTGTATGCATGCCACATTCTCCCAGTAAAATGTAAGCTCCTTGAGGGCAGGTTACTTTTTTGTTCTCATATCCCTAGAACTCTACAACCAGTGGATGATTATTAAGAGTTTGCTGAATCGATTTGTATGATTCAGAGATCATCCACCCAGTATCTTTGACTAGCTGGGGAACAACCAGGAATAGGAGAAGTAAGTTAGAAAGATCCATGCAGCCAAAGCTGATGCTGGGAAGTCTGTGTTCTCAAGCTAATGCCATCTATGCAGGGGCCAGTACAGTGCCTTCCCTAGGGCAGTGGTTCAATAAATGCTTGCTGAACCACTTCAAGTTTACTGACGGGTGAGCCCCTCCCTCAGAGACCTAGCAACTCTTACTTCTCACATACACAGCTCCAATAAGTCTGCTGTGATCTGAGAAAGTAAGTGACTAAATTAGATGCCAAAAATTTAGAAGGAAAATGGGCGAAGTTGGGCTACTTGCTAAGGTAGAAATGCTAGTAATAAGAAGTCACAGCTGACAATAGAATGAAAAAAAAAGACAATTAAAAGCAGGAAGGGGAATTTAAAACATGATAGTAAAAACATGTTTGTCCCCAGAGGCCTTTGGGGCAAACATATGTCCCTCAAGAGCCCAATCAGATCATCATTAAGAAATGGTTAGTCAAGCAAAGTTGGTCAGTATCCTCTTTTTAAGATTCTGTGATTGTTGTTTATTCCTTGTTCTCAAAGGGGACCATGACATCAGGGAGGTGATGCCATGACTTGAAAGTGAATTGGGTTTAAGTGAGGGAGGGCTGTACAGAGTCACCAGCCTCACTTTCTCCTCCAGAGCCTCTGGGTCCAGCGGCCAGATATAGATCAGCATGACTGGAGATGACCCAGATCTTTTTAAAGAGGCAGGGAAGTTTCTCCATAGTCTCCCTACTTCAGCACGGCAGCCTGCACTGCTGACCCAAAAGAGCACTCCCATCCCACGCCACTCAGACATCTGAGGACTCCTTCGTGCCACTGGAGGCAGCACTGGGCCCAGAGTCAAGAAGACCCAAGTTCAAATTCAGCCTCAAACACTTACTAGCAGCCCTGAAAATGGCACCTAACCTCTCTGTCCTCAGTTTCTTCGACTGTAAAACGGGGATAATTACAGCACCTAACATCCAGGGTGGTTGTAAGGATCAAATGAGATGCTTGTAAAAATGTTTAGCACAGTGCTTGGAACATAGTAGGTGCTTAATAAAAGCTTATTTCCTTCCCTTCTTCCCACAGTCTGGTGAGGATATTTGTATTTGCATTGTCTTGCACAGTGTCTAGCATCCAGTAGGTTCGAGGTTAATACTTGCTGATTGATTGATTGATTGATTGGAGGGATATAATTTGGTCATCTGGAAAACAGGCTTAAGTGGAACCAGTCCTTATCTGATGATGCCAAGTAAATGAGGCCGTACTGTACAATGTCTTCACAGTTGCCCACTCATACACACAGTGTACAACATTCTAGGGCCATGGGGTCACAGGATTTTGAGCAAACCCCTCATTTGAACCGATAAAGAAAATGGGGCCCAGAGAGGGAAAGTAACCTGGCCCCAAGGCCACAGTGGATGATGACTGGCAGGGCAGGAATTCAAACCCACATCTTCTGATCCCAGGTCTAGTACTCTCTCTTCCTACAGCACACACACGTGCACACACACACAGATACATGGGCCTTCACAAACACTGAGCACAGCTCTCACACAGATTCTGTCCTGTCACAGTCAATGCGTACACTCACAATGACTCCACTACCAATACACATTTTGCATGATGGAATGGCTCCTGCCATACCCTGGGTGCAGCTGTAGGCTTTCTGGGCCCTAGAACCCAAGAGTCAAAGCAGCAGGGACAGTAAGCCATGCCTGAGGTTTGGCAGTGCCACAGCCATTCTTTAAATATTTGGGGTTTGGGCAGAACCCAGGTGGCTGTTTGCTCTGAGTGCACGGGCCGAAACCTAAGCCTATGTGTGTAGAGGAGGAATCCGATAGGCCGGTTCAGGTTTTGTTTTCATGGAACCTCTGGCTGGAGGCCTATGGCAAAGAAAGCCAAGGCCCTGGGGCCGGACTGGGGAAGGGTTTTTCAGTAAAGGGTTTTGTTTTTATTCCCTTTGAAACAGGAAGTTGCCTTTTGCCCATAGCACAGAATTTGACCTTTAGAGGGTCAAGTTCAGTTTGGGAAGGAAATGCTGACAAGTCCTGTTCAAGCCTTCATACCCAAACCAGCTCCACAGTCTCATGCCCTGTAGTCTTGATGCAGAAAGCTGCCTTCTCCCCACCCCACTTCCAACTCTGTAGGTCTTATCCCATCCATCCACCTGCCTCCCAGCTGTGCCCAGAGCCAATGGACAACTCTCAGGGAAGATCATTCATGCTGTAGTTTGAAAAGCATTCTGAGAGTCAGAAGACCTGAGTTCAAATTCTGACTTGAATGTGAGGTGTGTGACCTGAGCCACGGAACTGACATTCTCTGGATCTTAGTTTTCTCATCTACAAAATGGGGAAAATATTACTTGAGCTACCTAGCTGCTGCACATTTTTGTTGGGAAGAAAGTGGGGTTTTTATGTAAACAGTAAAGCATGGTATTAATGAGCTATGATTATTATTCCATTGCTGGACCCTATTATATACATTACCTTCAATATCAGAAAGTTCTTCCCTGGGGCTAACTAAAATTTCTCTTGCTACAACCTAAGAGTGAACCTTTGAGAAAAACCATGTTTGTGATTATCAGGAATAAGGATGAGTAATACATATGTCTATCTATATGTAATAGTGGCATTTCTTTCCTATGGGATACTGAGCCTCTTATGGGACCAAATACCCAACATTCCAAGGGCTGTGCCCCAGCCAAAACCTATGTGCCACCAGACATGATTCATGGGATGGCCGGTGTTCTAGATGTAAAATCTCTGCCACAGGTCATGTGTGTGTCTAGCCCTGTTTTCCTTAGGAGGAACTGGTTTCTTTCTCATCTCTCTCAAAAAGGTCCCCAGGGTCAGGAATAATCTAGGTATCACCAGTGTGTAGTCTAGTCTAGCCTCTCCTCTTTCTAAGGTCAGACTGGCATAATCATCTGCTCAACTCATGTGGACCACACTTCCCCTTCTTTCCTTGCAGAACACAAAGCTCTCCATGCCTATCTGCCTCATCAGTCTCATTTCCCTACTCTGCAGTTAAATAAGCCTTTTAAGTGTTTGCCATGTTCCTTCCTTCCTTTAGTAAGAATTACTACAGCTTTACTTTCTTCTGATATATCTTGTCCCTTCCACTTGTTTAAGTTTTACCCAGTCCTGTTTCTCTCCCCCCTTGCCCAGACCTTCCCAGATAGAATGGTCCACATTCACAGCTAAACTCAATCACAGCCTACTCATCTGCCTCTACCTCCTTGTATCTGTGTCCAATCAACTCCCAATTATCCATTTTCTTCCTGGAAAACAGGAAATCTTTAAGCTCTCGCCAGTAGGGCTGGGCAGGGAGACAAGGCTGTGGCAGCTTTGCTCGGTCTCCTTAGATAACATTAGCTGTCTGTTTACACTTGCTTGCTGCCGGCTGCCCAGCAGAAGCTGGAAGGGAAAGACTTTTGACATTCCCTCCCCACATTCAGGATCAGCTATCAGGAGCAGCCTTTTAAACTCAGCCAGTGAATTACTTCCCTTGATCCAGAGATTGTAAGTTTAAAAAAAGATAAGAGAGACTTCTAAGAGATAGTGGTGTTCATGTCCAGTATGAAAGAAGGAAATAGGAGGACAGTTTTAAAGTCCTATGAAGTGATTCATAGACCAGACACCACCATAGTAAAATGCACAAAATAAAATATATCCCCAAAACAAATCAAAATCCTTTCTGATTATCTATTTTTGGATTGAGATGCTTAGGGATTATCTGTGCTATGGTTCTTCCACCTGGTGAACATGAATAATTAGGAGTTGACAGGATTCATATGCCTTCTATAAATGCATTTATGGGTAAGGAGGTCTATAGTGGCATACCCACCAATGATACTATCTGTTTTTGTTTTAGTCATATACAATTGAACCCTTTTGGGGGTTTTCTTGAAGATATATTGGAGTGGTTTGCCATTTCCTTCTCCAGGAAACTGAGGTAAACAGGGTTAAGTGACTTGCTCAGGGTCACACAGCTAGTATGTGTCTGAGGCTGGATTTGAACTCAAGTCTTCCTGACTCCAGGTCCAGCACTCTATCCACTGGGTCACCTAGCTGCCTACAGAGTTTTAACTAGGAATATTTGCACCTGAGGCAAGCACCAAAAACCATGCCTGGGACATAAATTGTTCCCTCTGTTGGTTCACTGCATTACTCTTATGAGAGAGAGAGAGAGAGAGAGAGAGAGAGAGAGAGAGAGAGAGAGAGAGGAGAGAGGAGAGAGAGAGAGAGAGAGAGAGAGAGAGAGAGAGAGAGAGAGAGAGAGAGAGAGAGAGAGAGAGAGAGAGAGAGTGTGTGAGAGAGAGACAGACAGAGTTAGAGAGAGACAGAAAGACAGAGAGAGTGAATGCTCCCTGAGGGTGAACACTGTGTCTCTTCCATGAAACATAGGAGTTTCCCAAGAGTAAAGAATAGATTTCTTCCATTAAACTGAGAGTTCCCTGAGGGCAGGGTCAAGCCTCCTCCTTGCTGTATGTGCCCCTTGCCACAGATGATCAAACCTCCTGTGGGGAAAGGCTGGGCTTGCCACCAAACGTACAAATTGTGTGGCTATGGGAGGTTGGCGGATTGATTACTGGAACTGATGGTGGAAGATACAGAAGCAGAACATGGGAGCAGACTTTGACTCTCCTTGCTCCAATCCGTCTGCCAATATTACTGCTGGGCCTGCTGGCCTGACTGTCCCTTCCTCAGACTCCCAGGGACCTGTGTGTGCTAAAAGGGGAGGGGAGCAATGTACCTGGTCACCTACATGGAAACTGGTGAGAACAAGAAGGCCCTCTTCCTTATCTGCTCTAAGGTAGAGGCCTGCCCCTGGAGTGCTGGTAGAGGCAGACAAGTTATTGACAATTCGCCCTAAGTTTGCAGCCACATGTCTCTGCCCAAGTCTGGGCCCAGCCCCAAGCCCCGGGTCAGTCTGGGCAGCCGATCTTGCTGGCAGAGCAGGGCCCACCCCCTCTCACCAGACAGCATGCGGCCCCTTCGGGAGGCCTCAGTCGCCAGGGTGCAGGAGATTTCAATCCTCTTCTCCTGCTCCTGAAGCTGGCTCTCGGGGTCCTGTGGCGCGTCCACCGAGTCGCCCTCGCCCATGGGCACCACGTTCTGCATACTGGGGAAGCACAGATACATACCCACGGAGGGCCGGGGTGATACAGGGGCCCTTCAGGCAGCTGTGTCTATGCTAGGCTTTATGTGTCTTTAACCTGGGGTTCACAAAATTATTAGAGACATTGTTTTGACAGCTCTATTCCAATATAATTGGTCTCCTTTGTCATCTTAAGTAGTTCATGTTATGCATTTCAAAACATTATCTTGAGAAGGGATCCATAGGCTTCACCAGACTGGGATACCAAAAAGGTTGAGCTCCCCTGGGGTACAGGGAGCTGGTGAATATGCTTCCCACGGTAACAATCAATCAAACAGCAAACCTTGACTCTGCACCTACCACGTCCCAGGCACTGTGCTGGGTGCTAGAATAGAAGTACTACATTGAGGTGGACCTTGTCTTCAGGGACTTTCCATTCCACTGGAGGCAAGTTATCCCCAAGGATATAGGCTGAAGAGGAAAATAGGTGGTGCATTCCCTGACACCATTTATCTGAGTGAAACCAAGTTAAAATGGACAAAGGCTGTCTTAAGGGGAGACAGGACTCCCAACAGGGCAATGGAAGAATGGGTGTGTAAGAAAGGGATGTAGGCCAGCCTGTGGTTTTGTCTTGGACATGGTTTGGGATGATCATGGGCAGACAGCCCACGTATGAGCTCAGGCCCCTGTTAGTCCCAGCTGACAGAAGTCCTGATGGGGAGATGTTCTCTTCTCCCAGATCTCTAGGCCCAGAGCTGGGCAGGCATTGAGCCTATGGCACTTGGTAAGAACCAGAGTACACAGCTGGAGGCACTAGGGACAAGCGGGCCTCAAAGGCACTGACCCTCAGAGTTCCCTGGGTACTGAGGGTGAGGACAGGGAGAGAGCAGGTGATACTGCCACCTCCTCCCACCCCAAGCCTAGTCACCTGGATTTGGCAATCAGAGTTTTGATCCTTTCCACCTTTTTCTGCTTCTCCTTCATCTCTTCTGGGCTCAGGGGTGTTTCTGGCTCCAGCTCAATGTACCGTTCGGGGATGAAGACTTTGTCGGGCGTGGAGAGCTACAGGTGTGAGGATGCAGAGATTACAGGCTGTTCCCTGCCCGTGGCCCCCAAGTGGGGAGGCAGGAGTTTCTTCTTACCTCCTTGGTGATGTCCACATCATAGTGTTGGGGTTCTAGTTCCATCTTTCGAAGTCGGGCAATCTCTTCCTGGGGAGTCTCATAGGCCTGTCCACCAGGTTCCTCCGCCCGAAGTGCTGCTTCCAAGTTGGAGATGTCCACCTCATGGATACTGCGGTGACGGCGCACCTGGGAGCCAGCAAAGCCATGGCCACTTGGGGCCTGTGTCCCCCCTGCCCTGACCCTCCCCTGTCATCAACCAGGTGTGGCTCTCCTAGTCCTGGTCACCCTGGGAAGGACTTTCCCTCCTAGTTATTAAACTCTAAACTCCACTTCTCGGCCGTCTTCCAAAGCCTTTCATAATTTGGCCCATCTTCCCTAAACAATCTCCTCTCTTGCTTTTTTCCTACTGCCTTCTGGAATAGGCCAGCTGGCTTCTCATGGTCCCAAAAAGAGACCCATCTGTGACATCAGGCAAATCACTTAACCACCATGGGCCTCAATTTCCTCATCTGGAAGATGATGGGGCTGGACTAGATGACCTCTGAGGTCTCTTCCAGCTCTGGAACTAGGATCCTACAATCCCCTTCTGACTCTGAAAGCTCATTTGTGCCCTTTTCCCTGGCTAGAATGCAGTCTTCTCTTCTACTGCCTATCTGAATCGTATCCATCCATCATGGCCACCTCAAGTCCCATTTCCTCCAAGAAGCCTTCCCTGATAACTCTGGCCAACACTGGCCTCCTGTCTCCCTCACTGTCCCTGCAACTCACCACATAATATTGTTCCTCAATTCTATTTTTCCTTAATATCAAACTAAATGTCTCACATGAGTGTCCTATTTCCCAAACCGATTGCAAGTTCCTTGAGGTAGGAACCGTATCTTATATTTTCTTCTCTGTTCTTTCTCCATAATGCCCGCATGGTGGTGTCTTACATCTAGCAGGCCCCTTGCAAAGGCTTGTTGAATGGAATTCTACTTAAAGTGGCCCTTCCAGGCACCCCAGCAAGGCCTCTCCCAGTCATCCCAGTGAGGAGTTTCCCACCCTTACCCAACAATGCCCACTGGCCGGGCTGGCCATGCCCAGGGAGCAGGGGAGTCTCACAGCCCCCTATGCCCATGGGGTGGCTGGGGGAGTTTTACCACTTTGTAGGAGGGTCGGGCAGTGGGGTCAGGGGATGGGCCAGCTGGGAGTTGTAGGCTCCGCCGCTTCTCCTTCATGGAGCTGTTCTGATGCCGCCTCATGCGGTCGATCTGCTCCTCCACACTCATCTTGACCTTCACCTCGTTGGGAAACATTGCACTCTTGGGACGCTCCTGCTGGGAGGGGGTGGGGGTGGGTGTGTGTGTGTGTGGAGGGGAGGGGAGGGGGAGGTACTGGACGGCTCCCTTAGTTCCCTCACCCACCCTCTGCCATTCCCAACTCCTGCCTTGGCTCAAAAGTCACCTCCTTCAGAGAGCCTTCCTGGATTGATCCCTAATTCCATGTCAATCTCTGTTTCATTCTGCATTCCTGAATGTGTTTGCATTATGTTTACCTGCACTTTGGCAAAATTCTCCATGAATTTTGTATTTTTGTATTTGTGTTCCCACATCTTTTTAGAATGGCAGAGTTGGAAGAGCCCCCAGAGGCCATCTAGCCTACCTACAGGAGGGATCTCCTCTAAGTCCTCCCAGAGAAGAGGTCTGCCCAGCTTCTGCTTGGACAGCTCCACTCCCTGATGGGGAAAGCCCTGATTCATCACTATTATCTTTCCTGTCTCTCTCATCAGACCAGGAGCTCCTTGAGGGTAACAACTGAGTCCCCTCATCCTTTCTCAACAGGCTGTGAGCCCCCCAAGGGTGAGGACTAGAGCAAGAGGTGGAAATGGTAGAGAGGCAGACTCAGGCTTGATGTAAGGGGGAACATCCTAACCATTAGATCTGTCCAAAAGTGACTCTCCTGTCCTCTTTGGAGGGTGTCTGGCAGAGTGGAGCCAGTGGCACGCGTGGGCCATACTACATGACCTCTGAGGTCCCCTACAACTCTGAGGTTCTGTGACCATCTCCCAGTTAGATGGGAAGGTCTGTGAAGGAAGGAACTCTGTTTCCTTTTTCCTAGCACATTGCAGGAGAGGAAGGTGTTGCTGAGACACAGCTCTCTGGTATTAGTTGAGTGCTGGATTTATAGTCAGAGGACCTGAGTTTGAATCCCAACTCTGTCACTTAGGCTCGTTCGACCTTGGGTAAATCACTTAACCCCTCTGGTCTCCATTTCCTCATCTGTAGTGGTTGGACTCAGTGACCTCAATGTCCCTGTCAGCTCGATATTCCCGATCTTTTGGTTCTTGCGTTCTGGTTTCCCTCCCCTTCCTCCACCCTTCTTTGCCTGCCAGATTAGGTACTTACCCGGGAGAGGGGTCCATTGGGAAGCCCACTGGCACTCCTCCTCACCACCGTTGATGGTGCTACCTCCTCATCAGTGGGTGACTTTGTCCGAGGGGGCACAATGCCAACTGAGAGGAATTAGAAGGGGAGAGTGTTCAACAAAGAAGGGTAGTTTGATGAGGGTGATGGGGGGGGGGGGAGCAGCATCTCCTGGAGAAAGAGGGAAGAGGGACTCAAGGACAGACTTAGCTCCTTTCAGAATCCCAAAAATCAGACAAGAGACAGGATAGGTCAGTGTTTGTATCAAACTCAAATTGACTTAGAAAACCACAAGTTAGCATCATCTGTTGCATTTTTATTTATTTTGTTAAACATTTCTTGATTACATTTTAATCTTCTTCTTCTGTAAATGGCTACAGTTTGACACCTCTGGAAGGAGACCCCATATATCACATAGGCTATACTATCTACCACAGCCCATCACACCAAATACCACTCACCACTACAGGAAGACAGTGAGGCCTTAAAAGATTCAAATCTGCCCAAAGTGAAGAAGAAAAGCCAGGAATCTTGACTCCCAAACCACCCATCTCAACAAAATACTTCCTTGTCTTGGGGCAGGGGTAGAAGGCCCAGGGAATGATGTAGATGGGACATACCTTTATTGAGAGCTGCCTGCTTGTCAGCCTCCAGCTCCTGTCTGGTGGGCATGAGGCTGATGTCTCTGGGGGCATCCAAAGGAGACGTCTGGTGAGGGTCCTTCTTGCCTTGCTCGTAGCTTCCCTTTGGCTAGGGATAGATGACAGAAGAGCTTAGGGGAGGTGAATGCCAAGGTGAAGGTCCTGCATTTCTCATTCAGTACCATTCTTCTCAGCATCTCCTTTAAAGCCCATTGAACATCCCACCTGCATCTTGGGAGAGAAATACAGACCACTAGTGTATCTTGGGATATAATGGGGGACTCTGGCTTCTGGAGGGCTTCTCAGTCCACAGCAGCAGGCAGGTACCTCAACCTGTCCAGTCATTCCGCACAGTGCTGTAGAAAGATTCAGCTGACACTCTTATTTATTGTATTTCAGGGAGAGGCTGGGTGAGGAGGGGAGTAGTGCCCCAAGATGTGAGGAAGGAACTTTCAGGATTCCATCTTGGACTTGAGTCAACAGGGGCCAATGAGGCATCCTTAACAGGATCCCAGGAGGGCACAGAACACAGGCTCAAAGAGATCCTTAAGGGATCATAGGATTGAAGATTTAGATCAGGGTCAGAGGGAAGGGGTAGGGAAGATCTTAGAGGCAACCTAGTCCAATTTCTTTATTTTTACAGTTGAGAAAACTGAGGCCCAAAAAGATTAAGTAATTATTCAGCATCACACAGGTAGTATTTGGCAGAGCTAAAACTAGACTTTAGGTGTCCTGACTTCAAGTCTATTATTCTATATTATCTCTCCAAAGCCTATTCAGATCCCTGAGGGGGGTTCAGTCGAGAATTAAAAGCTAGAAGGGGTGGTGGAAAAGAAGATTATTTAAGTACTTATTGCCTGGAGAGAGATTATGCCTGGGGAAGAGGCCAGGCAAATCCTCTTCAGGAAGGATGGAAAGGAGAGTAACAGAGAGGCAAAGAATGGGGACCAAGGCTGTCTGGGATGGTGTCAAGGATCCTTGAGCATAGGATGGTACCACAGACAAGAGCTGGTCTCCTTTCTCCACTGGCTGTCTACCAGCCAGAGATACAATACCACCATCCTTGGCTGCCCGTGGGCTTCAGGTGGGGGGAAGGGGATGGGGAGGGAGGGGAGAACCCATGTGTGTCCAGAGAGGCTGAAGAGGAAAGAGGGACCTCAGCAGTTCTCTGGTCTGTCTCTCTCCTCACCCCCAGAGAGGGCTGCACACAGATTCAGGTGGGCAGGAAGCCCAAAAGAAATGGAACTGTTGGAAAGCTAGGATAAAAGGGGGGGAGGGAGGGAGTGACTCCGTTCCCTATTGCCTAGTCCACCCTCACCCTGGTTCTTTCCCCCATTTGTACCCCCTTCCCTCTCCCCTGCCCACCAGGGAGTGCAGAGAGTGGATACCTGGCCCCTGGCTGGCTCGCCACTCCGGTGCCAGGAGGGAGAGTTGGGGTGAGGCCAGAAGCGGCTTTCACTAGGGAGCGGAGGCACTGTTGGAGGAGACTCCAGGGGGACATACGCTTTGGGGAGGGGAGGCCGAGGAGGCCCAGGTTCCTGAGGCAGAGAGGAAGCCAGAGTGTTATGAGCAAGAGCAGCAGCTGAGAAGAGGACAGAAGAGAGTGTTAGTGGAACCGTGGAACCATAGCACGTTAGATCTAAAAGGCACCTGGTTATTAATGGGGTTCAGTCGTGTCTGACACTTCCTGACGCCATCTGGGGTTTTCTTGGCAGAGATACTGGAGTGGTTTGCCATCTCCTTCTCCAACTCATTTTACAGATGAGGAAACTGAGGCAAACAGAGTGAAGTGACTTGCCCAGGGTCACACAGCTATTAAGTGTCTGAGGCCACATTTGAACTCAGAAAGATGAGTCTTGCTGACTTCATTCTTGGCACTATCCACTGCACCACCTAGCTGCCCCCAAAGGGCCCTTAGACACCCACTAATTCAACTTTCTCATTTACCAGTGAGGCTCAGAGAGGTTAAAGCCACTTTCCTAAAGTCACTAAGTAATTTCGTGGCAGAGCTGGAAATATGACCCAAGTCTCCTGACCCTCAGGCACCGCTCACTTTCCATGACACCACACTGCCTCTCCTGAGATAACAGGGATGAGGTCCCAGTAAAAATAAACCCAGACCATCATCCCCTTTTGCCAAGCCAGCTTCACCTCTGTCCTGGGATACTAACTAAGCATCTAGTCTAAAATTCCCCATCTGGCATTCAAGATCTCCTATCTGATCCTGCCCTATCCATCCAGGCTTTTCTCTCAATAAAATAATGGCCAAAATTTATATAGCGCTTTATAGTCTGCAAAGACTTTCACATAAAAGATATCATCTTAGCCCCTACAAGACTGTGAGAGACAGGGCTCCGCCATTTTGGTCAGAGAGCGGATGGTGGACGTGGCCTGGCCCCGATCACAGCTGGCAAGTGTCAGAGCTGAGCTGAGCTCAGGTAAGCCCAGCGCCTGCTTCTGTGGGTGCCTCATCCTGATTCCCATCTCTGAGCTGCTTTGCCCACATGGAACGTCCTCCCTTTGCTTCTTTGCCTTTCATCTCCTCCACGTCCTTCTCTGACACCTCCTATAGAAACAGATCTTTCTCCACTTCTCCCTCCCAAGCATGCATACACAGCCTGGCTTTCAATGACATCCTGCTTTATGCTGTTCTCCCATTGCTTCTTGGGTTTTAAATCTTCCTTGTTCATTGTTCTGAGGGGCTTTTATTTCTTTGTAACCCTCTGAAGAACAGAACGTCAAGGAAGGCACTGTGGTGACTGGTCACATCATAGCCTACTGATCTAGACCCTCTCACCTACAGGAGCTCTGAACCTCTATTCTGGTCAAGGCACCAAGGTACCAGCATGCTTTGCTTCTCAAGTTGGTGTTCAGGAATACCACAGAGTTCAAAGTCATCAGGAAAGTGGTGTCCCTAGGAAGGGATCCAAGTGATGGGTGTAGGATGAAGAAAGGTGAAGGTGAAATATACAGAAAAGAACACAGGACACATGGGGCCAAGGGGGTATGGCAAGGACAGACAACTTCAAAGAGGTTTAAAGGAACAAGTCTAAATGCTTAAGAGGAGTTAGAAAAAATGGGTAATTTATGCAGCTTGAAGATTTCCTCTCCTCCATTCCCCTTCCTTCCCCAAACGCTAGGATTCCATTTTTTTTTCTCTTACCTCATGAGGTCCAGGCTTAGTGGGAGAGCCCTGGGAACCAGACACCATCGAGAATGGGCTCAGGGGGCTTGTGAGGCTGGCTGAGCTGAGGGGGCTTGCGGGACTATTGGAGCTGAAGGTGGCTGAAGGGCCAAGCCCTCCTTGGGAGAAGAAAAGAGAGAGGTAAGTGTTGGAGTAGGTGGGATTGAGAGCTGTTGCAAAGAGGCTGGACATATAGGCCCAAAGCCAGTGCTTGGAATATTTAAAGGGATAGGTTTTCCTGTCTCTCCTAAAGAATAGCTTGAGAACAGTGGAAGGGCCAATACAGTGAGCTAGGGTCACAGAGGGAACAATACTGTCCCAGGATAACTAAAAAACCAAAACAAAACAATACAAATTTTGGAATAGGTTAAAACATGAGCCAGAGGGGGAAACTTGTACTTTTTGCATTTTTTCAGTGGGGGGAGGGAATCGTAGGAGCTTGAGCCCTTAGATATTCTGTTTAGGGGGTCTGGTCATCACCAGTTTGGGAGAGATTATTCAACTCTAAGGAAAAGGGGATAGCTCCAGGGCCCTTAGAAGGCACTGGTCCCAAATGCATCATGAATGACTAAAGGACCAGGAGGCCCTGTGCCAGGGCAGGAAGTCAAGGGCACCATCAAGCCTCTGCTCAAGCTGGAGGATGCTGAGGGTCATAGCGCATGGGCCTGTGAAGGCAAGACCAGGCAGCAGAGGGGATTGAGTGCCCACCTCGGTGCTTGGCGGTGTCTGTGCCCCGGGACGGGTTGTTCTTCCGAAGGCCCTCCATCACATCCTGGATCCTCCAGATCTCCTTTTGGATTTGACGGTTAAGGACCTCATTCTGAAAGCCACAGGCATAAAGGCAAAGCAGCCAGGTGTGAGTGTCCCGCATCCAACTCAGCTCTCCAGCCCCCTTGTCCCTTCTGTCCCTAAGCCTAGGACTGGAAGCAGGCAGGATCCTTCTGATTCTGCAGATCAAATATCAAATCCTCTCTTTGACTTTGCTTTCATATACTTTGCTCCTCTCCACTTAGTCCATGGTCCAATTTTACTGGGTTTCTAATTTTTCCTTGCACACAAGAGTCCCATCTTTTGACTTCATGTCTTTGTACTGACCATACCTGGCTATTCCCATGATGTCTCCTCACCTCCCTGACTTCCTTTCAGACTCGGCTCAAAACCCACTTTCTGCAGGAAAACTTCCCTGGTCTACCAACTGGTCCATAGCAAGTACCTTCCCTCAAAGACTTTCTCCAATTTGTTGCTGTTTAACCAATTATTTGCATCTGACTCTTCATCACCCCTTTTGGGGTTTTCTCAGCAAAGATACTGGAGTGATTTGCCATTTCCTTCTCCAGCTCATTTGACAGATGAGGAAACTGAGGCAAACAGGGTAAAGTGACTTGCTCAGGGTCACAAAATTAGTAGGTATCTAAGGCTGGATTTGAACTCAAGTCCTCCTGACTCCTGGCCCAGTACTCTATCCACTGAGCCGCCTGACTACCTTGAATATACTTTATGTATATAGTTACTTATATGTCATCTCTCTCATATTAACATGAAAACACCTTACAGGCAGGGACTGTTTATGGCTGTCTTTGTATTTGCAGCTCTCAGCAAACACCTGGTATGTAGTAAACCCTTAACAAATCCTTGGGGACCAACGGATTCTCCAGGTGGGGGCAGCAATGTGACACTTGGCTGGACCCTCACCCTTCCCAGAGGCAGCCTCCTCCCCACTCAGCATCTCCTGTGAAACAGCCTCCCTTGGAGCACTTTGGACAGTGGGGAGTGAGGAGACAGGGCTCATGAGCTATAGGGAAAGTTGTTTTGAACAAAACAATGGAAGCAAAGGGGTGGGATGATGTTACTGTGGACATTCTGAACAGACTTAGGACCCTGGTATTGAGCCTTGGAACCCAACCTGGGCATTCCCTAGCCTAGTCTGGCTCCACCATCATGAAGATTGGGAAACTGAGAGACAAAAAAAAGGCAATGACTTACCCAAGGTCACCTAGCTCAGTGACAGACCCTAGATTCAAACCTGGGTTTTCTGATCCCTAAATCCAGTGCCATTCCCATAATGCCACCCCTGTCTATAAGCTAGTGAGCTCCACAGGGGCAATATTTCGATTTCACCTTCAGTTTATTGTATTTCTCCCCCCCCTACCCCATTCCTTTCTTGTAATAACAACAGATCACATTTCCCTAGTAATCATTATTTACAATAATTCTGGGAGGTTACACAAATACTATTTTTTAGTATTCATAATAATAGCAAGGATTTATATAGTGCTTAAGGGTTTGTAAAGTGTTTTACAAATATTATCTCATTTGATCCTCACAACCCTAGGAAGTGGGTACATTTAATATCCCTATTTTACAGATGGGAAAACTGACCTAGACAGGGGTTAAGTGACTTATCCAAGGTCACACGACTAGCAAGTATCTAGAGTCAAATTTGAACTCAGGTCTTCCTGGCTTGAGTTTCAGCATTCTATCCCCTGTACTACCAGCTGCTTCTAATCTAATCTAATAATTTATTTAGTGCTTTAAGGTTTATAAAGGGCTTTTCTCACAACAGCCCTTTGTAGGTATGTAGGTAGTGCCAGTGTGCTTATGCCCAGATGAAGAATCAGAGATTAAGCATCTCCCTTCTCAGGGTGATACAGTTCTTAAGAGTTCTCACTCCAAGTGGAGGGCTCCTCCCCCCCTCTACCACATTGCTTTCCTATAGAAGAGATGACTCAGACCAGGGGTGGGGCACCCATGGCCCTCTAGGCCCTCAAGTGTAGCCCTTTGACTGAATTCAAACTTCATGTAGCCTGGAGGCTACAGGTTCTCCACCCCTGACCCCAGACTACAGGGCTAGTGGCCAAAGCAACAGTTGCTACATGTCTAAATATCTCATGAATTAGATGCAGCAAAGGTTTGCAGGTTTGATTTTTTTTTTTTAATTTTCAGCATCTATAGTGTACCTAATTATGACATTCTAGGCCTGTTCTTCTGAAGACTGGTTCCATAATTAACCAGCTCCATAGTAGGAGTAGAGATCAGGACAAAGGGAACTACAGGTAAGCAGAGAGAGATGAGAGAGAGGGGCAGAGTTTGTTAGAGGGTGAGAGATGTGGCTGTCAAAGCTAGCTAAGGAAAAGGTAGGCCTTTGTGCAAGACAGACAGTGCTACAAAGCAACCAGAAGCCAGAGGTCACCATAGTCTTGCCCCTGACTCCAAAGAAACCACACAGATAAATGTCTCTTCTATTCTTAAAGTCTTCAAGAAAGGAGGTTACCTTCCTGGGTTTTAATAACCTTGCAGTCAGGAATTCTTATCTCTAGCCTGAATGCCTGCTCCTCATCCTCTACTCTCTCTGTTGAGATGGAGTCTGGTCATCTTTAAGGGCCATCCAGACTTGAAGCCTACTGGTATGTTGCCCCTCAGCCTTCTCTCTTTGCCTCAGAAAGCTTCCTCTCCCTTTAACCTCCTGCACTTTAAGGCAAATGAGAAAGCTGACAAAGTCCCTTCTGCTCTGGATTAAAGGAGCCCTGCCAGACCTCCCTCCCCTCCCCCCCACACCTATCCTAGGGCCCTGCTCACCTGGATGTCCAAGTTGAGCTGCTCCCAAAGGTCATCATGCAGGGCAGAGACCTCCCCCTCTAGAGTTTCATACTCTATGGTGCTGTTAGTCAAAGCCTGTAGCAAGTAGGGAGGGGAGGATAGCTGAGAAAGCCTGGTCACCAAGAAGATCCCTCTCCCCCCTCAGTCCTGGGAAGCAGGAGCCAGGTGATCCAGAGGTGGGGAGGGGTGCTGGGATGCCCATGTTGGGCATGGAAAGTCCTTGGAGGCACATGGAGATCAAAAAGGAAAAGGGCCCAAGAAACAAACCCTAGTGTTGCTTAAATCCTGGTGGGAGGTAGGTAGATCCCTCCCCCCCTCCTCCATATGTACAGCCTCTAGCAATAGAACCAGAACAGAAAGAACAGAAATCACCCCTTCCTCACCAGAGGATGTTAGTTGGAAATAAGAGACATTAAAATCCTCCTGCAGCCCAAGCATGTGGGTGGGCAGGAAAAGGTTAATTCTGTGTCCTCCCTCACCCCAGGCCTGATCATTCCAGTTGGCTAGAAAGCAAAGAAACTTAGGCTGGGAGAAGGCAACAAAGAAGAAGGCCTGTTAGTAAATTGTGCCCTAGCCAGGAGGAGGCTTCATGCCCTGGAGTCATGGAATCATCCAACGTGGGGGGAAGAGCGGGTAACTTTAGATCTTTTCTCATCCAACCCCTTTCTTTACAGATGTGGAAACTGAGGCCCAGAGTGGTGACTTGCCTTTGGGCAAAAAGGAAGCCACAGAGCTAAAATGTGAAGTGTGCTTTCCCCATCACACCTCTTTTCATGAGATGATTGAGGATTGATTTACTGCTGGGAGGGACTTCAGAGGCCTGGAAGTCCAACCCCCTCATTTTATAAATAAGGGAGTAAAGGCTGAGAGAGGTGAGGTCATTTCTCTAAGATCCTGCTGGCAGTAAGTGACTGAGCCAGGACTCCCTAGTAGCTGAGTTACTGGGCTCTTACTGCACTCTCTTTCTCACTGGACATGGGTTGCCTTGCCCATCCTGAGCAGGACTGGCAGAGAAACAGATTCTCTACTCTCTACACTCTGGTCTCCATGTGGTAGGGATGGGCATTGGCAATAAAGACAGTAAAACAGCCAGGGAAACAAAGTCGTCTTAGTCCTCTTACTCCCCCACTCCACCTCAGGTTGAGTCCCAATGTTACCTGGTTAGTGGGAAAGGGGATGATCTCATCTAATATTAAGCTAATATGCCTGTTATTTATTTTAAAAGGGATGCCCTGTTCTTCACTCCCCTCCAGGGACAGGTGGGTTTCCTAAAAGGCTGGATTTCTGGGAGATGATGGTGAGAAACGTTCTTTCCCTCCCCCAGTTACCGTAGTGGCCTGGGACAACTCGACCCGAATGTTGATCAGCTGGTTCTGCAAGGATTCCTTTTTATGCAATAGCTTCTCAGGATAGGCAGGCTGGCTTCCAAACATCTCCATCTCCTGGTGGGTGCCCATCAAAGCGCTCTCCAGGCTCTCCTGAGGATAGGAAGAGGAAGGGTGATGGGAAGTATCTGGATTCCCCCCAGAGGACAATGAGGCCTGTGCCATCTGGTTTCATGGGGATTTGACCAGCTTCCTCAAGGAAAGCTTTAAACCTGCCCTGTTTTCCCCAGGCCACGGAGTGGATGAGAGCTCAGTTAAAGGTATAATAGAAACATTCATTCATCTGTTTACGGATGGCTAGAGATGGCTGCCAAGATCCCCTCTGAGTAAGCCTTTGTCCAACCAACCACCTCTCTGGCCCATTCCATACACCTTGGGACACCTTCAGGATCCTCACCTTCTCTGCCCGGAGCTGCTGCACAAGCCGATCCTGTTCTCTCACCACCTTGTTCTGCTCACATAGTTTGCCCAGAAGCTTCTGAGGTCCGGAGAAAAAAGGGAGGGAGAAGAAAAGAGGAGGCTGAACAATTTAAATCAAGGGGTCTGCCTGCACTGACTGGGCTCATTCACCAGATACTACCACCCTGCTGAGATCCACCATTCCCCCCAGTGCCCTGGGCTTTCTACAACTCTATGGACTCTACATTTACCTAGGCAACAGAGAATCAGAGGGATGGGTCCTTCATTTTGGAAGGGACCCTGACCAAGATCCCATTGGGAAAGGGGGCACAGACATGTTCCTCGAGGAACTGAGACTTTATTGTGCCCAGCAATCCCTTCCTTGGTGCTCAAGCTGAAGTTACTGGCATAGTAGAAAGTGCCCTGGAACTGGAATCGGAAGACTGGGGTTTGAGGCCCAGTTCTGCCTCTTACTAGCTATGTGATCCTGGGCAACTTACTTAACTTCTCTGGTCCTTAGTCTCTTCATCTGTTAAGTGTGTGTAATAATAGCACTAGGAGTAGAGGGATAGCATGATGGAGAAGATAGAGGGCTGGCCTGGGAGTCAAGAAGGCTTGGGAGGAAGTCCTGTCTCTGCCATGCATTAGCTGTGTGGTCAAGGACAAATCACCCACCCTCTCAATGCCCCTGGGCAACTCTTGTTACAGAGGAGTGACTAATCTCTATTGGCAGAGAGGAATCCCCCCTAACTAATAAATGTTCAGGTACAGACTTCACTCTCTCCTTCATATGACTGTAATCAAAATATTACATTTAATAAAACAAAATATATCACAACTTCCAAGGCCAAGGATCTTTGGGAATCACAGCACAGTGGATAGGACACTCAATTTCGGCTTGGTTCTCTCTGTTACTCCTTTCTTTCAACGATAACACCCATTCATACAGGACTTTAAGGTTTTTGAAGAACTTTCCTCATAATCCTCTAAGGTAAGCACTACAAGCATAATTATCTTCATTTAACAGATAAGGAAACCGAGTCTTGCTCAGAATTACACTGCTAGGAAATGTCAACAGCAGGAATCAAACCCAGGTCTTCTGACTTCAAGTCTTCCCCATGATGCTATGCCATGGGACCCCATAGCCCAGGCCAACTCCCCTTCAGTTTCTCTCCTGGTTTGGATGGCAGCAGAGGGCGGCACCTCTCTCGAGGCTGCTGTGCACAGTCACACTGATGAGTAGGCAGCCAGTGATATGGGGGAAGGGGAATTCACGGAGGCCTATTTGGCTAAAGGTAGTCCTACTGCCACATCTTTGTTTATACTCTTTCCTCTGATGGAAATATCTTCCTTGACTCTTTCTTACTTAAATCCTACCCACTGTTCAGGGCCCAGCTCAGGTCCTACTTCTTCCATGAGGTCTCTGCCACTCCAGTTCATATCTCTCTGTCCTTCCTATAACTTTGTAGAGCTCTTAAAAGCTATTCATTTGGCACTAACCACATACTTACAAGGGAAAGGGATGGGAATAAACATTTATATACCAGCTACTATGTGTCAGGCATGGGTAGCTAGGTGGTGCAATGGACAGAGAGCCAGGCCTGCAGTCAGGAAAACTCATCTTGCAGAGTTCAAATCTGGCCTCAGATCCTTACTAGCTGTGTGACCTTGGGCAAGTCACTTCACCCTGTTTGCCTCAGTTTCCTCAGCTGTAAAATGAGCTAGCAAATCACCTCAAAATCTTTGCTAAGAAAACCCCAAATGAGGTCACAAAGAGTTGGACACAACCGAAACAATTGAACAGCAAAATGTGCCAGGAATTGTGCTTAGTACTTTAAAAAAATATTTATTATATATATATATATATATACACACATATGTATATAATCATTTGATCCTCACAGCAACCCTACAAGATAGATGCTGTTGTTATGCTGAATTTACAGATAAAGAAACTGACAGTTAGATGACAGAGTTAAATGACTTGTCCAGGGTCACGCAGCTAGTAAGTGCCTGAAGCTGGATTAGAACCCTGGTCTTCCTCACTTCAAGTCTGATGCTCTCTCCATTGCATCGCTAGCTACTTCTTCTATTAGAGGCTAATTTTTCTTTCCATGCATAAGTATTGTCCCCCTGGCTAGGATCAGAGGATAGAGTTCTAGGGCTGGACAGGATATTTATTTAATAATAAATTTATATAATAAAATATTTATTTAATAATAAATTTATATAATAAAATAAACCATTTATTCTAAGCCTCTCATTTCTATCTAGTCCCCCACTCTCAAGTTTTGAATGAGGAAACTGAGGCTCTGGGACATTAACCTGAGGTCACAGAGGTAATAAGCATCACAGGTTTAAACTCAGATCCTCCGGCTTCAGAGTCTTTCCACTGAACCACACTGCCTCCCTGGAAGACTATCAGTTCTTTGAAAGCAGGTACTACAGAATAAGTGGCCAATAAATCCTGGTTAATTGATTTTTCCTCTCCCTTTCTCCCCCACCTCCACAGTCAGGGAAGAGTCATAGGCCTGAGGATAGCCCACGCTTCCACCCGTGTAAGACTCCGTGATGGGATCCAAGCCAGAGAAAGGTGCACACACAAGCAAGAATGGGAAGGAAGGAAGGAAAGGGAGCAGTTGGACTGCAGTAGATGGGAGAAGTTGGGTGGGCTGTGCCTGTGACAAAGGGTGTGAGTCAAATGGATGGAAAAACCAGTGACAAGAGACATGGGTGAAAGGGGACCTCTATAGAGGAGAGGGCAGATAAGGGGCGATAGCAGGAAGAGCCTGGACTGGATAGAGGAAGCAGGGAGAATTGCTCTTACATCGGTGTCTTGCTCGTTTAACTTGTAAGTATGGACGCCATCCCGGAACACCTCTGAGTACGAAGGAACCTGTTGGAGAAAAAGCCAGTGAGTATGACAGAATGATAAGGCTGGAGGTGGTGAGGATGCCGACCTCCCAGCTTTCATCCAGCTGTTGTTCAAGGCCAGCCTCCATCAGCATCTTTGGCTTGGGCTCCAAAATCTGGCCTGGAGTCATACTCTGTTCTATTGGC
The DNA here is from genome assembly GCF_028583685.1 of Petaurus breviceps papuanus. Taxonomy (NCBI): domain Eukaryota; kingdom Metazoa; phylum Chordata; class Mammalia; order Diprotodontia; family Petauridae; genus Petaurus; species Petaurus breviceps. The sequence goes on from NW_027187372.1 coordinate 30,033,640, forward strand.
TGAAGGACTTGGGTTATCTTGGTCTGTGCCTCAGTCCCCATCACTGAGATGGGGATACTCCTGCCTCTTATCCTCTGAAGTCAGGTGGATTTTAGGGATAACCTGGAGATGCTAGTCACACTCACCTCTCAACCCCTCCCCCTGGAATCCCTGTCCCCTACCTTCTCAGGTCTACTGCAGTGCTGAGACAGAGGGAAATCAGAGTGCTAGGACTCTGGCTGACTGTTTGGGGAAGGGGGTGCTTCTGTTGCGGTGAGTAATGATAGCAATGTGGAATGAAAATGTTTGAAAGCCAACTCTACTAGACAGAGAACCAGACAGAGCTCAACCCACACCCAGGAGTGACGAGCTCAGAAGGGAGATTCTGTGCCTAGGAAGTCTCACCTAGTGAGAAGGCCATATCATTCCCCTAGGTTCCTGGCATTGGGATGGCTCCAAACAGTCCTATCCAAACCCTTAGCCCAATCCACTCCCGTCTAGGAGTAGATTTTTCAAGACAGGAGTTCTGGGCAATGAAAGACAGTGCCTACCCACCCCCAGAGGACTGATGATCCCAGGGCAGCATGAGATGTTGGCATTGGCCAGGTGCTGCATGAATGGCTTTGATGGAGTGGCAAATGGGCTTAAATGTTCCCCATGGAAGTGAAGAACACCAGAGCCATGATGATGTTGAGAAAGGGAAGCAGCGCTGAGCGAATTTCGATGGAGATGATATTGGTAAATGGGAGCATGGGGCAGATGAAGCCCCTGCTCCTGGATGGGTTGGTTCTGCCATGCACAAGCAGCTGGAATGACATTAGCAGTGAAAGCTGCTAGGCAGGGGTCTTACTTGCATGAATAGCTGGGCCCTGGGGGAAGAATTTTCCACCATTCGGTTCACCATACTGATGAGAGTCTCACTCTCATTCATCTGCAGCAAAGGGAGGAAGGGACAGTTCAGACAGACAAGCACACACGCATACATACATAACTGAGCACACACACACACACACACACACACACACACACACACACTTCCTTCTTGTTGCCAGGTTTCCCAACCTATGCCACTTGATGTGACCCTAGGCTTGGTTTAGGATGAGGGAAAAGAGGCAAGCTGTCAGCTTTCTCTCTGGCCATCTTAGACACTGCCTGATGGGGTTCATCTTTGTGTTTTCTCTTCCTGAAATTTGCCTTAGGAGATACATCATAGCTACCCTACAATGGGGTCTATAAGGAAGGGCAGGAAGCAGCTATACCTGTACAGACAAGGTTTAAACAAACAAACAAACAAACAAATAACAACGCCAACCTACCACTCTTCAGGGGCCCCAGTGAGATTAACCCAAGTCACATTCCCTTCCCTGTTCCTGTTGCTCCAGCTCCCCATGCTGCTCAGTTCAAAGAAAACAAGGAGGCACATTTTGTAAGGTAACAGAGGCCTGATCTGGCTAAATCCCTTCAGGCTCGCTGCTGAAGTGGCTGCTTTCCTGAAATTTTGAACTAAATTAAAAAAAGGACAAGCTAAGACCCAAACCCCCATCGGACAGGTAGAACTCCCACAAACAGGTGCCCGGAGCTTTCTTTCCCGATCCCACCCCACCTCCGATGACTCTACATACAGTAAAACAAGATTGCTAATCACAGTTTCCAGAGCTGGGCTGTTTCTGTTGCATCCAGGGAGAGCTTGGATGAAGCTGAAGAGCAAACAAGGAGGCTGAACCAAGCAAGCTATGTTAAAGGGACAACAGAGGCTGATGGGAATTCGGCTCTGGGCCTTGAAGGGTCATCCAATCCGGCCTGCCTCATTATGGCTGAGCGTGCAGCAGACACATAAAATAACACAGCACCGGATTGGGAAATGAGTCTGCAATTAAATGGCATTCTGTTGCTATTAAGAAGGAACCAAAGGCAGGACTGCTTTGATTTTTTTTAACTTGCTGGATCTCTAAATTTCAGGGTGCATTAGGGTCATAAAAGAGTAAAATGCCAATTTTTTTTAATGGTAAGAAAAGCACACGGATGCCCTCTGCATGTTTTCAGAGCAGGAACACCAGAGGACAAATAGGTTAGGAAATGTCGTTGACTGTGTCCCTTTAACTCAATCATTCCAAAGGAGAAGAGAACAAAAGACAGAGAGGTTTTATAGCGAGGGGAAGAAGAGAGCAGGTCTGAGAGGCAGCTAGGAGGTAGACGGGTGACAAGAAGCAGGTGAAGAAGTTTTCCCAAGGTCACACAGCTAGTTGGTGGCCAAACTGGGCTTGGAGCCCAGGTCCTGACTCCAAATAAGGCATTCTTTCCATGAAATCACATAGCTGGGGCCGGTGGTGGGACTGTAGTCATGGAGAAGTCCCATTACTTAGAGATTTATGCCTCCCCTTCACACACCCTTTAGCTCTACCCAAACACACATGTGGTTCTTAGCCCCCATTCCAGAGTCTGGAGGAGTTGAATCTGCCTTTCAGCTGAGCAGACAGAAATGTGAAGACAAATGTTTGCACTAGTCTTCAAAACCATCAGCCCTGGAACTTCTTTATCTTCTCCAAGACTGTGCTAAGGGCCACACTGACTTACCTCATGTAAGGCCTTTCACTCAATTCTGCCCCTAACCTCTCCTGGCCAGATATGTTTGTGGAAATGTAGGGGAAGAAAGTGAGGGTGTCAGTCCACATTTTTCAGTCGTGTCTGAAGATTCATGATCCTATTTGGAGTTTTCTTGGCAAAGATACTGGAGTGGTTTGCCATTTCTTTCTCCATCTCATTTGACAGATGAGGAAACTGAGGTAAATAGGGTTAAGTGACTTGCCCAAGGTCACAAAGCTAGTAAGTGTCTGAGGTCAGATTTGAATTCAGGAAGACAAGCCTTCTTGACTCCAGGCCTGGCACTCTATTCACTGAGCCACCTAGCTACCCTTCCTGTAAATGCTTCAGTCCAACTGGGATAAAGATTTTCTGACCCTTCTCTCCCAGCCTGATCAAATAATAAATCATCAGACTTTTATTAAGCACCTACAATGTGCCAAGCATTATGTGTACACATATAGATATATGTACAAGGGAAAGATGGAAAGAGGGAAGAAGGGAGGAAAACTGCCATCTCCTCTCAGTGGCGACAAGCACCTTGAGACACTCTGTGTATCTGCTTCCAGGCATCTGTCAATCTCACTTCTCCTTCTGGATGCCCTCAGGGGAGGAAGGGGGTTGGAGCTAAAGGAGAGATGCTGATATCAGAATGGCCATCAAGAAGCTGAGGACTTCTGGCCCAGAGTCACTGTGTTTGATATTATACAATTCACAGGCTCCTTGTATCTCTTTCCCCCTCCTAAGGGGGATGTCCTTTGGCTCTCCCTGTCTTCTAGGGATCATGAAAGGGGCAAATGAGGCAAGAAAAGAGATCATGAGATTCTGACTTGGAAGAAACATTAGGAGTCATCTAGTTCAATCTCCTCATTTTACAGATGAGGAAACTGAGGGCCACAGAGTGTATATGACTTTTAAAGTGGCAGGGCTGGGATTGGAATCCAGATCTTCTAATCCCTGATTCAGTACTTCCCCCATTACCGCTCTGCTAAAAGATCCTAGCTAACACGGTGCCTTGTAAATACAGTAAGTGCTCCAATCATGCTTGTTGACTGATGGAGTTTGGGAAATAACAGTGAATCCGAGGCATTATTCTAAGCGTTTATCTCATCTGCAGGGTAGCCACGTGAAAAGTCAGTTCTTGAGAAGCATCCAGGTTGATGGAACAGCCTTTATCCTGGGGCAGAAAGTACTACAGTAAGGGATGTAGCTCTCCTCTTTTTGGGTTCTGAAAGGATAGCGCCAGAAGAGAGAGAAGCCCCAGGGTCCCATGTTAGGAGGACCTGGGGTCAGGAGTGGGGCTAATGCTCTCTCCTTGCAGAATCCCATGCAGGTTTAACATACTGGGGCTGGTATCAGAATGGAGGTTGGGGGATTCTCTCTAGGGGATTCAAAGATTCAGAGCTGGGAAAATACTTAGAGAAATCATCTCTTTAGTCTAGTTGTAATCCAAGTATGGCTTGGAACCTACCTACCCCAAAACTCTTTGAGGGTGTCCACAAGGACAAAATTATTTTCATAATAACACTAAGATGTTAAATTTCTAATACAATAAATATCAAGACCTATAACCCAGATTAACAAAAGCTCTTTGGGAGAGGGGGCACTCGATAATTTTTAATATAGTAGTAATATTTTTAAAAGCATAAAGGAGTCCTGATATCAAACAATTTAAAAATCATTGATCTAGTTTACAAACGAGGAAACAGGCCAGGAAAGAGGGAATGATTTGGCCTTAGTCCATTGATGTGGAAATAGGAATGTGAGCTCCAGAGGAGCAAGTACCAAGTCTTCTGGATTCTTCATCCCCAGAGTGCCTGAGCCCAAGATGGGCACAGATCGATGTGTATCAACACTTGAGGATTCCAAGATTTCATTGGTGGAGGAACCTCCTCCATCAACCAGTTCACAAGCCTTGAAATCTCAGGTAAAGGGAGCAGTTGGGTGGCACAGTGAATAGAGCGCTGGCCCTGGAGTCAGGAGGACCTGAGTTCAAATCCAGCCTCAGACACTTAACACAAAAACTAGCTGTGTGACCTTGGGCAAGTCACTTAACTCCAATTGCCCTCCAAAAAGCAAAAACACAAAAAACTAAAACGAAATCTCAGGTAAAGACCTTTAAGTCTCAACTAAAATCCTACCTTCTTCACATAGACTTTCCTGATACCCCTTAATGCTAATGCCTTCCCTCTGAGACAATCTCTACTTCATTCTGTCCATATCTTGTTTGCAAATAGCTGTTTTCATGTTGTTCCCCCCATTAGAATGTAAGCTCATTCAGGGAAGGGACAGTTTTCATTTTTCTGTTCATTTTTAGTGCTTAGCACAATGTTTGGCACACTGTAGCCACTTAGTAAACGTTTACTGACTTGACAAGCACTTTTCAACTTTGTCAGGGCAGCTGGGCAGTGCCGTGGATAGAGTGTTGGAACTGTAGTCAGGAAGACACCTCTCCCTGAGGTCAAATCCAGCCTCAGACGTTGACTGCTGTCCAAGCTAGGAGGGTTTTAGTAAGTCGTAGGAGAGAACTTCTGGCAGGGAAGTTGATGAATAAATGCTAGAACTGGTCCCTGGGGAAGCTGTAGAAGAATAAGTCATTTATACTAGTTTTATAAGAGTGGCTAAGTGGAACAGTGGAAAAAGTGCTGGGCCTGGACTCAGGAAGACTCATCTCCTTGAGTTCAAATCCGGCCTCAGACACTTACTAGCGTGTGACCCTGGGCAAGTCACTTAACTCTGTTTGCCTCCGTTTCCTCATCTGTAAAATGAGCTGGAGAAGGAAATGGCAAACTGCTCTAGTATCATTGCTGAGAAAACCCCAAATGTGGTCACAAAGAGTCAGATGTGACTGAAAAAAATGACTGAACAGCATTAGTTTCAACTTTGTAGACAGCCTTCTTGAGTTGCTGTCCCTTCTAGGGATTCTGCTCTCTGAATTTAGTTAGGCCTGTCTTTGAAGGACAGATAGGCAATGCTGAACAGAGAGGTTAAAGAAGCAAACTGAAGTATCCCTAGAAGGACCTACCAGGGCTTGCCTGCCTCTGGCACAGGCTTCCAGAAAAGAAGTCCACCTCTAGATCGGGCAGGACCTCAGAAGAGTACTTGGCTGGATAAGATGCTTCATCAATATTTATTAAATTGGTCTAAAGCCAAGAAGAGTATGTCTCATGACCTTCTCAGCTGTAAGAGGACAGCAAGGCACTTTGGGAGTCAGGACCCATGAGTTCTAAACCTGCTTCTGCCAAATGTGGCCTTAAATAAGATGCTTAATTTCACTGGGTTTCCGTTGACATATTATAGAGTTCACCCTTCCTGGGATATTTTAAAGACCTGAGATTTAAGTCAGTGTGGTCACACCCGTCACCAATATGGACTGGAGCTCCACAAACCTTTGCAGATGACCTTTATGAATTGCTGTAGTCAAAGGCATTCATTGCTTTAGTGGCCAGCATTGGGCAATGAACTTAGCCAGGCTGGTCTCCTTACTCTAGATCTTTCCAACTTGGTAAGACCAGCTAAGACAAGCACAAATGCTTTTCGAAAACCTAGCCGAGGCATAGCAGAAGGAACATAGCAGAGCTGACCCTCTCTGGACAACAGGGAGAGGAAATCCGCTGTCACTGCTATTCTGCCTTGCCCATAATGCTAGACATGGAGGAACCAACATCCCTAGGGCAGGTTGGGCAAATGCCTAGGTCTGAGGCTTTCTCAGTAAAGGCTCAGGTCACAGCTGCTCCCTTCTCTACTCCTGGAAAAATACAAATTCCCATCTGCCTTCTGGGGTTAGTCTAGGGCTGGGTGTTATAAAACAGGAGGTGGTATTCATTATTCATGTTATCCTTTATGGTTCTCTCTCTCTCTCTTCCTCACCACCCCCAGCCCTAAAGGGCTCTGAAGAGGAAGGGCGTAGGAGCAAACAAACAAACAAAAAAAAAGACCAGCCACTTTGTTGTATCCGGGACATGCCAACAAAGATTATAAAATGGAAGGTGGTGGATGAGGGATGGGGGTGGGGTGGGAGGGTGTGGTAGAGGACAGAGCAGGATGAGGAGAGGCCAGGAGAGGAAAGGGAGGGATCAGGATGGAGAGGGACGCACCAGCTCTGGCCTACCTGCTGATCCAAATACTCTAGGTTTCTTTGCAAGTGAAGATCTAAAAGTTCGTCCTACCAAGGGGCCAAGAGGCCCCCCACCAGCAACACAAGCAAACAGGAACAGGACAAACAAAAACAACAGAGAAGAAGAGGCAAAGCAGTTAGGTGTTAGTTGGGCAAGGACAAGGAGTAGCCTCTCTGGGTCCTGAGGGATCCCAGAAAGGGGGCTGCCAGGGTGGGTAGCAAAAGATGAGGATGTTTGAGGCACGTTGGGTTTCTTTTTCCAGCAGTTCGCGTGGTTGTCCCTCGCACAATGCCTCCTGCCCATCAACCAAAGTCAGGACCACCCCTCACTGCCTCTTGCCTAAGAGATGCCCAGGCTGCTCAGACTCTGATCAAACAACCCCTCTCATCTGTTCCTGGGGTCTTCCGCGTCTCCGCTGGGGGGCGAGGGGTGCAGAGAGGGGAAATGAGCCTGGGAGCTGGCACAGGAGGAAGATCCTGGAATGTCAGGTCAGTCTGTGGTAGGACAGGATAGGAGTAGGAAGCAGGAGGACAAAGAAGCAGCTGGGTGGCCCCTGCAGCCTGCTGCTTCTGCTGCTATCATCTTCCCGGGCTCTCCTTGTGGGGAGTGGGCTCAGATCTGGGTTCCTGGGGGATCTGGGGAAGGGATTCTTTCTGATTTCATCTGGAGTTAAAAGCTAAGGGAGAAATCTAAAGAATCCCATCTTGTCATTTCACAGAGGAAGACAGTGAAGTCCACAAGAGTGAAGTGACTTGAGGAAGGTCACCCAGCTGTCATAAAGTGGCAAAGCTGTTCCTTTAGGTAAAATATCTGTTCTACTAGATGGGCAACTGGAAACCTCAGGAGAGAATATTCCAGGAAGAGATAGAAATGGGATAAAGGGAGAGGAATAACGAGATCGGAGGGAGATTTATACCAGGGAGGCTCCCCTCACCTGCTATGCCCCTAGAGTTCCTCCCTTACTTAATGTCTCCTAGAATGGCATTACAAAACAGTGGATGTTTCTGGGGCAGATAAATCCTAGGGATATACTTCAGGGAGGAGCTGAGAGCAGGGCTGAAATCTTGACAGGGCACTATAGCAGATTTGGGGCCCTGGGAATGATCTACCTATCTCTCCTCATCACCAGTCTCCTAGGTCTATGTCCCCCTCTCCCATATGCTAGAGAGGAGATATCAGTCATGGTAAGATGCCTGGAGTTCAAAATTCCTTCAGGCACTTCCCTTGCTCATTCATCCAAGGGTCCAGGGAAGGGTAGACTGTACAGGAACAAAGGAGGACGTCTGTGCTAACTGATGCCAGGCTCAGATGAGGAGGTAAGCAGAGATGATGTCCTGTGGCTACTTTCCAAGAGACAAATGAGTCCAGCATCAGGCCCAAGGTATATCTGACCACTGTCCCAACTCAGCCTTCAAGGTTGGGGGCAGGTAGGAGGGAAGAAGGGGAAGAGATGCTGAGAAGGGGATGGTGTGAGGGAGGAACATACCATTTTATCATGGACAGTGGGAGATGGTGGATAGTTGTAAGAGAATATTCCTGCAGGGACAGGCCGCCGGTCACCCAGGTAATCATACTGGAGACAAAGCAGAAGAGGTGGTAAGGTTGTTGGGATGCGGACTCCCTCAGCAATTGGTTTAACTAAGGGCATCCTCCCCACTCCCTCCAAGGAGCAGAGCCCAGCTTCTCCCTCCCTGACAATGGGGATTGAGTTCTGAAAGAATAAGCAGCTCCTTCTCTCCTTTCCCATTTGGACAGATGTAAGAAAGTGTGGTTTCTAGGACAGTAAATGGGCAGCCACAAAGGGCAAGGTCCCTGCTGACGAATAACCAAGCAGGAAACATTTATTAAGCACCCACTACATGCCAGGCACTGGACTAACTGCTGGGAATATGAAAAGAAGTAAAAGACAGTCCCTGCCCTCGAGGAGCTTACAATTTAGTGAACAGAGGGACTAAGGCTGATGGGACAGCAGAAAACCACTCACGCTGGCTTAGTGTCTCACAGACAGTTTAGGGATGATCTAGGCCGATCCCCTTGGCTTATTTTTATGACAGAGAAGGGTAGGGCCTAGGGAGATGAAGTGGCCGGCCGGGAGCCAGGGGTTAATGAAAAGAACCAGTATGAAAACTCAGGCCTGTGGCAACTTCACATGCTGTCCTACCCTGCATGTGTCCTCACAGATCCCTGCCCCGTCATTCCTCCTCTGTCTCCCCTAGGGGCCTTCCTTAGAGCCCTTGGCAGGGGGGCACAAGGGCAGGACTGGAGTTAAGGGGGCTCACCTTGGGGGAGCTGACAGATCTCCTCATCACATAGGCAGCAGGGTCCGCGTAGATGTCTTCGCTGCGAGGCGGCAGCCGCTCAAAGCGCGCACTCGGTGACCGAGCAGGGGAGTAGAGACGAGCCCGGCTGTAAGAGCCTTGACTGGGGGAGCGGGGCACGGAGTGGGAACGAGGCTGCAGGGAGAGGCGGCGAAGGGAGCCCGAGGCAGCGTCCAGTTCATCATAGTAGACGGGCTGCCGGGCAGGGCTGGGGATCCAGACGGTACCATCCTGACGTCCATAGCCAGGAGGCTCCTTCCACTCCCGGAGCTGGTAGGCGCTGCTGCCCCCATTTCGGAAGGAGTGGCGCTTCTCCTCCAAGGTCCAGGGTGGGCTGATCCGATCATAGGCTGGCATTGAGCAGATACTGTCTGGGCGCACCCCAGGGGGGTAGTACTGGTAATCGTCTGGGTACTGGGGGGAGTAAGAGCCATAATAGTCAGGGACTCGGCGGGACACAGGGTAGAACCTGGAGGGGCTGAAAAGAAAAAGAGAGGATAGACTCACAAATCCATAACTCATTGATGACATTGAAAGAGACCTTAGGGATCATCCAATCCAGGAGCTCTCAAGCTGTAAGCCATTGAGCCCCAGGGTCCACCTGGTTCTTCTAAGTCAGAGGTCTAATGCAAATTCATAAATAAGCAAATATCTCTCCTATAGAATGGATTAATGTTTCCACATATGCATAAATACATATAGATTAAGAGTGATAGAGCAGAAAAATGGTCTTAGAGTCAAGAGATACCTGGGCTCAAATCTGGATCTGGAAAGAGATGTATGACCCCAGCAGGGAAGGGGGTTCCTCAATTTCCTCAGTTGTAAAATGGAGATAATAGGGGCGGCTAGGTGGCGCAGTGAATAGAGACCAGCACCAGTGAATAGAGTCAGGAGCACCTGAGTTCAAATCCGGCCTCAGACACTTAATACAAAAACTAGCCATGTGACCTTGGGCAAGTCACTTAACCCCAACTGCCCTCCAAAAAAAAAAAAACACAGCAAAAAATAAAATAAAAATAATAAAATGGGGATAATAGCCCTTGTCCTACCTCTCCACCATGCAGAATTGTTGCAAGAAAAGGCCTATGCTAACAGAAAAGCCCAGGATATGTTTTCTTTTGTACTGAACCTATGATTTCATCTGTATAGGGAATTCCCAATGAGGAACCTCTCTTCCCCAATGCAATCAGCAACTGCTCTGTAACCCATAGTCTGTGCATTTTGTTTGGGTCACCAAAAACAGTCAATGATTTGCCTGGGATTACATGGCTAATATGTATCAGAAGTGGGGTTAGGAATATGCACCCAGACATTCCTGTGTCCATGGCCAGCTTTCTACCCCTGACAATACAGCTGTTGTTGTTATTTTCAGTCATGTCTGCTTCTTTGAGATCTCATTTGGGGTTTTCTTGGCAAAGATACTAGAGTGCTCTGCCATTTCCTTCTCCAGCTCATTTTTACATATAAGGAAACTGAGGCAAACAGGGTTAAGTGACTTGCCCATGGTCATACAGCTGGGATGCGTCTGAGGCCAGACTCAGGGAGATGAGTCTTCCTGAGACCAGGCCCAGCACTTTATCTACTGCACCACCTAGCCACTTATAAAATCAGCAAAAATGACTTATTCTTCTACAGCTTCCCCAAGGGACCAGTTCTAGAGTTTATTCATCAACTTACCTGCCAGAAAGTTCTCTCCTAGGGCTAACAAAAACCCTTGCTTTGACAGAATCTAACGGTCTTTGAGAAGATCCACGTGCTTTAGGAGGGTGACTTTGATAGCTTGGTGGAGGATGGATTGGAGAGGGGATAGTGGAAGCCAGAAGAAATATTGGAGGCTATCATCTAAGAGGTTTCAAGGGCCTGAGCTAAGCTAGCAGTCCTGAGGCTTGAGAAGAGGACGAGAGCTGCTATTGTTTGTAAAGCTGACAAGGCACTGTTTAGATGTCGGGCGGGGAGTTAGGGAGAGAGAAGGCTCAAGGATAGCTCCCAGTTTACAAATCTAGGGACCTAGAAGAATAGTGGTGCTCTCAGCTGAGTCAGGGATGTTTGGAAGAAGGATGGGATGGGGCAGGGGGAGATCATGAGTTCGGTTAAGCTTGATATATCTATGGGACATCTGGGTGATGATGTGTGACTAGACTTCAGGAGAGGGATTAAGGCCAGATATATAGTTTGGGGGATCACCAGGCCCTGGAGGGCAGAGCCTAGCACCAGCCTTCCCACATCTGGGAACTCAAAGGCAGAGCCGACCAAACCAGCAGAGATGCTCGGGAACCCTTTCCCACTGCCTCATCCTGCCTCCAGCTTAGATCCCACTGGTATCTCCTCTTTCCAATGGTTGAGACCCTAGGCCCCTCCAGGCTTCTGGTTGGGAGAAGATATGATTGCTCACACTGTCTCAATAGCAGGGAATGACAAAGTACCATTCTTCTGAAAAGATGGGGGACTCCCAGGTACCCTTTGCCCTGCTACCAGACCCTCCAAACCCTTGTGGCATTGTCATTTGTCCTCCTGCTACCAGCCTTTCCATCGGTTCTGTGACTGCACTCTCCTGTACGTGGGGTCTCCTCCAGTTAGAAGGAGAGCTATCAGCAGAGTGACAATCTCGATTTTCTGTTTATATTCCCAGCACGCAGAGCTCAATGCTTAGCAAGCACACAGGCTTTTGTACTCTATCATCTCTGAAGAGATGATAATTGCACCAGAGAGGTCAGGAAAAAAAGAAGGGTAACTGATCCCTGAGGCATTTCCCAACTCTCAAGCCATAATCTTATGGACTCTTTGATCTAGTCTTACTGTCTTACTTTACAGATGGGGAAACTGAGGCTGGAAGAACTCAGATGACTCCCCTGGGGTCACAAAGTCAGTGAGTAGTAATGCTGGGCCTGGAAATCCAAGTCCTCCAGCCCTGGGCCCATAGTCTTTCTCTGGGCGTTTCTCCCCTTCCACCATTATTCCCCCATCCTTCCTTCCCTCTACCCATTCCATATCCTCCAAGTTAGAAATAGAAGTAATAATAATAATAATAATAACTAGCACTTATATAGTTCTTTAAAATGTACAAGATGTATAATATCTCATTAGATCTTTGCAACAACCCTGTGAAGGGATGTCAGGAGGTAACTATCACTATCCCCATTTTACAGATGAGGAAATTGGGGCAGGCAGGGTCACACAGCTGAGACTGGACTTGAACTCAGGGCTTCCTGACTCCAACTCTGGCACTCTGTCTACCACCTAGTTGTCCTATCACAACCAACAAAACACCCAACAGCAGGGAGTAAATGACTATCTGGTACTGACCTTACATGTAGGTGGGTTAGTGGCATGTGGTATATGGCATAGAGCATGGGATCTGGCTCTAGTTTGAACAATGTTTCTGCTATTTACCACCCACATGGGCCTCAGTTACCTCATCTGTATGTAAAACAAGGGGTTATAACTAGAGAGCCCCTAAGGTTCCTTTTAGCTCCAAATCTCTGATCCTATTTCAGGAGCCAGGGAAGGACATTCTCCCTTCCCTCTATTCTTCCCCTATACAGAACAGCAACACCACTTATATCTTCAACCAGCTCTTTGCTGCCTAAAAATCCTGCTCTTCAAGCTACATCTTTCTGGCTTCTTTTTAAATGAAAAGTCAGCCTCCCCAGAGTATACAAAACATTTTTCATTTATACCTCAGCATAAATGGAAGCAGATCCCAGGACTCATACTAGATTAGAAATATCTCTAGGCAGGGACCGAGGTCTTCTCTGAGAAGGTTAACCAGACCCAGCGGATGCCAGACCAAAGGCCAAACACCCAGCTCATGGAACCATCGCTTCTTCTCTCTTAGGCCTGCCCGGGAAAATGGTCTCAAGGAGGGTCAGAGGAGCCAAGACTTAGAGCTAGGAGAAACTTCACAGATTTCTCATTTTACAGATGAGGAAATTGAGGCCAAGAGGAATTACTTGACTTACTCAGGGTCATACAGGTTGTATAACAAAATCAGAGAATCCTAGATTTGGAGCTGGAAGTACATCTAGTATAACTTAGGGGTCATACACCCAGCAAAATCCACCCCCCCTTTTTATTTTTTATTTTTATGTTTTTTAAAAGCAACTGGGGTTAAGTAACTTGCTCAAGGTTACATGGCCAGTTATTTCTGGGTGTGGTACTAAGTATCTGAGCCCGGATTCGATCCCCAGGTCATCCTGACACTGGGGCCGGTGCTCTTACTCGCTGAGCCACCTGGCTACCCCTACACCCCCCCTTTTTTTAGAGATGAAGAAAATTATGTTCCGGGGAAGAGTGATATAGGTAATAAGTTTAGCAGAATCAAGATGTTTCTAGTGCCACTCCCTTAGGGCTGAGCGGTGGGGACCATGAACCTATTTTACTCAACCACATGGCTCCATTCCCAAGTGGACACCCTGCCAACTCTTTCCCCAAGCCTCCCCACTCCAGCCAGGCCTCACCTCCTAAGATCCTCAGGCGGTGGTGCTCCCCGACGAAGGTTCACCCATTGCTGTAGCTGGTTCATGGAACTCTTGCGCTGGGCAATCTTGTCTAGGTTGGTTCGGGGTGGGAAACTCCGACGGTGCCCAATGTTCTCCCCATCCTGGGGTGGAAAAGCAGTGCTGCCTGGCCTGCTGGGCGAACTATATTGCCAGCCATTGGGCTGGGTCCCTCGCTCCCCACCAGGAGGCACTCGTGGGGCTTCCGGGTAGGGGCTGCCGGGCTCTAACACTGGTTCTGGTCCAGCTGGGACACCGTTGGCTTTCAGCAATGGTTCTTTCTTGACTTCTGGTTGTTCCAGCTTCCGCTCTGTCTTCTCACAGCCTCGACCATCTCCTTCCCCTCGAGTCTTGGACTCTGGCTCTGGTTTGGGGATGCTGTTTCGGGGCTGATGGTGATGGTGGTGTTTGCTGGGTGGGATGTTCTCTGAGTCCGGCTTCTCAAGGCTGCGAGAGGCCGAAGGTGTGCCTGTCAGCAGATCGAGCCCCTTCCCAGTGCTGAAGCAGGGTTAGAAAGGAAAGAAAAGTGGGGAAGAGGGGACAGACAAAAACAGAGGCCTAACATAGTGGGATTTAGGCTTCCTGGAGTCTACCCCACTCTTGCTTTGCTCTAGCCACATGGACCCACATAAACCATATGAGTCCTTGCCAAGCTCTCTCTAACCCAGGGGTTCTTAACCTTTTTAATGTATATCACAGACCCCTTTGATAACCTGGGGAAGCCTAGGAGTCCCTTCTCAGATTAATGTTTTTAAACAACTGAAGGAAATGCTAAACATCAGTTAGAGGTCCTTGAAAATAAAGATGAATTTTTTTTCTTCACCCAAGATCCTTTGAAATCTGTCCCTGGGCCTCAGGTTAAGTACTCCAGCTCTAGCAAAGAGTAGCTGTTCACACAGGTCTCCTCCTTCTCCTCTCCTCTTCTCTCCTTCCTTCTCTGCCAACCCTTTAAAACATAACTATAAAAAAGGCTCTGCCGACATATTACCAAATTGTATGTCACTGCTTGTTATGTCCAAGTGTGTGTGCTTGCTGGCGTCCTCCTTTGTAAATGGCCCAAAGTCTCTTAGCCTCTTAGACAGGAAGCTTCCTGAGGGTGATGGCTACATCTCCCCCACTGACCCCAGAAGAAACTCACTTTTTCCCCTCAGAATGGGAGTTCCCCAAGCTACAGTGTTTCCTCTATCAGACTAGGAACTC
>NW_027187372.1:30048340-30075655 GCF_028583685.1 Petaurus breviceps papuanus
AGTAAGTACTTAAATATTCATTCATTCATTCATTTCCCAGCTCCCAGAGGCCAGTGACTAACTCTTCCAGCATCAAGACCTTATTCTCTTCCTCAGGACCCATATCCAGTGACCAGTACAGGTAGGGCTCTGCCCAGGGGCTGGGTTCAATAGAAGAGGCTGACTTGCTTATTCAAGGATCTACAAGCCACTGGTCAGACTCTGTTAGACCTGTTGTTCAGTTCCAGACTCTACCAACTTGGAGAGATGGGAAATCGGTGAAGATATCAAACATCATAGGCCCAAAGCACTAGGATTAGTTGATATGGGAGAAAAGAAGCAGGAACAGGACTGCAGGTTCCCGCTTGTGAAATGGACAACCATCTCTATTGAATCAGAGGAAATACAGCTGCATGGCAGTAACAAAATAAATGGATGAATAAAAATAACTTACATAAAATGACCAAGCGAACTTCCTAATGTCAGGTTTATAGGACGTTAGACAGTGACTAAGAAACTCGTTCCTCCCATCTGTAGTATATAAATCCCTCCTCTTTCTCTGCGCTCATACAGACACTACTTTTGCATAGGCCTTCAACACTTCTTGCTAGGACTATCAATCAATCAATCAATACTTATTAAGTACCTACTACCAACACAGTACAGCGTGTTAAGTGTGTTAAGTGCTTGGGATACAAAAAGAGACAAAAGACAATCCCTGTCCTCAAAGAGCTCACAACTAATAGAAGAGAAAAAAGTGAGTGTATGTATGTACACACACATATAAAAACAAACCACATACAGGATAAGTTGGAAGCAATTAACAGAGAGAAGGCACTAGAATTAAGAGGTGTTAAGGAAAGTTTCCTGTATAAGGTGGGATTTTAGCTGGGAATTAAAGGAAGTCTTGGAGATCAGTAATCAGGGTAGAGGAGGGAGAGCATTCCAGGCACAGGGGACAGCCAGAGAAGATGCCTGGGGCTGAGAGATTAGAGGCCAGTGTCACTGGGTAGAAGAGTACCTGGCTGGGTGTGAGATGTAAGAAGACTGGAAAAGCAGGAGGGGGCTAGGTTATGAAGGGCTTTGAATGCCAAAGAGAGGACTATTACAATTGGTCTCCCTGTCTCAAGTCTCTCTCCATTTCAATCCATCCCACCATCTACTGCCAAAGAGATATTCCTAAAATCTAAGTCAGACTTTGTTAATCCCTTGCTCAATGAGCTGAAGTGGCTCCCTCTTACCTCTACAATCAAATAGAAGTTTATCTGTTCGGCTTTTAAAGCTCTTCATAACCTGGCCTCTTCAGGAACCTGAATGTGACACCATTTACAGTTGAGTTCCTATCTGTCCATGTGTGGGTATATCTGTGTGTGTGTGTGTGTGTGTGTGTGTGTGTGTTTTGCCTTCCCCATCAAGATGTAAGCCTCCCGAAGGCAGGGACTGCTCTTGTCTAGGACATTGTCATTCCTAATAGGTGCTTGCTGACAGACCATCCCTTCAGAAGTGGGTTCTCCTCCATCAATGCTGGGTCAAAAGTAGTGAAGATAGGTAGATAGGTAAAATGACCTTTAGGGACCTCACTGTTAGTAGCATTGGGAAGGTCAAGGGGATGAGAATGAGGAGGATCCTGAGTGTCCTTCCTTGACACCTTCCCACCATCCCTCTCTCCTCCTCCACACAGGGTTTAGTCCAATGGTGCTTACCTGTGGCGAACAGCTTGAGGGGCTGACCTCTGAGCTGGGGGAATCTGTACCCGGGCTGCCTCACCCATGGCTTGGATCCAGGAGTCTTGCTCCTCGGGGCTCTCGGCACTGAAGAAATAGGTGCGGACCCCGGCATGCTCAGCCTGCGGGGAGAGGCAGTTGGTGGGATCGGCCCTGGCCTCTCCTGCCCAGCACACCGTCACCTGCAGAGGAGACCAAAGCCCACCAAACAGGCAGGCAAGGGGGTCATTCCCAGGCCACTTTCCTCCTACGTAGTGTTCAGGGCCAATGATGGGGGCTGTGGTGGGGGAGAAACACCCAAAGCTATCCCAGATAATCCAACCAAGATCCAGGTGCTCACTTCAGTCTGCCTACCTGCTCCAGAGGGAGCTGTAGCAGTCACATCACAGGCCGGACAATTAAGTATGCCCATTTCCCCAACTTTCCTTTTGATTCCTTATTTTACTCTAAGGACAATCATACTGGATTTGAGGGAAATTCCATTGCCTGGCATCTACAAATCTGTCCCTTGGCTTTCTGCCTAAGAAACTATCACCCTTTCTCCAGTGGGAGGGTGGGTGAAGGGAAAACAACCAAGCCTCTTTTTCCACAGGCATGCAAGGGGGCATGCACTGTTACATGGGTGGGACATACTACCTAGTCGGTGGTCACGGGCAGGCACAGCGGGCGGGAACCCGGAGGAGAGCTCCTGTCCAGAGGAGAGGGATCCTCACGCGATGAGAAGGAGGAGAGATAGAGAACAGGTCAACCAACCACCAGAGGGGAGGAGAAGAGAAACCGCAGAAGGGTGCATACAGAGAAGGACCAAGGAGTAAGGAAGGGAAGGAGGCAGAAGGGTGGTCAACCAACCGCCAGAAGGGAGGAGAAGAAAAACAGTAGAATGGTGAATACAGAGAAGGAGCAAGGAGTAGGGAAGGGAAAGAGGGAGAAGGGCAGAGAGAGGGAGTCAGTCACAGCCCTATTTTCTTTTAGGGTAGCACAAATCTCTTAGAGGCTTTGCTCACTGGTGCCCACCATCCCCTGCTGAATAGAGGAGTCAGATCAAGGGTGTTAGAGCGTGGAACATGAAATCAGAACTCTTGGACTAGCTCTGCCTGCATCATCCCTTCATTAATGGTCAGAGGTAACTTACAGGGCTTATCACAGTACCTCATACACAGTCCGCACTTAATAAATGCTTCTTGAGTCGAATTATTGAATCAGATTAGGAACTCTCTGAGAGCTGAGACTGCAGCTTCCCCATGAGACTATGGGAGTTCCCTCAGGGCTAGGACAGGGTCTTCTCCTAGGGACTAGTCATCTTTCTGAGACTGACTCTCAAAAATAAATAGTTGCTGTGACCAATCAGTCCAGCCAAGAATGGAACCCTAAACAGGTACCGTGGAAGAGGAGAGATGGGAAAATATCTGGAGGCTGGGAGGAGAAAGACTAAAAGGAATTGATTCCCATTAATTCAACAAATACTTATGAAGTATCTCTCAGATGTGGAGAAAAAGAGGCGTGTGCCACTGCAGCACTAAACCAATCAAACTAGAGACAGAACGAGTCTATGTGAAACAAGGACCTTCAAAGCAAAAAGAATTTCAGAGGAAAGAAGTGGAGTATGGAGGAAAAAACCACTGGTCTTAGAGTCTGAAGATTTCTGTTTGAACCCTGGTCCTACCACTTTGCCTACTCAAAAAATCTCTGAGCTAGGAGAATATCAGAAAACATCTTGTCCCACCCATTTTCTAACTTTGTGACTTTGGGCAGGTCGATTCAATTTAATTCAAATCCAATATTTATTTGGTACCTATTATGTGTGGGTGTGTACTTTCCCTTTCTGGGCCTCAGTTCCTTCACCTGTAAAATGAGAGAAGTAGACTGGATAATCTCCAAGACTCTTTCTAGCTTTAATATTCTATGATTCACATTGTTTGCCTTCTCAGTGGGTGGGGGAGGGACTGGAGAGAAGGAGAGAATTTGAAACTCAAAATTGGAAGAAAAAAAGTGTTGGTGTTTTTTGTTTTGTTTTTTAAGCAATTGGGGTTAAGTAACTTGCTCAAGGTTACATGGCCAGTTATTTCTGGGTGTGGTGCTAAGTATCTGAGCCCGGATTCGATCCCAGGTTATCCTGACTCTGGGGCCGGTGCTCTAACTCACTGTGCCACCTGGCCACCCCAAAAGTGTTCATTTTTAAACAAATTTAAATCATTTTATGATTCAGAGTGGGACTTGGGAAGAAAGAGGACAAAAGATCAGGGTTTAGAGCAAGGGTTCTTTACTTGGGGTCTATGATATGGTTTAAAAAAAAGACTTTCAATAACTATTAACATAATTGGTCTCCTTTGTAATACTATGTATTTTATTTTATACATTATTCAAAGAAGGGGTCTTTAAGTTTCACTAGACTGTCAAATGGATCCATGACCCCCAAGAAAAGGAAAGAACCCTCATCTAAAGAGATGCTAAAGATTGGAGGGGCCTGGGAAAAAAAGGTTAGGGAATATGACTCAAACCCCGCTCCCCCCAATGAAGAGTGATGCCATAAAAGTCCAAAGACCACCTCAGCTCCCTAGGGTTTGCTCCACTGGCCAGGAAGAGGTTAGCATGCTTGATATTGGAAAAGGCAAGAGTAGACCCTGACACTGCATTATTAAGGATCCAAGAGTTCCCTTGATGGCCACTGCTGGACAAGCCTCCTCTCTGTCTCTGTTCCCCTCCCCTCCCTGGGGAAGGGTCAGTGAATAGGCAGGCATAGACAGGACACTTTGTGGGCCAATGAGCAGAGCTCTCTCTGAATTGGGTTTTAAAGAGGCTGGGTGCCAGGTGGGGGGAAGGGAAGAAAAGAAATGAAAGAATCTGGGGCTTATGGCATCAGTCTGTCAGTCAATCAATATTTCTCAAATGCCTGCTGTCTCCAGCCAACTCCACTAGGCCTAGATGGGTGTGTGTGTGTGTGTGTGTATGTGTGTGCTGGAACAGGTCTGGTGGGGAGGGTGAGACAGTCTGCTCATGGATGTATATACAAGTGTGTCTGTGGGGGGGTGTGTCTGTGTACATCAGGACGGTTTGTTTTTGGTTAAACAGCATGTTCCCGTTTCCCCAGCCAGATCCAGGGCTCCCTGGAGTCAGGGTTCTATTAATTGTTCTTTCTGTTCACACCCCCGAAACACATACACACACAGCCCCAGGAGAGCAGAAACTAATTATGTACCATTAAATAATTCCCTCCCTCCTGCCTAATACATGCCTACACAGCGCCCATTCCTTTCTGCAACCAAGTGGTCACTAATTCAAGGACAGAATAGGTCAAGAATTTAAAAGTCTCAGAGAATCTAAGTACTGGGCATCTCCTCCTAGGGCCTGCCACCATCTCCATGGAAGGGTCTGGTTGTCTAAAGGTTAGTGCTATAGCTTTGGCTTCTTTGTATTCTATGAAGAGCCAATGATCAGAGAGGTCTAATAGTTCCATCTGGGATACCTGGGAGGCAAGAGAGGAAGGTGCAAGGTACCTCAGGTGAACAAGGATTGTTCAGCTAAAATCTCTCTATTATAATGAAATTCACTTCCCATTTTTACCCAAAAATAGACAATGAGGTCCTTGGGGTTGAAAGACCCCAGGGACTAACTTGTGATCTTTGGCAAGAGTCTTTACCTCTCTGGGCCTCAGTTTCCTCAACTGTAAAATGAGGGGTTTGGACAAGAATCACCTCAAAGGTCCCTTCTAGTGACAACCTTCGGTGGATCTCTGAACAAGGAATTGGTCCTGCTCTGCCTGGCCCCAGAGGGTGGAGCTAGGAGCGGTAGATGGAAGTTACAAAGGAGAAGATTATCATTCATAAAATTTCCTCTTGGAGTTATCTAATGATGGAATGGGTTGCTTCAATGGGGTAGATCTTCAAGTGAAGGCTGAATAACTACTTATAGACAGAGAGGGGAAATGTATCTAGGTACGGGCTCCATGATTCTGCATGACCTGAGACTGAGAAAGGGCCTTTTCAAAGGGGAACTCAGGGCACCATCAGCTTCACAACATCTCCCAATAACTCACAGCACAAATGCTGGAAGGGAGTCCTTAGGCACTAGGGGTTGGAGAGCTGACCATGCCAGGTTGGGTCCTACTACTATCCTGGCATGAGAGTATGCTTTAGTTGGGTTGATCATACCAATTCCTGGTACACAGCTGAGGTCTGAGAGTCTGGTCTTAGGATCTCATATCGACATCACCAGGAAGACTGGGAAGTACATTAATACATGCCAGGGAGAAAAGGGCATAGGGAGGGATGACTTCACATAGCAGGGTTGAAAAGTCTCTGTGGAAGCCCTGTCCCTCCAGGTCACTGGACAGGGTTAGGGGAATAGAGGACAGGCTGACAGTACTCCCTCCTCTTACCTACCGCCTCTGGGAAATCTGAAGATTTGTTCACGCATCCATACCTCAAATGATCCTGAAAGGAATCCCACCTTCCTGGAGAAGGTGGAGCCTCTGCCACAATATCATCCTAGGCCTGAAATACCTTTCAGTGTTCTGGGTCGCTGCCAAGAGAGCCTTCCTCTAGGACGACCGGGAAAGGCAAGTCACCTTATCCCTTCTCAGATCCAGTAGGGTATAAATACCAAAAGCACTGTTTAGGAGTCAGGGGACCTGGGCTGAAATCCCAGCTCTTCTATTCACTAACTCCATGACCTTGGGCTTTAGTTTCCTTATCTATAAAATGAGAGGACAGGGCTAGCAGGTGCCTGTCTTTCAGCTCTAAATTCTATAATTCTACATGGAAATGGAGAGTTGACTTCTCACTACGCACCACCTCTGAGAAGACCTGATTTGAGAGCTAGGAAGACAAGGGGGCAGGAAGTAGGTGGGATGATAGCCTCTGCCCACCCAGGATGGCCCACTGACCTTAAAGGTATATTTTCGGCTGATGTTATCCGAGGGCTGCACAGCCCCCACCCGAAAACTCAGGAGGGGGATACTTCCCAGGATGCTCTCCTCCTTCTCATCTGTAGGAGAAAGAATGATTGGGACAGGGAGGTGAGGCAGGTTTGGGGAGAGGGGACCCCTGGCAGGGGCCTCTGCTCCTTTGTATGTCCTCGGGCCCCTGGCTAGTTAAGGGCTCTAGCTCCAATTCATTCTCCTGCATTGCCCCCTAACCCCCAGCTTCCAGCACCTCCTCTTGGCTCTTTTTTTCATTCCATTGGGGATCTAGTTCACAATGCCTGATGTTGAATTATTCATCCTGGCTCACAGAGGAGCCCTTTGGATCAGACAGTCCAGACCCCAGCTGCCAGCCAGAGGTAAGGCTGGATAAGCCAAATGGGGGCAGGGTAGGGGAAATGCAGGGCCAGGCCCACTATGGTAAATACAGTCCACTTAACTCTTCCCCTGCCTTGAGACAAAGCATTTGTAGCCCCAGGTTAGTTTTGAAA
Source organism: Petaurus breviceps papuanus (assembly GCF_028583685.1). Taxonomy (NCBI): domain Eukaryota; kingdom Metazoa; phylum Chordata; class Mammalia; order Diprotodontia; family Petauridae; genus Petaurus; species Petaurus breviceps. Next base: position 30,055,453 of record NW_027187372.1, read on the forward strand.
AATTGGGCCTCTCTCTGATAAGGCTTTTTGAGCCTTTGCTATATAAAAAAATTGATCTATCACAAATGAAAAATCTTCAGGCTGTGGAAAGAGTAATATTCTTATATTAAAAATGCATATGTTGATAAAAGGCCATATTAAAAGAAAAGCAACCCCCATCGTACCCCGCGGCCTACAGCACCTTACTCAACTGCTAATCAGGCCTCTCCATAGGCCACTTTAGCCCTTTCCCTTCCTACCACTTTTCCCGTTTTATCCTCTGGGTTGGAAAGACTTCCAGCCAATTTTAATTTCAGGCTCCAGGGGAAAAAAACAAAATACCTTTTAAGGGTTAGTGTTGCCTCTAGCCCAGGGGCTGGTTCTATTTTCATTCCTTTATCTCACAAAGCAGTTGGTCTTAACCTCTCTCTCCACCTAACTTTTCTCCTAGATGAGAAGGAAAGGTCTCTAAGCCCCTTCCAGCTCTAGCATTCTAAAGTCTAAGACTTTGGCTGTGGCCATATTAGCTGTGACCTCAGAGACTAGTTATCAGGAGGGAGATTAGCTGGGCCTTATACAGAATGCTCTCAGGAGACCCCAATGTCAGTCTCCTTGGGAAGTGTGGATAGGAGTGTTCACAGAGCATTCCCTAAAAGCAGGATTCGACCAAATATCTCACTTCCCTTTCCCCTTTGGAGTTTTTCTTGGGATTTCCCATTGTCTGCCAGCTGGGATTATGCTCTCACAGACCATTTACATCCTAAACCCTGTACCTCCCCAGGACAGATCCTACCTACCACCCCCACACACACACTTTACCCTAACTCCACCCCACACGGAGTTGAAACCATTGTAGCCTGGGGTGTAGGGATACCTGGAAGGGTGTAGAGAGGGGAGTCACTGGGTACAGAGTTTGTTTGCCAAGGTTAATGATTTACTGGGCAGCTCCCAAGAAAAACAGAAAGACAGGTGTCTGGCATCCCCAAATGGAAGAAATGGGAGGAATAATGGCCTTTCTGGTCATTTACTTTGGGTCTAACTCATGTCTCTGCCATATTCCCCTGAATTTCATCATCCAGAGGCTGCTTATTCCTTAATTTTTTTCCCCTTCCTTGGGGGGAAGTATATAATGAAAGTAAAAAAACAACCCAGGCACTGCTGGTGAGACACCCCAGAATAATCTGGGCAAAGGTGACTTTGGTCACTTGGGAACAGCGGCAGGGTTCAAGCCAAGGTCTCTAACAAACTTGCTGCCTAAGGTCATCAGACACAGATCCCTTGTAAAGCTGTGCTCCTCAAAGGTCTAGAGCAGCAGTGGGGAACCTGCAACCTCGAGGTCCCATGTGACCCTCTAGGTCCTCAAGTGTGGCCCTCTGACTGAATCCAGACTTCAAGGAACAAATCCCCTTAATAAAAGGATTCGTTCTGTAAAACTTGGACTCAGTCAAAAGGCGGTACCCAAGGACCTAGAAGGCCACATGTGGCCTCAAAGCCGAAGGTTCCCCACCCCTGGTCTAGAGTCTATTACTGAAAATTAAATTATGAATTTTAAAATAAAACAATACATTTGGTATAATTTTACATTTATAATATATGTAATACAAAATAAAATTATACATTTTATATGTGTATTTTGTTCTGAATGACCATTTCCTAAACAAAATATCCATTTGTCTATTGAAAGATCTGATTGAAGGCAAAATTTTAGAATCTTTAGATTTTCATTTTCCCTCTCCAGTTAATTTAATATTATGAATTTATTCTAGTTTAGGAAAAGGGTCAAAGTTTCATAGGTCTCAAGAAAGAAGGATTAGTTCCTATGTTAAAGGCATATTTGTTCTTCCACTTCTCACTGCCTTTTTCCCCTGTCATTTCCCACTTGTAAAATTAAACTACGAGGGGTGGCTAGGTGGTGTAGTGAATAGAGTATTGGCCCTGGAGTCAGGAGGACCTGAGTTCAAATGCGGCTTCAGACGCTTAACACAAAAAACTAGCCATGTGACCTTGGGCAAGTCACTTAACACCTTCCCCCTTCCAAAAAAAGTTTAAAAATTAAAATGTAAAAATTTATAATGATTGCATTGTATTTATCCAAATACCTTCATATTTGGGGACACAATATCCCTGCTTTGGGAGGAACTAAAACTTAAAACAAATTATGACTACTAGCATATAGAGTAACTTCCCTCTGAGTTAACCTCCCATAAACAAAATCAATATTGTGTATGTGCCTGGTAATTTTCATGGGGTCCTCCAGGTCAGAGATTGTTTTTTGTTTTTGTTCTGTCTTTCTTCGTATCTCCAGTACGTGGCACAGAGCCCTGGCATAAAATTGGTGCTTAATAAATGCTTGTTGACTGATTCTTCTGTTGTCAATGATGCTCATTCCACACTCCAATTGGTATCATTTTGGGATTTGCTTACCTGTGAACAAGATGTTCCCCCCACTCCTCCCCAAACGTAAGCTCCCTGAGGACAAGAATTGTTTCATTTTGTGTTTTCTATCCACAGCACCTAGCACAGATCCTTGCCCATAATATAGATAGGCAGACAGACAGACAGACAGATAGATAGATAGATAGATAGATAGATAGATAGATAGATAGATAGATAGATAGATAGATGAATAAATAAAATAAACATCAGTTGAATTGAATTGAATTGAATAGTGTTGCTGTGGGGAGGTTTGATAACTAACTGCCCAGTCTCCAGAGTTGGTGAGATGCTATACTTTCTCTAGAACGAAAGGAAAAGGAGGGCAGGACCTTCTGCACATTGACACCTGAGGTATCTCAAGACCTACTGTGAAGTCTGACTATGGCACCTTCCATTTCATTCAATTCTTCTTTCTTCTTCAGCACCACATGTAGCATCTTCTCCCAATGCTGCCCTACACCTTCCGTGAACCAGTCAACAAGCATTTATTAAGTGCCTTCTATACGTAAGGGACTATGCTTTTGTTGTAGTTCATCCTTCATTTTTAAAGAGGCCCAATGATATCGTGGGGTAGGGTCTTGACTTGCAAGTGAAGTGGATTTAAGTGAAGCACAAAGTCATCGTCAGCCTCACTCTCTTTTCCAGAGTCACCAAAGTCCAGTGGCAGGACAAAAGTCGAGACACTGGCAATGATCTGGGATACAGTGGATGGCCTTGGCATCTCTAAGGACTGAACCAGACTGTGTGTCTGTGTGTGTGTGTGAGAGTGTGTGTGTGTGTGTGTGTGTGTGTGTGTGTGTGTTCAGCTCAGCTCACAAGGTGGGGCTGGGCAAGGAAAGTATGGGACGTCTTTTCTCTGAGAGTGAGGGGAGGAGACAAACTCACCTTTGTAGTAGAAGAGGCATCGATCTACCAGAACAAACCAGCGTTTATTCCATTGCTTCACCCCAGAGCTGGCCTGAAGGACACATGGAGAAACAGATGGCTGTCAACATAGTACAGCGGAGAGGAAACTGAAGGAGGAGACTCAAGGCCTAGGTTCTAGACTCTGTCCTGACACTAACATGCTATGGGACCTTTGGGGAAAATCACAACCTCTCAGGTCACTCAGAGGATAAATGAGAAGGCAGATCGCTCCATCAGTCAGTCAACAAACATTTATTAACTGCCTACTATGAGCCAAGCCCTAGGGATACAGATAAAGCTCAATAGGGAGACCACAAGCAAACATCTATGTACAAAGAGATTGTATACAGGATAAATTCCCAGAGGGGAAGCATGAGAATTCAAACAGATCTCTCTGTAGAAGATGGGACTTCTACTTTATCTAGTATCTAAATGAAGCTAGGGAAGCCAGGAAGCCAAGACAAGGAGGGAGAGAATTCCAGGCATAGGGTCCAAAGACTGGAGATGGAGTGCCTTGTTGGAGGAAGAGTAGCAAGGCTGGTGTCACTGTCCATGGGAGCTAATCAGAACACCAAGTGAGGTTGGTATAGAGGGAGATGAAGATAGTGCCCAGAACAGAACCCTGACGGCCACCCACAGTCTCTCCTGAGGGACAAGGAGGACAGAATGGTATCCCAGGGAACAATGAGGAAAGGTACCTGTTTGAAGAGCCAGCCACTCTTTGTGACGGCAGCGTTGGGGTTTCTCTTCATGGAGTTGGAACGTTTGCCAAAGGCTATAGCTTTTCGGGAAGTACGGGGTGCCTGGGAAGAAGAAACAGAGAAGAACTCAACTTTGCTCGCCATATCTCTTAGCTCCTGGCCACATCTTCCAAGATGACTGCCTCTGTTTGGGAGGTGCTGGTCCTTTAGTTTTGTCCCTTCATCTCTCTCTCTCTCTCTCTCTCTCTCTCTCTCTCTCTCTCTCTCTCTCTCCCTCCCTCCCTCCCCCCTCTCCCTCTCATTCTTTCCCTCTCCCTCCCTCGCTCTCTCCCTCCTCCAATCCTGAAGCCCTCACAACATCCAGAGCCTAATACTAAGAAGGCATCAGGAGTGGGTTCTGGTCTCAGCTCTGCCACCAAATAGTTGTGTGACTGGACAAATCATTCAGCTTCTTTCCTTAAAATCCCAGGAAAGTTCTATTTTGCGTGCTTTTGGGGTGATCTGTGTTTCAGCTTTAATTATTTTGGTTGTTGAAGTCATAGGAACTGTCTGTACCTGTTCCATAGTTCCTTCTTAGTAGGAAAACACCTCAGATAGCAAGTGATTTGCATAGTAATATGAGCAGAACACTAACCTCCACCTCACCCCACGCCCCCATGCCATCAGAAGAGTTTTCCATTGGTTGAATAAGACCTGGTGGATGATCCCGCCCTCCATCCCCTTCACCCCCCACCCCAAAATAAGCCCGAGGGCATTCTGTAAGGAAAGATACCATTCTTGTCTCTGGGCCAGGAGGGAGCAGATGCTCTAGGCAGAGAGAATCCTAATGAGCCATGCTCCACCAGGAACTGAATATGTAGCTAGACAGAATCCCTAAAGAAGTGAGGGCCCACCTGGGCTAGGACCAGAGAGACTTTTTAAATTCGCATTTCCAATGACCTTATCCTAGCATGCTATTTCTGAATTTATAAATTTTCTTCTCTATAAAGAGGCCCTAGAAAAATGTATTCTTATGGTGTGTGGAGAGTGTAGCAGCTGGTGTAAGAGGGGAGGGAGACAGTGTATAAAGAAGTGGGGGGGGGGGGGGGGCGGCCAGGTAGCACAGCGAGTAAGAGCACCGGCTCCAGTGTTTGAGAAGACCTGGAGATCGAATCCCAGGCTCAGACACTTAGCACCCACCCAGAAACACCTGGCTGTGTAACCTTGAGCAAGTTACTTAACCCCAATTGCTTAGGGGTGGCCAGGTGGCTCAGCGAGTAAGAGCACTGGCTCCAGTGTCAGGATGACCTGGATCAAATCCGGGCTCAGATACTCAGCACCACACCCAGAAATAACTGGCCGTGTAACCTTGAGCAAGTTACTTAACCCCGATTGCTTTAAAAAAAAAAAAAGTGGGGGGAGGCAATAGAAAAAGGGGATGGGGCAAATCAAAACAACTCTGAGGTACCACATCTCACCAGTCAGATTGGCTAAGATGACAAAACAGGAAAATGACAAATGCTGGAGAGGATGTGGGCAAACTGGAACACTAATGCATTGTTGGTGGAGTTGTGAACTGATCCAGCCTTTCTGGAGAGCAATCTGGAATTATGCCCAAAGGGCTATAAATACTTTCATACCCTTTGATCCAATACCACAATACAGCAATACCACTCCTAGGGTTATATCCCAAAGAGATTATAGAAATGGGAGAAAGACCCATATGTACAAAAATGTTTATAGCAGCTCTTTTTGTTGTGGCAAAGAATTGGAAATTAAGGGGGTGCCCATCAATTGGGGAATGGCTGAACAAGTTGTGGTATATGCATGTTATGGAATATTATTGCGCCATATGAAACGGGGAGCAGGCGGTCTTCATATTTACCTGGAGAGGCTTGAAAGAACTGATGCTGAGTGAGAAGAGTAGAACCAGGAGGAATTTGTACACAATTACAGACACAACATATGTGTGATGACCAACTTTGATAGACTGGACTCTTCTCAACAATACAGGGATATAAATCAATCCCAAAAGACGTATGATGGAGAGAAAAACGTGCATCCAGAGAAAGAACTAGGAAGAGCTAAATTTATATCCAGGTGGAAGCAAAATACCTGATCTTTTTCGTTCTCTTATTTGATTTTATGTCCTCTTTACCATTTTTCATTCCAGCTGGTACAATCCATCCTTATAACCTGACCATTGTATAATGTGAAAGTATTTACAGATCCTATACTTGATAATAAGCCGCCATGTGGGGGAGGGGAGGGAGGGGGACAAAATGTGAAATTCAAGGAATTGTGGAATTGAATCCAGTAAACTAAAAGGAAAAACAAATTAATAAATTAAAGTTAAAAAAAAAAAGAAAAAGGGGATGGGGCAAGGTAGGTAGGACCCAAGAATCCACGAAGCATCAAAATCAAGAAAGGCGCAGGAAGTCTGGTGTCAGGTTGAAATTAGAGATCAAGGCAAAATTCAAAAATGGCAAAGGAGAGGATTGTAGGAGATGAATGTAAAGATTTCTTGAGTTTATTTCATGGAGACAATGCTCGAAAACACTGAACTTAGAAATCCCAAATTTGGAGTCACAAGATCTGAATTTGAATCCACTATGTGACCTAGATAAGTCACCTACCCTCCCTGAGCCTCAGTTTCCTTATATGTAAAGTGAGAGAATTTAATTAAAAGGCGTCTAAGGTCCTGTCCTGTTCCGGATACTCTGATCCTATAAGAAACTGGGATCCCTGTGAAGCCCAATGGGAGTGCAAAGCCCTGGCATGAAAACTTTATTGGACATAGTTTTCTCATCATTAAAATAGGGATAAGTATACCTGTGATACCTACCTCACAAGGTTATTTTGAGGATTAAAGGTAATAATTTTTTTAGGAGTTTAGAATTTTTTTTAAGTTACACAAAATTCAGAACTTTCAGGGATTTTAGAACACTGGAAAGAGCTCTCAGGTAAAGGAGGTGGAAGAGGGTGCCATTTGGATCCTTCTGATAGCTCAGGGCTGGGGTTCACTGTCTGTTAGATTGACTTGTTTCCTAGGCTTACCTAGAGTCTCCCCAGACTCTGACTGGGATTCTCGGGGGAAAGACTTACCCTGACATTGGGCCGCTCTGGGGGGACCTCAGACACCATGTTGTTGTTGGCTGTGTCGCTGGGAGTGGTTGTCGGGCGCTTTCCACCAGTTTTACTGGACATGTCCGAGGCAGATCTAAGATCCAAGTTAGACAGGAAGAGAAGAGGAAAACTGTTATGGTTAAGAAGCACTTTCCCCACTTCTTCCTTCTTCTATCTCTGTCTTCTCCTAATTCTTGACCCTTGGACCAGTATCAGTAGAAAACTGGTACTTTGAATATCCCCCCCACACACACACTTCTTTGCAGAGGTAGGGAATTATGAGTATAGAATATAGAATACTATATGTAATATCCCCCCAAATTATATATGTTGGTTACTTTTGCTGAACTATTTTCCCCTCTTTTTTATACTTTCAGAAAGGGAGAGGGAACGTTGAGAAATGTAGGTGAATAAAAACAAAAGATATACACAAAATGTTATCTTTTAAAAAATTAAAGCAAAATCACTTCCTAGTGATCAAGAGATCATCTCATTCTGAGGAAATATACATTCCAATTATCCCCAGAATTTTCACCTTTTCTGAAAAATTAGCAGCAGCTCCCATTGGCTCAAGCCCCTACGAGGTGCTTCAGGGCAGGCAAAGAAGCTCCAAAAGCTCCCTCTCCTTTCTCCCCTCTAGTCTAAAAGTGAGGGTAGATAATGAGAACTGTGTCTTTTAATTGTCTATGATTTCTACCTGATTCCTTATTTGAGTTCTTAATTCGGGGAGCCAAAGTCAAGGGTGGGAGAGAATAACAAGAACTCAGTTCTCATAATTAGGACTGTTGTTGTTTATCCTTTGTCCTCGAAAAAGGCCATGACATCAAGGAGGTGATGCCATGACTTGAAAATGAACTGCATTTAAGCAAGGCAGGGCTGTGCAAAATCACCCATCTCACTCTCTTGGTCCAGTGGCAGATAAAGGACACCTGGAGATGGCCTTCCATTATTAGGACAATGGAGATCCAAAAGAGTTCTCCATCCATTCCATGCCTTGATCACTCAAGAAGTGATCCTTCTCTCATTACACATTGAGCCCCTTTCTGATCACCAAGACCCACATCCCTCTCAGCCCATACCATCAAAACTAAATCCAATGGATGAATACATTCAACATTTTATTGAACAAACATTAATTGCCTAAAATCTGTTGACCTCTATGCTCAGCACTGAGAGGGATGCCATGATAAGTAAGGCACAGCTGCCTTATGGGGCTTACACTCTAATAAACTAGCCTGATCTTTGGAAGTTCTGGGGAAAGTGGTAGAAGGTATCACACTAGAGATGTTCCCCTAACACTTCCGTATTTAGGAACACCCTAAATACCTTTCTTCCTTTACCCATTTGATGCACAAACAACAGACATTAGAGGAAAAAGGCACAGAAGTGACCCACAGCCTAACAGGCAGCAGAAAAGAAGACAAGCTTACTTTCTCAAGTCAAATCTTTTGTTTTCTTCCGGGGTCTGGCTGGTCACTGGGTGCAGAAATGTGTTCCGTCTTTCATTGTGGCTGTAGGAGGAAAAGAGATAGACATATGAAGGTAAGAGGAGTAGGCAGAAAGGGTGAATAATATCCAGGCATATCCAGATGATGGAACACAAGCCTGGGGACTGGTTGGCAGGCCAAGAGCTTCCCCCCTTCCTCAACTGAGAGGCAGTATGGCACAGTGGATAGATAACTGGATCTGCAGTTAGGAAGACTCAGGTTCAAATCCTCAGATACTCGACTTGCTTTGTGACCCTGGGCAAATCATTTAACCTGTCTGTGTCTCAATTTCCTCATCTAAAATAAAAAGGATGGACTCAGTGGCTTCTAAGGCCCTTTCCAGCTCTAAATCTATGATCCTATAAACTCCTGATGGAGTGAGCAGGTAAGCTGGGGCCTGAAGGAGACCCCAAGCACCTCCAGTCCTAAGAACTCTCTTCCTGAATCCTCAGAAGTCAGGGGAATTTCCCTATGTCAAGTCAGCCTTTGACAGACACCCCTGAGGATGAGACTAAAATGGCCATACTTGAGCCCTTCACTACCACTCAGGAAATGTAGTGGGGAGGAGAACAGAAGTGTTTCCAAGGCCCAATCTTAAACAAAGTAGCATTACACATGGAGCTGAATGTCAGGATCTGAATCTTCTGTTTTCAAGGACAATTCTTGCCAACATGGTGCCTTGAACTCAGGAGGCACTCAATAAGCATCTGATGAATTCAACGTTCAACGACATCTGTGCTCTCAGCTCCTCCACCATGCCTCAGTCTCCTCTCTTTAAATGGGGTATGGGATCACCGAATTTCCATTTTGGTACTGAGCAAGGACTTACTCATACCCCAGATCCAAAGCTCATTACAAAAAAAGGCCAAAAAAAATCTCCCTGACCAAGGACTGCTCAATGAGGCCTGAAAGCCTGGGAATTGTCAAGCCCTGGGGTAGAGTGACGGCATAACAGACAGATCTAATTAAGGGATGCTGTGGATGGGAGGCAATAGGGGTGTTGGGGAGAAAGGCTGCCAGGAAGGAGACAGGAGAGGTGATTAACTAGGCAGTGGGTCTTTGCAGAGACAGATGGGATGGCAACATCGCAGTTGCTATTCTGGGAGGCCCCTGTCTGGGCTCCCCTGACCAAGGAAATGTCATAAACGGATGTATGCCTGAAAGTGAAGTACTACTGGGTACCAGGTAAATGTGGAGGGGAGAAGGGTAAGGGCATTCATTCAGAGATGAGGACTTAGGCCGTCCTGTGTAATGTATGCCTCTGGATCTGCTCTACTCTGGCACAGGGAGATGGTATGGCATGGCTGCTCAGGGGACTCTCGGTCCTGCTCCACTCCTTTTATTCTTCTCTACATGTACCCACAGAAAGGTACCCACTGCTTTACTTAACAAGTGACAGGGAAATCAACTGGAGATAGCTAAATGAAACGTGGAATATAAGCCTAATGCAATATTACTGTGCTATAAGAAATGACGAATATGATGGTGAGAAGAGATATGAGCTCATATAAAGTGAAGTCAGCAGAACCAGGAAAACCATATACACAACGGCTGCTAGTTTGCTCTTCAGCTATGTCAGTTATGTCTGACTCTTTGTGACCCCATATGGGTTTTTCTTGGCAGAGAAACTGGTCTGCCATTGGCTTTTCCCAGCTCATTTTACAGATCAGGAAACTGAGGCAAACAGGGTAAAGTGACTTGCCCAGGGTCACACAGTTAGTAAGTGTCTGAGGTCACATTTGAACTCAGGAAGATGAGTTTTCCCAACTTCAGACCTGGCACTCTACCCACTGAGCCATCCAGCTGCCCATATACAATGGCTACAACACATAAATGGAAAGAAAAACAATAACAAAAACTGAATGCCATGAAATTATAAGGATCAAACTTTGGTGCCAAAGAAAGCAGATGAAAAGGCACCTGCTATGGGATTCTTTGCAGAGGTGGGGAAAAATGGGTATGGAACATTGCATTTAATATCAGGCATTTTCCAATGTGTTAGTTTTACTAAATGTTTTTCCCCTCTTTTTTATTGCTAAGGGATAACGCTTTGAGAAGAGTAAGGGATGCATTTGGAAATGCAGGTAAAAACAAAAACTATTAATAAAAATTAAAAAAAAAAACCTATGTGGCAGTTAGCTCCAAAAAAGCACATGGTCGTAGAAACATAGATTTATAGTTGGAAGGGACCTCAAAGGCCGAGTACCAAGTCCAAGTCCCTCTTTTCACAGATGAAGAATCTGAGACCTAGAGAGTTTAAGACCCAAGGTCACCCAGTAGAATGCACTAGAAACATTAAACTCAGATCCTCTGGTGCCTTTATCTCCCAGGAAGGTAGGGAATGCAAAGGTGTCCAAGAATAGCATAGTAACTCCACCAAGACCCCCCCCCCCCATCCCATCCCAACCTCACACACCTCAGTTTAGCTGGCCAGACCTGTGGGTTAATACAGATTAGCTGAGTTCTTGAAGTCCTCAATGGGCTTGGAGGCATTTTTTATTCCTACTCACATTCACCTGTCTTTAAGGAGCCAAAACTGAGCCCAACTTCAAAAATAGAAAAATGAGTAAAGGGAAGAGGGGGTGTTGACCTGGATCAAATAATTTAGAAGAAATATAGGAAGTCCCTGAGGTGATAACCATAATCAGCCTGGTCTCACTAATCAATAAGGAAACCTAATTGACTTCTCAGTCCAAACTGGGGAACTTGTCAACCAGGAGGCTAGACCTGGCCCAAACCTACTGTAATGGATACAGGGTGTGGTCTGGTAGTCCAGGATTCATTTTGGGAGCCCCCTATTCCTTAACCTCTCCTCTCCTTCATCCAGCAAGGGGGTCTTTCCCAAATTCTATCAACACAGTACCCAATAGCCAAAGCTATCTAAACATCTTTAGGCATCCTCCATCCCAAGAGTCACCCCCCATGAACAACTTCTCCTTGTTCCCCTGCCTCCAAATAGGGGAGTCCATGATAGCAGTGGCTCCTGGAAGCCAAGCTCTCTATCATTTGCAGCACAAAGGAGCAACTTAGGACCAGTTTCCTCTGTCCTCGGGTTATCCCCCTGCCCTTCCTACTCCCCATATTTTCTATGGCAACACACACACACACACACACACGCACACACACACACTCACGCATCTCTCCTTCATTCTTCCCGAGCAGCTCAGGGAAGGACAATTCTCTTCCTCTCCCTGACTTTCCCACCCACCAACTTTCCCAAGTAATGTCCTCTCCCTTGTCCCAGCTACACCAATTCTGGATGAAGTTTCTCCTTCACAAACACTGCAATGCAGCAGCCATTGACCTAACTGCTGTTCTCTTCCCTGTTTCAGCCCATATAGGTCCCCCCACCCCCCTTTCCTAGGGCCCAAATGGGTTGGGTTACCACCTGGGTCAGCCCAACCCCCTTCAGCTTTCCTCATCTCTGGCCCTCCCTCACACAAAGTGCACAGAGGGGGACAGGGCAAGCCCTACCTGACTCTTCGATCAGCCCGAAACTTCAACATCTTCCTGGGCAGTCCTGTACCCAAGCCGGCAATCTTAGTTTCATCGGCCCCCTGAGCCTAACATCCCTCTGGGAGGTAAGTCCTCTGGCCACACTCCCTGGTCCACGGTCGCATCCCAGGGCCACTGCAGGGCCACATGGATTCTGCTGATCGTACCCCACTTTCCCAGCTCCCACCTCTTGTTGGGGAGCAGGGTGGGGTGTTTTCCCTGGGTAGAGAAAAGGGGTTCCCAGGGGTATTCTATTGGGCCTGCTGCTTTTTCAGCATTCTGCTTAAATGCTTGAAGGTTAGAGGCATGCAGGAGGAACACCAAGAGAAAAGAGGATATAACCATCCCAGTTCTGGTCCCCAAGGAAAAAAACGCTGAATTAGACACACACACACACACATACACACACGCGCACACACACGCACACGCACAGAGAGCAGGTGTACAACTTCCAGGCGGCTGGACCTTGGTGAGCTAATGACACAGAGAAAGGCAGAAAGGCTGTGGGGATAGAAGAAGCTGCATTCCAGTCTGCATGGCAGAAACTCATGCCAGCTCTTTAACTGCAAGAAGGAGACGTCCTCTCCACCTCTTCCACCTTGGCTGGGATTGTGGCGCCCTGTTAGGCAGAAAAACCAAGTACGCTCCTCTGCCGTCTGGGAGGAACCTGGAGCCACAGGGGTTAAAGGAACTCTGGGTTCATTTGCTGCTGCTGCTGCTGCTGCTGCTGCTGTACCCGCCCAAAGAGATGAGATTGATTGAATAAGTCTCCCCCCTCTTCCCCTTAGCCTGCCCAGTCCCTCTGTGGCAACAGGGGTTTAATTAATGAAGATGCGGCTGTAATCATCTCCTCAATGACAAGTTCCCTTTGGAAACTACACCAGGTTGATCTTCCCAAGACTTGATGATTACAGAACTAATGAGAGGTAATATACCACCAGTCTTCTGGTCCGGGAATAGGGATGGTGGAGGTTAGGCATTGGTGGAGGGGACCCTGGTCATGGCTTCAGGAAATACAGAAAAGAGGCGTCCTCCAGGAGCTTATGAGGGAAGGGGGTAGCAAAAGGGAGATGGGAGGGAGATGGGCCCAGGGTTTATTCCTGAAAATCTTCCCAGATGCAAGATGATAAATTCCATCCAGTCACTGAAATTTACATAAAAGTAGGCAAGTTCATCCAAAGTACTTTATTCCCCTGAGAATGGTTCTACGTCTGCCTTGTTTGCTTGGTATCCCCCAGGTCCTCAGGACAAAAGCCTTTCTAAATCTATCTTTTTCCCCTGCCTCCAGATAGGACTGAGTCCTACCCTGCCCTGCTACCAAACATCTCATTGGTTCTTCACAATCACAGGTATGGCCCAGTAAGTTCTTGCCGATGCCCAATTTAAATCCACATTGACTCAATGTCAGCCCATCCTCCTGATCCTGCTAGCTCTTTTTTTTTTTTCTGACAGCACCAGCATCTATTGACATCACAGGCAGCTGTCAAGGTAAAGTCTGTGATGACAGCAAACACCAAGGGCAAGTCGCTAACATTATGCTTTGAAGATGGAAGCAGGTTCCGAGAACTTCACAACCAAGGCAGCAAACAGAAAGCAGATGTCTGATTTCTCCCTGACCAGAGGATGAGGTCGCCCGGTATGATTTCAACTGAGCTCAGCCTTCAACAGCATTTAAATAAGAGCCAGTTAAAAAACTCCATCGGGCTGGACAATTCATTACACTGTTGGCAGGCTGGGGTGGAGGGTTTACATTTTATAACTGGTTTTTAGAAACATTTTATAATGGCTTTATGTATTATAACTCTCTCATCTGGAGATAAAATAATATTATGTGTGTTTTATGGGAGATGTTGAGATAAATCTAATTTCTGCCCTACTTTTTCCCATTGTCCTGGCAATTTTTATAAAAGAGAGAGTCCTTAACCCAGTAGTTTCTGGGCTGGGTTTATTGAGCACTACATTACTATGTTTGATTGCTTCTGTGTATGGGAATTTATAATTAACAATAATAATAGATATCATTTATATAGGACCTATTATGTTTTGGGCACTATGCTAAGTGCTTTACAAATATCTCATTTGCTGCCCAGCCTCTCTGGCAACAGAGGCTTAATGAATGAAGAGGTAAGCTACCACAATCATGTGAAGAGACTAGATTTGAACTCAGGTCTCTCTGACTCTAGCCCCCAACACCCTAACCATTATACCACCTAGTTTGAATGAGTACTATTCTTACCGTGTTTCCCCGATAATAAGACACTGTCTTATTAATTTTTTGGACAGAAAAACACCAGAGGGCTTATTTTCAGGGGAGGGCTTATTTTAATGAACATTGACAGCAATTTTAATAAACAGGTAAATGTGAACAAAAAAATGTACCTTTATTCAATAATGAATTCAATAAAGAACAGGATGACGCACTCACTGCTGCAGCTCTGATTGGATGCAGCTCGGAGCGCGGTGTGCATTTCACCCGGGGGGGGGGGACGGTGCATACAGAGGGTACCGTAATGTAGCATGTAGCACAGGGGATCACCTTCACTACAGTAGCAATCTCAATAGGGCTTATTTTCGGGGGAGGGCTTATTTTAGAGGAATCTTACACAGTAAGGGGAGGGCTTATTTTCGGGATAGGTCTTATTATCGGGGAAACACGGTAAAAAGGAACAAAGAGGGGCAGCTAGGTGGCGCAGTGAATAGAGCACTGGCCCTGGAGTCAGGAGGACCTGAGTTCAAATCCAGCCTCAGACGCTTAACACACACACACACACACACACACACACACACACACAAACTAGCCGTGTGACCTTGGGCAAGTCACTTAACCCCAATTGCCCTCCAAAAAGCAAAAAAAAAAAATTTAAAAATGGCTAACAAAGAACCAGGTTGGAGCTCAGACAGAAGGAGTGGGTAGGAAGAGAAAGTGATGGTTCCAAACCAACCTCAATTTACCATTTTTAAATGATCACAAACTGTCTATTTATCTGGAACATCTAGTCACTCAATAAGGCTCTGCTACCTGCTATCTGTGTGACATTGAGCAAGTACTTAAATTTCCTGGGCCTCAGTTTCCACATCTGTAAAATAAAGGATTCGAGCTTCTGAGGTCCCTATCTTGACTTCTGATCCAATGACAATCATTTCATTTTTGTTCCGAGGCTATTTAATGTTCTTCATTCAGCAAGTGCTAGGGGGAGAGAAGGGAGGGAGGAGAGAAAATGCCACCAGCTGGTAGAAGGGCAGAGTCCCCCTTGAGAATCCCCCACCTTTCCTTTCCACAAATGCCTTATCGTTAAGGTAGGGCTGCAGAGGGGTCCACTTGAGGCCTGGGTCTCTCAACCCCGACTCCTTGCCCCACATTCAGCACCAGGCATTGTCTAACTGGAGACATGCCTTTTCTTTTCTCTCCTTACTTACTCAAAAAATTAATTACTTCCTCTTTATGAGAGCACCTTTGTCTGTGCCACCTCACCTCCACACAAAGCTTGCTTGCCTGGTTCCCCCCTGAATATACAGCTTGGCTTTGCTCCATTTTCATCAGGAAGGGGAAAAAATTAAGCTCATCTTCACAGAAGGAGAAGGAACTGGTGGTGGCACATGAGGAAAATTATTTCCCTTCCTCTGGAAGGAGAAAATATCCTCTTTCCAAGGCAAAGAGGCCTCCCACAGCCTTCAGTTAAGGTATAAAAGTTAAATTACCTCTTCAATGGCCCAGAACAGGTACAGTGAGAAAAAAGGAAAAGAATCTCAGGGGTCTCCCTTACTAGTTATCTTTTCTCATTTGGGCCCAGGAGTCCTACAATTAAATCATCAGTCATGATGGCTTATCCAGAACTATCTGCAATTTAATTCAGCAGATATCTGTTAAACAATAGCTAGCGTTTATGTAATAATGGCTGGCACATATATAGAGCTTTAAGGTTTGCAATGAATTTTACAAATATTACCTCATTTTATCTTCACAACAACCTGGGGAAGTAGGAGCTATTATTATCCCCATTTTATAGATGAGAAAATGGAGGAAGACAGAGGCTAATTGACTTGCCCAGGTCTAGTACTTTTTCTGCTGTGCCATCTAGCTGTGTCTAAATGCCTACTGTATACTGGGTCCCGTGCTGGGTCTTAAGAGTCCAAAGATTAAAAATGGCAGCCCTTCATACTCAAAGAACTTAATTAGGGAGATGTAATATGTATATAAGTAAGTAAGCTGTAAGGTAGAATGTCATGGAGGCAAAGAAGAAATCTAAAAGAAAATTTGATCTAAGAAAAGATCTAAGAACCTTTGAGGAGAAAGTTCACTTGCAATTGGGTGCCAACTGCCTGCTGAGCAGGAACCTATTACTATCCCTATAACCAGCCTTCCAGGTCATGAGAGGACCATGGGTAGGAGTAGGGTGCAGTTAGGGGTACAGTGACAGAGGTTCTGGTGACGTTTGTACAATTTCTCTCAGACAAGGTTGTAGTTTCTTCTTTTTCTATGGCTATTATGGAAATGGGCAGGAGTTCTTGACAAAGAGGGATACTATGGTAGTTTAATACATCTTAAGGTGGCCACATTGGCCTCTCCAAATCTTCCAACTCTCCTAAAGAGGCAGGTACAATAGATAAGGCACTGGACCTAGAGTTAGGAAGACCTGAGTTCAAATCCAGCCTCAGATACTTACTAGCTGTGGGATCGTGGGTAAGCCAATTAACCTCTTTTTGTCTTAGAAGAAACTCAACTGTACAGTGGGGACACTCATAGCATCTACCTCACAACACTGTTGTGAGGATCAAATGAAATAATATTTATAAAGCAAATAGCATAATACCCAACTAGGTGCTGTGTAAATGCTATTATTATTATTATTATTGAAGAATTTGCATACATTAGAGGCAATCAAACATAGCATAGTGTTCAATAAACCCAACCCAGACCACCGGGTTAAGGGCTCCCTATTTGACAAAAACTGCTAGGACAACTAGAGCGAAGTCTGGCAGAAATTAGGTTTAGCTCATATAATACATATACAACAACCAATAAGTATTCATCAAATAAGAGCTATATGCCAGGCATTGTGCTAAGCACTGAAGATACAGAGAAAGGCAAAAGACAATGCGGGCCCTTAAGAAGGTTGCATTCTAATGGGGAGACAATGCACTGTGGGGAGACAGTCCCTCATTGTAACAGTGTGTGTGGGGTGACTACATACAAAGAAGGGTAAAATCTGTAAGATACAAACTAGAATTCTGTAAATACAAGGCAACTTTGGAGTAATCTCTGGGCAGGCACTAGCATTTGGAGATACTGCCTTATTTCAAATGGCAGGATTCAAGCTGAGCTTTGAAGGGAGCCAGGGTAAGATGGGAGTGAGGATGAGAAGGGAGGACATTCCAAGGGCTAGAGAGAAGAACAATAAATATGGTTCAATTGTTCAAATAAAACGGTCAATTGTTAATACAAGATTGCCTGGGGAAACGGGGAATTAGACATGGGGGGGGGGGGATTGCGTACTGGGAGAGATACTAAAACAGGCAAATGAGGGTAGAGGTAAGATCAGCCCAGCTATTGCTTCTCCTTCCATTTCTCCTCATTATAGAGCTCCAAAGGGTGTTCGTGCCATGGCATGCATAAATGCATCCTTCAACATCTAAAGATGGCATGAGGGTGAACTCTAGGTCAAATGGTAAAAATAAGTGGAAATCTCTCTTTGGGGACTCCCACCTGGCTTTCAAGAAGCCTCCTCACTTGTTCTCCTGCCTTCTTATAGCCCAGCCTTCCAACTCCTAGGCTGTGTCCCATTTCCCTTTTTCCAAAGAGCCTGGCCACTGGCCACTCACTAATGTAAGTAGTAGGCATTATCCCTCCCAGGGATAGGCGCATTTTCATAGATTCTCTCCTAGCAAGAATGGACAGGAGAGGCCACCTAGCCCAGAAAGTATCTGAACATGAATCCCCTCTGTGATATCCCTAACAAGCAATCATCAGTGTCTTATTTGGGGCAGCTAGGTTGCACAGTGGAGTTCTGGGAACAGAGAGTCAGGAAGATATGAATTCAAATCTGGTCTTAGACATTTATTTAACTGTGTAACTCTGGGCACATCTCTGCCTCAGTTTCTTCATCTGTAAAATGGGGACAATAATAGCACCTATCTTCCAGTGTTGTTGTGAGGATCAAATGGAATAATAATTATAAAGCATTTAGTAGAGTGCCTGGCACATAGTAAGTTCGCTCTTTCTCTTCCTCTCTGGGGAAAGACAGAGAGAGACATAGACAGAGACAGAGAGATGCTAGCTATTACTACTACTACTACTACTACTACTACAACTACTACTACTACTACTACCACCACCACCACCACCATCAGAGGTTTCCGGTACTAAGGAAGCCACTCCTTCCCAAGGCATCCCATACCACTTTTGAGCACATCTAATTGTTAGGAAGTTTTTCTTTACATCAAAACAAAATCTTCCTCCCATCAGTATCCACCCATAATCCTTAATTCTGCCTTCTAGGGGTCAAGTAGAACAAACCTAGTTCCACTTCTACCAACACTAAAGATGGTGGTTCTCATATAGCATGGACTCCAGTGGTCATTGACCATTTC
Organism: Petaurus breviceps papuanus; assembly: GCF_028583685.1. NCBI lineage: Eukaryota > Metazoa > Chordata > Mammalia > Diprotodontia > Petauridae > Petaurus > Petaurus breviceps. Next base: position 30,074,150 of record NW_027187372.1, read on the forward strand.
TGAATGAGATCCAATTTTTCAACACACTTCTTAAAATATGGCACTCCCCCTATAACTCGACACAGATGTGGTCTGGCCAAAGCAGAGTACAGTGAGATAATCCATTTTTTCATTGTGAACGCAATAATTCTTGTTAATGCTTACATTTTCATATGGAGGCTCTTGAAGAAGGAAGAGCCTCATTTAAGCCCTAAGGAAATAACTCTCTCATTTCAGGAGCCCTGACAAGAAGTGAAGGAGATTTATCATTCCCTTTAGCCTGCCTTCCAACTTTTAAGGTTGGCTCTAGATGGCAGCCCGCTCCACTTATGGGTACCTATAATTCTTAGCAAGTTTTTCCTTACATTAAAACTGACCTCTCTGAAACATCTACCTGTTTCTGCCCTCTTGGGTCAAGCAGAATAAATCTGACCTCTCACAAATAACTGAACACAGCAACCATGTCCTTCCCACTCCCTCCCCCTGCTAACCATCCTTAGTTTCTTCCATTTGTCCTCGTATGGCATAATCTCTGTGCCAGTCACCCTCCCTCTGGATGAGATCCAGTTTATCAATATTCTTCAATACAGATTGCATTCATCCTCCACTGTCTGCCAAAGCAATATTCCTAAAGCACACAGCTGGCTGTGTCAACCCACCTGTGACTCCCTATCATCTCCCAGGTCAAAGGCAAACTTCTCTGGTTGGCATTTAAACCCCTTCAAGACTTGGCTCCAGTCCACCTTCCCAGAGGTATGATGTAGTGCTCCCCTTCACATGCTCTACAGTCCAGCCAAACCAGTCCCTCTGCTATGCCTCCCACACAGCAGCATGCTCTCTGCCAATCGTCTTGACTTTGCACGGGCTAGCTGCGATGCTTGCATTGGATTCTTGACTCATCTCTACCCTTAAAATCACTAGTTTCCTTCAGAGTTCAATTGCAACACCACTTCCTACATGAGGCCTTTGTTGATGCCCCCATCTGTTAGTGTAACTAGTGTAGTTATTTTGTATAAACAAGCAGCTGGAGGGTGGGTGGGGGGAGGGGGGGAGGACCTAAAGTTAGGAAGATATCAGTTCAAATCCAACCTCAGAACCTTATTAGCTATGTGACTATGGTCAAGTCACTAAATCTTGGCCTGCTTCAGTTTCCTTAACTGTAAAACAGTACCTATCACCCAGGGTTGTTGTGAGAATGAAATGAGATAATTTCTGTAAAGCACTTAGCTCTATACCTGGAACAGGGCAGACACTAAATAAATGTTTTCTTCTTTTCTCCCTCCCTTCCTTCCTCCTTCATCACTTCCTTCTTTCCTTCCTTTCCTACCTTTCTCCATATCTTCCTCCTTTTCTTCCTTCCTTCCTTCCTCCCTCCTTTCTTCCTTTCCTTCCTTTATTTCCTTCCTCCCTCCTTTCCTTTTTTCTTCCTCCCTATCTTCCTCCTTTCCTTCCTTCCTTTTTCCTTCTTTCCTTCCTCTCCCTCTCTCCTTCCCTCCCTCCTTTCTTTCCTTACTTCCTCTCTTCCTC
>NW_027187372.1:30075665-30112119 GCF_028583685.1 Petaurus breviceps papuanus
CCCTTCCTTCTTACTTTCCTTTCTTCTTTCATTCCTTACTCCTTGCTTTCCTCTCTTCTTCCTCCCTTCTTTCTTTCCTTACTCCCTTCCTCCTTTCCTTCCTTCTTTCCTCCATTTCTTCCTCCTTTTCTTCCTTCCTCCCTCCCTTCCTATATTTCTCCATGTGCACATATTATTTCCCCTGATAGAATGGGCAAACCCTGTTGAGGTTTTTGTTTTGGGGAAACCAGTCCCTAACACAATGCCTGCCACATAAGGCCTGTTCATTGATGGCAGCTCAGGGAGGAGAGAATTTGGACAAGAGTGATCTCCCGAGTCCTTAATATAACTAACTCAGAACGGGTCTCTCTCTTTCTTTTAATTTCCCAAGTTCAGACAAATGTCTTCTCTGGTTTCAGCCTCTACAGTTTAAGGTCACAGACACTGGAAGCCCCTAAGTCAGGGACAGTCCTCATTACTGAAATACTATCTATTGAGATAAGAAACGTATATCTCTGAGGGGCCCCAGTCTTCCCAGGAATTCATCACTACCCAGGATTTCTGGTACCAGACACCAGGTCAAAAGTGTCACAGAATGACAGAATTTCAGAGAGAAAAGGGACCTCACTGGTTATCTAGTTTAATTGATACTTGGAAAAAGAATCCTCTCTCCAATATACCCAACAATTGGTTACGTAGCCTTTGCTGGAAAACTTTAAATTTCGTTCTCTACCACCTGAAGCCATTCTGGTTTGGCTCCAATTGTTGGCCATTTTTTCCTCAAATAAAGCCTCAATCTCTCATTGGAAGCAAGTGCTTCCAATGGCTCAGGGTTCTGCCCTCTGGAGCCAAGCAGAGAAGTTAACCTCTCTTCCACAGAAGAGCTCTTTCAATACTTGCAGACAGCTAACATTCCCTACCTCCAACTTCCCTGTAAGTCTTCTGTTCTCCTAGTTAAATAGCCCCAATTCCTTCAACTAATCTTCATATGACAAGAATAAGGAGCTATTCATCATCCTGGCTGCCCTCCTGTAAATGCTCTCCAACTTTTCCATGCCATTCCCAAAATGTGATGCCCAGAATTGAACACAATATTCCCACTGAAGTCTGACTGAGGCAGAGAACAATGGGATTATCCCTCCTTTTCCTTGGAAACTCCTTTGAGAGGTAATATGGTGTGGTGGTGTACTAGGAAACAGCTAGATGGTGCAGTGGATAGAGCACTGGGCTTGGAATCAGGAAGACTCATATTTGGGAGTTCAAATCCAGCCTCAGACACTTCTAGCTGTGTGATCCTAGGTAAGTTACCTAACTCTATTTGCCTCAGTTTTCTCATCTGTAAAATGAGCTAGAAAAGGAAATGGCAAACCAATCCAGCATCTCTGCCACAAAACCCTGAATGAGGTCACTAAGAGACAGATATGACTGAAGCAACCTAACAATAACAAATGGCATGATGGAGAAAGAACTAGTCTGAAAGTCAGGAAGACCCACATGCTAGTCCCATCTCTGACACACTGGTTATATAACCCTGGGCAAAGCACAACTCTCACTGTTCCCATGCAATTCTCAAGCCTATGTATTGAAAATACCTGAAGATCTACATTGGTAGAGGAGAGAAAAGGATGAAGAGAAGGAGGAGGAAGAGGAGGAGGAACAAAAGGAGGAAAAAGAGGAGGAGGAAGGAAGAAAGAGAAGGAAGACAAGAAGGAGGAAGAAGAGCAGAAAGAGAAGGGGAAGGAGGAGGGGAGGAGGAGGAAGAGAAGAAAGAGGAGGAGAAAAAGAAGAGATGGAGGAGGAAGAAGAAGAGAGGGAGGAGAAGAAGGAAGAGGAGGAGGAAGAAGGAGGAGAAGGAAGAATAGAAGGAAAAGAAGGAAGAGGAGGAGGAGGAAGAAAAGAGGGAGGAAGAGAAGGAGGAAGAGAAGGAGGAAGAAAAGAAAGAAGAGGAGAAGCAGGAGGAGGAGGAGAAATATCAACAGATTTTACTAAGGTAATTTTGTGGTCTCGAAAGTGGTCAGCAAACATCAGAGTTTCAGAATCATGAGTTACTCTGAGCACACAGATTTTTGTCACTCATATTTCCTTGAAAGGTTTCTGTAGCTGTGTTCACACTTCATCCCACAGATATCGAGGACATTGGTATGAGTGTGACTACATATAGATTGTGTTATATTTTATTATTCATATATTTGCTGTATTATAAGTGCACCTGTGATAGTATCACACATTGTTGCTCTTGCCTTGTTGTTAAATAATTATATTTAGGATCTAAAAGTGTATTGTTGTCATTGCTTGGTCATGTAAACAAATGCATCAATGAGTGCTCAAAAACTAGAGTAAGCTTAAGTATTTTAACCCATAACAGGGTTATACCTAGGACTCTGAGAGAACTGAAGTCTAACTAACTACATAGTTGCAAATACATAGTGATGACCCTTCTGCAGGAACCCAGCCTTGCTGTGAGAGCAGTTTAGAGTGATTGAGTCAACTTAGAGAGTTAGAAGATATCCACATCCCCTATGAGGGACATGAGGGGTTACAGCATGGGTGAAGACACAGTAGTCCATGCACCCGTTACACAGGCCCAGAAACTTATCTGGAACTTAGAGTTAAAGAGTTGCCTAGGGACACTGAGAAGTTAAGCAATCAGAGAAACAAAGCCAGTCTGACTCACAGGCAAGTCCTAAGGCCAAATCTTCTGAACTCCAAGGCTGGATCTCTATCCCCTGTGTTCAGGCTGCTTCTCACTTTGCATTTATACATTTTAGATTTCATATTGTTTCTTTTTAGGCACAATGTTCTAACCAATTGAGATTTCTTGAAGTCTGAGTTTGTCACTGAAGATGTTAAACATCTCTGCCTTCTTTGAGTCATCTGTAAATTTAATAAGCATAACATCTCCACTTTTATCTAAGTCATTGATAAAACTGTTAGCAAAGCACCAAGTAGAGCTTCCTGGGGCACTGTACTAGAGTCCATACTGGCATCGAACCATTTAAGGACAACTCTTTGGATCCAGACATTCACCCCCATTTAACTGTACTATTATCAATGGACTTGATCTCCAGGGTCCCTTCGAGAACTAATTCTATGATCCTATGATCATCCATTCTGACCCTCTATACATGTAACCATATATGTACACACACACACACATACACACACACACATACACTGGCCCAAACATCTACCAACAGTAGTTTTGTGCTTTGCTTGATCTAGATCCCATGAATAGATGGTGAATGATCCCATGGGGATAGATGCAAAAAAAAATTCTTAAATGAGTTAGAGAAGAAAAACTTCCCCTCCCTTAATAGCCTACCCCTCTATCCCTACTCCTGACTTTGGGGGCCTGATTTGTCCCAGCTGTTTCCTCTCTATAGTTACTGAGAAATTTGCTGATGAAGAATTAACTCTCTTCTGGCCCTTTGGATCTAAGGATAGCTTTGGCTGCTGAGGTCACAGTTCATTCTATCTGGACAGGAGTCAGAAGTGGGTGGGGACAAGGGCAACATGTCTTATCCCTACTTCCTCTTATTTCTGTCACTGGCAAATTCCAACCACAGACCCTCTCCATTCCCCCAAAAAGGATTTCTGTTGGTGAGGGAGCAGAGCTGTTAAGGGGAGAAGGGGGAGACACATACCCCTACTCCTCTCCTCCTGTGTGTTCACATCATTATGTTCCATGTTTCAGCAGTCTTATCTGCCCCTACATTCCCTTCCAATTAAAAACCAATTCCGTTTACATTTCCCCATCCAACATTCTGAGCAGACTGACTCCTGAAGCTCCTCCGGTCACTCCAAGCAGAAAACCCACTTCCCTGGCCAACCTCCCACTCTCCAAACGTCCTTCTGTTCTTCCAGCTGCTATTGCCACACCCCAGAAGTTGTTATGGGGGCAATCACTGCCTGTATTGTCCCAAACACTCTGGGCACCTGGAGGTCTTCTCTCCTCTTCCCTACCTAAAAGTCAAAACTAAGGGGGCTCGAAGAGGAGGCCCCAGCCCACATCCTGCTCAAGGCCATTTGTGTGGCTTCCACCCAGTCTTGTTCTTGGCTCCATCCTCTCCTCTCTGCTTCCTTTCCTTTCCTCCCTCACTTCACCCCACTCTATCTCTACCTCCTAAGCCAAGAGTTATTTCTAGCAGTTAGGGTGGGACAACTTCTACTAAGGAGGCTGGACATACAGGCCACATGACTGAGTTTCCAAAGGTGTCAGGTCACTATTATCCTCTTACCATTCCTCAATGGGAGGGAGAAGGGCAGAGAATAAAAGTATGGCTTTCCCCACTGACTCCTAGTCCCATTTCCTGTTGCTGTTAAGGGACAGTCCCACCCTGAGCTCATTCACTTCCCTGTTCTTTTTACAGTAGAAAAAGCCCTTGCTGACCACAAAATGGCTCAGGACAAAGAGGGGTGAAATTCAAAGATTTGCTATATTTTCTGATCAACTTCTCTCTTCTTCTTCTTCTTCTTTGCTTTTTAGAGGGGGGAAGGTAGGGCAATTGGGGTTAAGTGACTTGCCCACACAGCTAGTTTTTTGTGTTAAGCGTCTGAGGCTGGATTTGAACTCAGGTCCTCCTGACTCCAGGGCTGGTGCTCTCTTCACTGCACCACCTAGCCACCCTACTCCTCTCTCTTCTACTCCCTGAAGTTCACAGACAACGAATAGTGTTTCCGAGGATAAAGGGGAGAAAGCCACAGTGCAGGGGGCTCCAAGGAGAGTAGAGGCCTGGATTAGCCATACTTTCTCAACATCATTTAACTTCCCTCCCCCATTTATCTCTGCATCTTCTCAGTCAAATGTGACTCACATCTGCTTGTTTCCCTATGATCTCAGGTCCCCAGGAAAAGAACTCAGAGGCCATCCTTATAAGGCTGTTTCTAGTTCAAAATCTATGAATCTGTAATCATGGGGAACCAAGCAGATCTGGGAGAGGCCTCTCTTACCACATCATGAATTGACCCACCTTGATCCTGATAGACTTGTCCTATCCTTAAATTTCACCTGCCTCAAGTCAAGGACCTGGACCAGATACATGATGTCTTGAGGTACCTTGCAGCTCAACTCCAGGTTTCTATGACCTCAGAGGAAGCAGTTGGACAGGCAGAGTTAATACTCTTGACCTTCACCCCGGCCCAAGGGAAACACTTCAACCAGCTCCTTTATGCTTACTTCTCTTACTCTGTTCCTCTAGGCTCAGAGTGAATGTAAATAGTAATTGTATCTCTTTTGGCCAGCAACCCTGAGGGTCTTTCCCTCCCAGTCTGATTTTTTTGAAATTATTATTAAAGGGGACATCCCTTGATTCACTTCCTAAAGAGGCCTATTCACTTAATAGGTGTTTGCCTCATTCAAAGTGAGAACTCCAAAGGATCTTAGCTCAAAAAGGCCAAAGTCTCCCACTACATCCTGAGCCATCTCCAGTCATCCAGGATGATCTGTATCTGGCCACTGGACCCAGATGGCTCTGGAGGAGAGAGCAAGGTTGGTGACTTTGCACGGCCCTCCCTCACTCAAATCCAATTCAATTGCAAGTTATGTCATCATCTCCCTGATGTCATGGACCTCTTTGAGAACAATGGACAAACCACTTGTTCCTTACTATGAGGAAAGGTGAGAAAACCATCTCAGCCTCTGGTTTTAACTTTCCTGCTGACATCTTCCTGAACCATCTCCTGCTATGGCGTTAGTCCCAGCTTCTTGCCATCCTCTATCACCTCAGTCTCCCTCTCTTGAAGGTCCTGAACATGGACAGAGTCCCTCAGTTAGAAAGGGGCAATGGCAGCATGACCCACCTTGAGTATCCAATTCTGATTTGGAGCCCAAATCCTTGCTCTCCAGAGAAAGAGGCAACCCAGCTGTCAACTTCCAGACTCTGTGAAAGGCCATTCAGACAAACTCTTTCTACTCCTTTAGTCAACAGATTTGATCCTTGTGTCCTAGAGACAGAAGCAACCCCACCCTATCCAGGGAAAAGGAATTCTACAGAATAAGTGTTTGGTACATAACAAAAGCCAGAGTTGGCTGACCTTCTTTCCATCTCTACTCGAAGAAACTAGCAAAACTTCTGGTTCCCAAACCTCCTTCCTACCAGGTACAAGCTGTTTTCTACCTCAATTTCCCTGTATGAATAGATTCCATATAATATTTTCTTTTGCTACTCTTAGCTATGACATGTAATATGACACAATGAGTAAATAGAATATCTGTGTTGGGGTCTTATCCCCATGCTATACTACAACCCCCTTGAGCCAAGGACTATGTCTTAGCTAAACTCTATCTCACCCAGAGCCTAGGATAGTACTCTGCACAGAGAAGGCACATAATACATTTTGGTTGCTCAATTCATGAGTCACGGGACCAACAATACCCATTATGGTATTAATGGTAACAATAGTACTAAATAAATGGCACCTTGCCCAAGCAGAGGACAGAATGCCCTTACCCATCTGTTCAAGCAGCCATGTGGAGAAGGGAGAGGGTATGTTCTCAAGAAGCCTAGAGCAAAGGGAAGAAAGTAGAGGGAGGGGGAAGTAACATGATGGAGACACATTCCTAGTATAAGTATAATGCTAGATTTGAAATGAGTACCTGGGTTCAAATCCAGTTTCTGCCACTTAACTACCTATGAGACCTTGTACAAGGCATCTTTTTTATTTTGAAGAGGGGAAGGTAGGACAATTGGGGTTAAGTGACTTGCCCAAGGTCACACGGCTAGTTTTTTTTGTGTTAAGTGTCAGAGGCCAGATTTGAAATCAGATCCTCCTGACTCCAGAGCCGGTTCTCTCTTCACTGTGCCACCTAGCTGCCCCACAAGGCATCTTTGGGCCTCAGTTTCCACAACTGTAAAAAAGAAGGTGTTGGACTAAGATTACCTTTTGGGCCTTTCCCATTCTAATCTGTGATCCTATGATTTTGAGCCCCTGTTCTAGAAGAAAAGGTAAGCAATGCCCATTTCACAGATGGGGAAGCTGAGGTCCTAAAAAGATGAGGATCAGAGACAGTCAATCAACAAGAATTTATCTGGCAGACAAGGGAATCAGTATCGAGTCCAAGCTTCCTCTGTTTCCTTCAGGCCCCTAATGTCTGCCTACCCTGAATTCTCCATCCCCTTGAAGGAAAGGAGTTAAACAATTCAGGGTCTCTTAAGTCCCTTTCTGGATAAAACATCTAGAAAAAACTAAGGAGAGCCACCCCTCCCCACCTGCAGGAATATCTGGAGTCCCAGAATGTTCCCAGTGACCCCATGTCTTTACTGTGAGGATAATCCCAGGGCAGCGTATGTGTTTTGAGTCCCCCACTGTGTGCACTGGCTATGTGTCTGCTGTGTTGGAGAGGATATGAGTGTGTCATCTGGATGGCAACTTGGTTTTATAATATTTGTAGCCTACAACCCAGAATCTTTTCCTTGGTAGATGCTTAATACATATTTGCGGATTGATGGCTTGTTATAGATAGAAGGGGTGGAGAGGTTCTTGCCATATATGGTACATGTGCATCTGCAAGGGAGGGCTAGGAGCTCCCTTGGTTTCACAGGCATCTCACTGAGAGATTGGACAGACAGTTTCCATGGCCTCTGAGCCCCTCCTCCCCTGCTCCCCCGCCCAGCCAGGCAGCCACGACCCTGATAAGACACTACAAAGGGGAGGCTTTGTCTGGGGAAGAGGAGGCCTAGCTTCTCAGAAGCAGAAGCAGGCCCGACCCAGCAGGGGGGCTGGGGGGGGGGGAAGGGGGGAAAGTAAGGTATCAGACAAAGCTCTCATTCTAGAGATCCCACCCTCCCAGGCCTCTGCAAAAGGTCTGAGAGAAGGGAGAAGCAGACAGGGAGGCCTGGATACCTGCGGCCACCCCCATTTCTATCCCAGGACAACAATTTTGACTCTTTCAATCTACTGCCAGTATGACCTTGGGCATGTCATTTGGCTTAGTCTCTGGGTCTTAGTTTCCTCATCTATAAAATGAGGGGATTGGACTAGCTAACCTCTAAGTTTCCTTCCAGCTCTATATCTGTGATAATTTGGTATTGTCTCTATCCCACCTGGGAAAGGGATCTGCTCCGGATCTGCTTTATGGCCTGGGAACAGGGGAAACAGGTTGGTCATAGATGGGACAGTGGGAAATTTTAAATCTCTCCTGATGAGGGAGAAGTTGCTGGAACTTCCCATGTAGACAAGGATGGCTTGCCTGTCAAAGGCTTAGAATGGCAGGAACTACCTCATTTTACCAGCTAGGAGGCCCCTTTGGGGATAGAGCAACAATAGGGCCAGAAACACTCTGCCTGTATGTGGGATACAGGCTGAAGAGCCCTAGTTTGCCTTGGGACTTTGGGTCTTAGCTCTTAATTCTTCCATGGGAACACACTCCTTCTGGTCCCACTTAAACCACCATGGATAGAAAATGAGATCCAAGGAGAAAAGAGGGAGATTTAGGAAAGGGAGTTATGACAGGATTACCATCAACTCTCCCTAAATATGTCCTTCTAGGAGGGCTTCCTTGTCAGCCATAACTGATCAGGGATGATGGACTCTAGAGCTGGGAGGGCCCTTGGGAAAGCTGATCCAAACCCCTCGTTTTGCAGAAGAAGAAATAGATCCAAAAAGGGAAGGTGACTTGGCTAGGTCTCCCATGTAGTAAATGTCAGGGAAAGAATTCCAATCCAGAGCCTTTGATGGCAAATTCAGGGCTTCTTCCCTCCTCACCATCCCAGACTTCAGCCTGCTTTTTATTATCAGCCCATTAAAAAACAAAGCAAGAAAGGAAATCTTTAGCCTCAAAGACCTAACTGAAATTACTTTGCATAATCCTCAGTCTAAGATTTATCTTTACTATCATTTATTCCCCCATCAGGCCCTCAGTATCAATTGCCCAAAAGAAAGCAGGTCCAGGGCAGGCTTGGAAGAAGGCAAATTCAATGCAAACTCAGGAAAGACGCAAAAAAGAGAGTGGAAGCAGTTCAGAGACACAGGAAACAAGTTCTTCCCTCATCTCCTCGTTGGCTTACTACTGAATTCCAGATCAATTTGGGGTGTAGCTAGGTGGCTAATGCCAGGCCTGGAGTCAAGAAGACTCATCTTCCTGAATTCAAATCCAGCTTCAGACACTTATCTGTGTGACCCTGGGCAAGTCACTTCTCCCTGTTTGCCTCAGTTTCCTCATCTGTAAAATGATCTAGAAAAGGAAATGGCAAGTCACTCTGGTATCTCTGCCAAGAAAATCCCATGGACAGTAATGATGTGATATGTTCCATGGGGTCACAAAGAGTCAGACACAACTGAACAACAACAACATAGACGAGGCACCTGGTTAGATGCCTAAACCAAAATGACCGACAACCCCTGCCCTCAAGGAGACTACCTTCCACTGGCACATATAGCATGTACATAGAAAACATGAGATCATCTGAAGAGAGAGGAGGACCATGAAGGCTTCTGGTGGGCGGCACAACAGACAGGGCACTGGCCTTGGAGTCAGGAAAAGCAGAATGCAAATCCAGCTGCAACTACTAACTGTATGACTGTGGACAATCCACTTAACTGCTACTTGCCTCAGTTTCCTCCTCTGTAAAATGGGGATAATAATAGCATCTATCTCCCGGGGTTGTTTTGAGGTTCAAAGGAGACAATCATTGTAAACTGCTTAGAATAGTACCTGGTACAGTGTTAGTTACTAATAATAATGACTAAAGTGAGCCTTGAAGATTTCAAGAGGTAGAACTGAGTAGAATGTGCATCCTGGCATGGCACAGGGGATAGACAGTGAAGACAGTGCAAGATGTATCAATGCTGCCCCCCCGGGACAACAGGGGTCATTGCTCCCTTCTTCACCAGCCCCTCCTCCCCCTTGTCGATCACGAGAAAACAGCCTGGCCCTAAACAAATAGCATGTGACCCAAGAGGGCTGCCCAGAATGCCCAAGGGTGACTGGCCAATGAGAGGAAGAAAAGAAGAAAAAGAGGAAAAGAAACCTCCCAAGTTGGGGCTTAGGCAGGAAGACAATGCTCGTGGAACAAAAGCAATACATCCCCAGGCCCTCAGGGACAGACTGCAGTGGGATGGACCCTGCCCCAGCCCCAGGAGACCTACATGGAGCAGGGGGGTGTGCCGCTTCCAGTGTGACTGGCCCAGGGAGGCAGGGTGGGGGCTGTTCCTACAGATCCTGCTGTGCAATTTCCAGAGGTGAACAGACTATATGCCCTGACCAGGGACAGCCTAGCTGACCGGAGAATCGGCTCCCAGCTGCTGCCCATGTCACAGTCTGTGTCCTGGCTGCCACTGGCATCCCAGAGTAGGGAAGGAAGCACAGTCCTCTTGGCAGGGTTTGAGGGAGGTACTAACTTATCACAATGGGGTTCAGTTCCGAGGCTGTCCCTACCTCAGGATCATCCTCCCCATGGCATAAGCTCCCACCTAAGATCATCCCTGACACAATGACTAGCAGAAGTGGGAGACAAGGTGCTTAGGCAAGGAGACAGGATAATCAGGGAGGAGACAGGGTGAGTGATCCCTCTCTCCCCCAAAGTTCAGAGAAAGGCCCCATCTCTTTGCATTATCCCATCACTCATCCTACTTCCTTCCCAAAGGAGGGGCAGAGGGGCAGACAGGATTCAAGCCAAGAGAGGAACAAGCCAACCGTTCTGCTCTCCACACTGCTCAATATTGTATCACACACACGACCTTCTGCTGAGCGAACCAGCTCATAAAACTCCCAACAAAGAAGAATAAAGCAGCTCCCAGCCTCCCTGGGGCAGCTCAGGCCAATATCTATGTCCCAGGAGAAGGATCCTGGAACTAGCAAGGTACATGTGCGGGGGCATAGTATCTCTCTTTCTCTTTCCAGATTCAGGTAGGTCTCTCCTTAAGTTACTGGGCTCTGTTTCTGCCCACCCTACTAATTCACACCCGTCCCACAAAGAGAAAGGGGAGCAAGAAGAAACAGTGGCTTTCTTAACTTCCCTTGTATTGTCCCTCACCCAAAACCTTGCTCCACCTCAGAAGCTTAATTCCTGCTAAGCTCCTCACATCTGGGGGGCAATGCCCCTGTCACCCATCAAGGTACCCCTCTATCTACCCCTACACCCCAAGTCTACTCTCTCCTCTGCAGACAATGACTGAGAAGGGGTAAAGAAGGCAGGTCCGGCTTTGTATGCAGTACTGTCACTCAGACCATTGTCTCTGCTTCAGGACACAAGTCTGGGGCTTCATCTACTCCCCACATCCTCCCCTCTACCTAAAATACACGTGGGCAGGGTCATCTCTTAACTTTATGTTAAAAAAATTTGTTGTTGTTTTAAAAAGCTGAGGATTTGCATCCTGTTACAATAAAAGAAAAAGCTCGTCAAACATATCAGCATTGTCACATCCTACATCCCCTCCTGTCCTCCTGAACGGCACACAGAGGCAAACAACAGTAGACAGGCACTCACCAGCTCTCAGGAGTCCCCTCTCTGCATCCTCTGGCCCTGACTTCTTCTACTCCAGGAATAGAGAAAAGGCTTTCCTTTTAATACTCACCAGGTCCCTGGTGGGTAGCAATCATTAACAGCCACACATGCTGGCTGACAGGGCCTTAATGCTTTAACCCCTTCAATGCTGCTGGGGTGGCTTGGTTTCTGCCACTGGGTGGCCCTTTACTCTCAGGACCTCCAGAGATGGGTAGCTCCCACCTTGATGCCATGTACCTGAGTAATTCTGTTACCTCTCATGTGGAAAGGGAGAGTCTTCTTGTCCCACCCAGGTCTCCCTACAGGATTGGAGAAGAGACACAACCTCAGGCAGCCAGCCCTGGCGCTGTGCCCAATTGGGTGAGCCCACATTATGAAATATTTGCCCAGAGGGCCAATGAAAGAGAAGAGATGTGGGGAGGGGATATTTTTATTTATGGAAGGGGAAGGCAGACATGGTCACAGCATCACTGGGGTTGGTTAGATCAGGAAGCAGAAGGGAAGAGTCCCCAGGTAGACGACCACTTTACCTTCTTTTTCATCTTAACCTTTACCTCTCTCCCTTCCCTCTTTCCTGAACTGGCATAACAATCCCTTCCTTCTAGACTTCCCCACGGACTAGCTCAGATTACTTCTGTTAGCTGCAGCATCAAAGCCTGACTGAATCTCCTCCTCTGGGATCTTCTGGTCCCAGGCAGGAGTCTGAAGAATACAACCTGCAGCAATGGAAATCAGAAGAGGGGAGGCCACTCATGCACACCTTATTTGCATAGGTCTGCATAAGCAATTAGGCCCCAGGTATGCTTCATTACGTGCAAGATACAGGAGATGTCACTTTGAAATCTTTTAGAAAGAGACAGATGGAGGGTGGGCAAGTACTGGGCAGAGGCAGACACCCCCTCTATCTCTTTAAAAATAGGCAATGAATTTTGGGGAAGTCTAAATGAAGACAAGGACTATCTACAGGCATGATGAATGCAAATATATTTAGATTTATTCAAATGAATTGAGCATGGTTTTCCCAGAGCGCGTCATTTCCATTAAGATTTGAGGGACAACCAAGGCTCCTGTGTTGAATCAGAGCGTCTTCCCAAGAGTTAAAGATAGCAATTCTTCCTCTCCCTATCTCTGGTACTGTAGTCTATACCACCCGAAATTAACATTTCTCCTCCTTCTACAGCCCAAACCTGTTTCAGCTCTCCACACTGCCTGATGAAATACAGAGCCCACAGTCAGTCCCCTTATGGCTCCTGGTTCCTGGTCACCTCCCAAGGGTTTAGCCAGAGGGACCAGAGCTGATCAGATGGGGTGGCCTTATCTTATCTCCCTCTGGGCCCCTTCCCAGACCTCAAACTAGCTTTGTTCTCTTAAAAGGGCTGCACCCAATTCCCACCTGCTCATTTTGCCCCCAAGGGCATCTTGGAGAACTGGGATGGGGAAGGGAGGGGGGACTCTCTTTTTTTTTTTTTTAAGGTAGAGCAGGGTAGAAGGAGCTGGATGAATTCCATCCTCCTCCACTTACTAATAACTTACAACGAAGACCTGGTATCAGTCTATTACAAAAAGAAAAAAAGATTCTACGTGCTACTTTACAAGGAGTCCCACTCATTATGTGAAAACGTGTAGCAATTCTTTTCCTTGTCTCACTTCTGTCACCAAAGTCTTGGTTCCTTTCTCCAAAACTCTGCTAGCATCCATGCTAAGTCAGTTTGGGTTAAAGAAAATGACTAGTTGGGCTCCACCTAGAGGCCTAGCCCAGACAGCAGCCGTGTCTCACCCATGAGAGGAGAGTGGGAAAGGGACCCATTGGATTCACTGGACAACTCAGGTGGCAAACTTGTTCAGTTATTTTCAGTCATGTTTGACTCCTCCTGACCCCATTTGGGATTTTCTTGGCAAAGATACTGGAGGTCTTTTTACAGGTGAAGAAACTGAGGCAAACAGGGTGAAGTGACTTGCCCAGGGTCACACAGCTAGTGTCTGACAGGGGATTTGAACTCAAGAAGGAGAATCTTCCTGACTCCAGGCCTGGCACTTTATTCACTGTGCCATCCTGCTAACCCTGGCAAGCTGAGCATAACCAAAGTGATGACTAGAGTATATGAATTTCAGATGCCCTGTTGCATTTTTTTTTCATAGCCAGGAGGCATCATGAATGGAAATAATGCTTACTCTGGAACCCAAAGACCCGAATTCAAATCTCATTTATAATACTTTTGACCTGTGTAACCTTAGGTCCCTTAGCTTCTCTAGGCCTCAGTTTCTTTCTCTGTAAAATTAAGGGGATTGGCCTAGATGGCCTCTGAGACCCTTTCTGGCTCTAAATCTCTGATCCTGATATCTACATGGATAAGTCAGTTTATAGTTAACTCATGAGTTTAGATCAGATAATGTAACTACTTTCAAACATGAGCCCTGCTTGGTGCTCTCTCCTTCTGTCACTAAGCCCTTCCCCATAACTGTATTCTGGCTTCTTTTCTTGGGCCAGTGAATGCTATGGTGGTCAACAGAGCACTAGGCTGAGGCTTCTGGAATGTAGCTACTAGCAGAGGCAGGAAAGGGTACGGGGTGGGAGTAAAGGAAATAGAGATAAAGATGGATGAGCAAAGGGGAGGACCCAAGATTACAGAAATATCAACCAAAGGAATGACAAGAAAGATAGTGACGGAGGAGCTATTGAGGAAAAGGGCTTCCAAAAAACTAACTGAATCGTTCACTTTGATGGGAGCACATTCAAAAGGAAAAATCCCAAAGCCCAAGGCAGGAAGTCTACTGGGTGCGGCAGCAGCTGGATGCTGTTAGTGAGCTCCTGAACATGGACCCAACTCAGTCTGACCCGCCTTGCCCTACCCCCTTCTCTTCTCCCCCATCCCCAGTACAAGAGGAGCATATGGCTGGAAGCCCAGCCACATTCACCCCTCTCTGTAGGACAAGGACAGGGCAGAAAGAGAACCCGCCCTAGAGGGTGGGGAAAGCTCTGGAGATGATCCAAGGAGAGGCAGCCAAGAGAGACAGAGACAGAGAGAAAGAGAAAGAAAGAGACAGAGAAAGAGAGACAGAGAGAGAGAGAGGCAGAGAGACAGAGACAGAGGCAGAGAGAGACAGAGAAACAGAGAGAGAAGAGAGGGAGAGAAAGAAAGTCTCATTAAGCCTGGTCTGTCTCCCTCCAGTCTAGCCCTGTGTCACTCCTCCCTACTCCCAGCCCTCCTTGGCAGCCAGAGAAGACATGGTTCTAAAGCATTGCCGAGGGCTAAAGTGTTAGCCTGCTAGTGGGATTTCCCCCACAAAAGCAAGAACATACCAACAGCTCTGCAAGTTTTTCCTCACCCTCCTTCAGCCCTCTCTGGTTCAATAGAAGATGCGTGACAATTTCTCTACATGAACTGCTCATCTGATTTGTCTGTCTCTCCCCGACAAAGTGTTCTATGACTCATTCCAAGTATCATGGATCTAGGTCTAGGGGGGATCTCGGAGGCCATTCAGTCCAACCTTTTCATTTTACAGGGGGCCCAGGGAAGTTAAGTATTATGGTTACCAGACTTTATTTACAGAGGATTTGTTTGCATTCAATTTTGGGTGCAAATTCCAAGGAAGCAGAAATCAAGTCTACTGCCTTGGAGGCAACCAGCACAATACAGAACCACATAAAGATAAGGTTGAAGAATTCAGATCTCCAAAATTTAGTCAATGTGGCCTCTAAACAACCACCCACCTAAGGTTGGTCTCCATTTTAAGCTACCTTGTAGCTGCCTCCTATGTAATGAGCATAATTCATTCTCTGGGAAGCTAAGGCAGGATGAGGGTTGGAGGGAAGATAGAATCTTTTCATGAACTGGGTAGAGAAGAATATTTTCTGTCCCTTCTCGCCTCACATTTCAAGGCAAAGGACAAGTAGAGTTCCCAAGTTAGAATCATGAACAGCCAAAGCTGGTCTAGGAGAACTGAATTCTCCAGACATGGTTCCTGTTGTGTAGCAAGAGATGGTATGGCTCAGTATTATGAAGAATGGACTTGTCATCAAGAGACATAGGTTAAAATCCAGACTCTGCCACTTACTAAGTAACCTTGGTAAGCCACCTGTGCTCTGGATCTAAGTTTCTTAATCTCTAATATGAGGGTAACCATCTAAAGCTCTAAAACATGGGAGCTACCATTATCATCATCCAATGGCTACAGTGAATAAAGGATGTGGGGTAACTGGGTAGATCAATGAAGGCTTCCTGGAAAAGGCAGCTCTTGAACCGGGCTTTAAAGGGTGAATGGGAATTCAAGAAGGTGGGGGCAGGGGATAGGGGGAGGCAGATAGAAGTTGGAGAAGGGATAAGGCCTATTGCCAGGCACAGAAAAAAAAGCAGTGTGATCAGAGGATTAGAGAAATGAGAAGGTATGAGGCACCTCTGTCTATGTTAGAAGGCAGAAAACAAACAGTACCTGCCCTCAAGAAGTTTACATTCCTAAGAAGAATCTGAAAGTGAGTTACCTTCTGGGCTTAACACTATGGGGAACACAAACAGTCCAGTTTGGAGCAGAGAGTATGTATAGGCGAGAGACAGGAGATCAGGGTGGAAAAGAAACTTGGTGCTAGACTGTGGAAGACCTTGAATGCTAGAGTAAAGAGTTTGAATTTAGTCCTGAGTAGACAAAATATTGGGTTCGGAACAGAGAAGTCAATGACACGATTAGATCTGTGCATAACGAGGCAATTAGGTAGTACAGCAGAGAGGTCTGTCAACCTCTCTATCAAACACCCCATCTCCCAGTGCTGGAACCAAATTAAAATATAATTGAGAGGGGCGGCTAGGTGGCACAGTGAACAGAGCACCAGCCCTGGAGTCAGGAGGATCTTAGTTCAAATCCGGCCTCAGACACTTAACACAAAAACTAGCCATGTGACCTTGGGCAAGTCACTTAACCCCAATTGCCCTCCAAAAAGCAAAAGAAAAAAAATTTAATAATAAAAAAATACATATATATAATTGAGAAATATTTCACAAAATAAATTTAAAAATAGTAGAACAAAGATAATGTTACTATGTGGTTTTCTAAGTCAATATGTAACTCATAGGGATCCTTATGTATGGTTTAGTGGCCTCCATTTCTATTCAAATTTTATACCACTGGTGTAATAGAAAGGGCCAAGGATTTGAAAGTAGGAAGACCCGAACTCAGATCCTACCTCTGACACTTACTAGACATGTGACCCTGGGTAAGTCACTTAATGTGCATTTGCCTCAGTTTCCTCATCTGTAAAGTGGAGATAATAACACCTACCCTTACAAGGTGGTAGTAAGACTCAAATGCATGCAACATATTAACTATTAGAAACTCTGGCTTAGAGAGGAAAGAGCAGAAGCAGCAAGACTTCTTAGGAAGCAGCTGCAATAAATCTCCAAGAATTGGTAACAGAGAAAGCCCCTGAATATATAAAGTCAGATCTGTCATCTAGCTGTTTCCACCCTATGCTCTAAGGCTCAGAGAAGAACCACACCCCTGAAAGGAAAACAAACCAATGAAGGGTATCCAGAGGGACCAAGAAGGATCAGGGTAGGTGCCAGGACAAATAGAAATTGGGAGTAAGGGTGATTTCCCACTCTTCAGGCAACCAGCCACCAGACAGACCACCCTGCCTAGACCTCAGCTCTTCTCAGTCAAAGGCAGAGAAGCAAATCTGCATATTTTGGTCAGGGTAATTTTATACCTATAAATAAAAGTTCTAAAAGCAAAGAGCTCTCCCTGTGAGTTATGTGTGTATGTGAATGAGTATGTATATAGTACAGAGAGTATATATATATATATGTAAGTAATGGATGAATGGAATGTGGGTTCTGAGAGGAAGAGAGTGAAGGAAGGCAGAGAGATTGCATTGAAATGTAGTGGGAAAGTATATATGTTGGTACATAGGTATATGGTTGTATGTCTCTACTTCTCATGGATGTACATGTGTGTTCGCTGTCATATGTGTGAGCACACACATGCTGACCTCATTCTCCTTCTCCTCTAATCCCTGAATTTTTGGCTAACAAGGCTATTTTCTAGAGCAAGGAGGAGGAAGAATTAAAATTTCTTCTCATCTCAGGGCAGTGAATATACTACCTGTTCCCCTGGGATCTTGGTGCCACTCTGGTCTAACCCCAAAATGAACTGCTGAGTCTCAGCCCCACCTTGTCCCATCAAACAACTAGAAAGGGTGTATGAGACTCCAGCTCCCCATAATTCCTGGCTCCTTCTATTCCAGCCCTACACCCAGAGTTTGCCGTTCTCCAGAGGATAGTTACAAACGTATGTGCTGTTACAGGAACAGGCGAAATCCAAGGCCATGAGACTGGAGGGAAGTTCCAGAGACTTGATCCTGCACTCACCTCCCCAGGTATATGCCTATAAACCTTCCCCTCCCCCACCTCCACCCCACCCAGAGTCAGGTCATACCTCCCTTCTGTCTTCCTCCCACCCCCCAGCTGCAGAACTATTCCTATTCCTCCTAGGAGTACAGTTATGGCTCTGTGGGGGAACGGAATGGGGGGCAAGGCTTGGAGTGCCATACCTGGCACATAGTAAATATTTAATTAATTAGAGAGAAAGAAAGTAAAGAACAGCATTGTGGAAGGAACAAAGGGGATTATTAAGAGAAAAAGCAAAAAGATTTGGAAGATGAGGTAGAGACAAAGATGGATAATAGAAAGTCAGAATCATGCTCCATGCTCCCTAAAATATTAGATGGGCCCAATGGGTCCATGCCCTTTAAGGACTATCGGTGGAAGATTTTTGTTTGTTTCTTTGTTTTTACCACTCAATGCCTAGCTGACTCTAAGTAAGGATATATCTTGCCTATGTGAATGCTAAACATATATCTCTCCCATCAAAATATTCTTACTTGACAGGAGGAAATTTCATTTCTCCAACAAATATTTATAGGGTTCAAGCACTGTTCTAGTTACTGTGGGGGACACAGAAAGGATAGCTGCTCACTTCTGCCTCCTGACTACTGACTACCCTTGCTTTCTTTAGGACTCAGCTCAAATCCCATCTTCTGGAAGAGGTCTTTCCCGATCAATCCTGCCCTCCTCCCACCCCACCCCAGTGCTGTCCCTCTGAGAACAGCTTCCACCCACTGTGGGCATAGCTTGAATATATCTAGTCATCTGCATGTCTTCTACTCCATCAGAAGGAGCTCCTCAAGAGCCCAGACTAATCACGATGTTGCCTTTCTGTATCACCAGCACTTAGAACACTACCTGGCACATAGTAAATATTTAATTAATGCATGTTGACTGACTGTCCCCAAGGAGCTAATAATATAAGGTGGCAATGGGAGAGGAAAGGCTTTTTTTGACCATTTCTCTAGGTTCACCTGGGGTAGAACTGCACTGTTCTCAAACCAGGGGAAGAAAAGAAGCAAGACCATCTAAGTTCCCCCTTTCAGTGCTTAGCTATCCAGTAGCTGGGAGTTATCCAGCAGTTTGAAGACTATGCAGGCCCCTTAGCTCCTCCTCATGCTACCCATGGGTGGGCCAAGATAATAAGAAGCCCTAAAACCCAAGCCCCTCTGTGTTGCAAAGCATGAACCACTCTGGTCAAAGGTTTGGTGCCAAAGGTGAGTAAATGAGGTTAGGGGATTGATTCTTTATGGGTTTCGTTTGTCCAGGCTTTCCCAGACCCATCAGAGATAACCCTAGATTTCACTGGCACAATTATTACTAGTACAGTTCAGCCCTGCCCAGTAGAGATGGATAGAGGACATGGAGGGGCCCAGATTCTCCTCCACTCCCCAGTCCCCAAAGTTTCTTGAGCCATCAAGCCTTGCTCACAGACAGATCAGTGTTGACCTTGGTCAAGTGCGATTTGCTACAGAGAAAGATCAGTCTGAAAGGCTGCTCTAGTTAGCATCACCTCAGGAAGCCAAGCACACCTCTTTTCTTTGAAGTTTACTTGTGTGGAGGTGAAGTTGAGGACAGCAGCTGACCCCAATGGCTCACAGTTGAAGATTTTTGATGCTGTTTAAAAGTGAGAGAATGAAGAATTTCTTAGCTATCAGGCATTGACTAGAATGAAAGGGGGAGGGATGGAATGGGAAAGAAGGAATAAAAGAGAAGGGGAGAGAGAGTCAGAGAGAGACAGAGACAGAGAGACAGAAAGAGAGAGGAGAGAGGGAGAAAAGAGAGACAGAGAAAAGAGGAGAGGGAGAGACAGAGACAGAAAGACAGAAATTAAAGATTGCCTTCTAAAGACCATAGAGTACAAGAGGAATTCCTGACATGGATTAGGAGCATTATTTCCTAGAAGGAGAAGGAGGAATGAGATGACCTCCAGAAGTCTCAATCCAATATCGAAACTTAAGAGGTGACTTGGATTTGAAGTCATAGGATATGGGTTTGAATCTTGGCTGCTACATAACTACATGATCTTGGATAAATTACTACACTTCTCTTACATGTCAGTTCCTTCACTATACAGTCCTGGGGTTCTCCCCCTGGGGGCCACAAACTTTTTTTTTTAAGCATTTTAATAATGCTATTTCAGGATCCCTGGTTTCCTTTGTAATCCTAAGTATTTTGTGCATCTGAAAACATTATTGTGAGACAGGGTCCATAGGTTTCCCCAGACTGCTGAAAGGGACCATAATATAAAAATGGTTAAAAATGGCTTAAAGTTTTTTTTGACCCTAACTTTCTTTTTTTTTAATTAATTAATTAATTTTTAAAATTCATTTGTTTGTTTCCTTTTCATTTACAGGATTCAATTCCACAATTCCTTGAGTTTCACATTTTGTCCCCCTCCCTCCTCTTCCCCCCATGGCGGCATATAGTCAAGTATAGGATCTGTAAATACTTTCACATTATACATTAGTCAGGTTATAAAGACAGATTGTATCAGATGGAATGAAAAATGGTAAAGAGGACATAAAACCAAACAAGAGAAGGAAAAAGATCAGGTATTTTGCTTCCACCTGGATATAAACTCAGTTCTTTCTTGTTCTTTCTCTGGATGCACATATTTCTCTCCATCATGAGTCTTTTGGGATTGACATATCACTGCATTGCTGAGAAGAGTCCAGTCTATCAAAGTTGGTCATCACACATACGTTGTGTCTGTAATTGTTAACAAATTTCTCCTGGTTCTCCTCTTCTCACTCAGCATCAGTTTGTATAAGCCTCTCCAGGTAAATATGAAGACCGTCTGCTCCTCATTTCTTATAGCACAATAGTATTCCATAACATGCATATACCACAACTTGTTCAGCCATTTCCCAATTGATGGGCACTCTCTTAATTTCCAATTCTTTGCCACTACAAAAAGAGCTGCTATAAACATTTTTGTACATATATGACCCTAACTTTCTAAAATTCTATTTATCAGCTAAACCAGAGATAAGGAGAATCTGCCTAAGGAAGGTAATGATGGATACTGACTAGAGTTGTTCTAGTTTGGACCCAGCTAGTACAGAGGATAGAGCCCTGGATTGGGAGTCAGACAGACCTGAGTTCAAATGTGACCTCAAACACTGACTAGCTTTGTGACCCTGGGTAAATCATTTCACCTCTGCCTCAATTTCTTCACCTGTAAAATGGACTTAATAGCACCTACTTCTCAGGGTTGTTGTGAACATATCTGTAAATCAGTCTGCAAACTTTAAAGTGCAATATAAATATTAGCTATTATTATTATCAGTTTAGAAGCCAGACCCTCAAAGAGGATAAGTTTGAATGAATAGAATCTTCACAGAAAGTCAGGAACAAAAACAAAATTCAGCCACTGACCAGTGGAGTGTCTGAGGGGGGTGGCAATGGAGACAGGGAGAGAACAGAGAAAGCAAAGGATCTGGAAGAGAATGCCGGTGAGGGGATGAATTGGCAAATCCCTGGGGAAAAGTTGGATGAGGGAGGCTAAAAGCAGACACTGCTCTAGGGAGCACACCCAGGAGACAGAAATGGACACATGGCAGAAAAGCTCTTGCCTTCCTTTCCCTGAATTATTCAAAGTAAACACCAGCCTCTTGCTATCTGAGCACTTCACTCAAACCAAGGAGACCCATCCCCATCTCTAGCTCCCTTTAGGAAAACACACCCGTTCTGTGGCTCAGCCATCCCTTTCAGAGGATTCCATGTTAGCCCCATCTGTTCTCTCTCATTGGCTAAAGCAGATGTTTTTGGTTCCTATGACAACAGACCTTCAGCCCAGATTCCTTTTTTGATGGGTAATCTCTTCAATGAAGCTAAAGCCCTATCTTGGCCTTTCTCAACGTAGTTGGCACTGGCCTTAGATAGCACCACCTGGAGTCTTCCTCTCACCCTCAGAGGAATGTCAGGGAAACAGCATTCTTTTCAGCCCATTGCCTGGAGGTTAGGGTTCAAATCCTGTTTGACCTAGAGATGACCCTGAATTGACATCAGATAAAATTGCTTCAAAAAAAAGCAGAGGTATCTCCATCCCTGCCCAAACAATGGACCAGCATCCATCTCCCCTGTGTGCCATTAACAGCACATCACGTGTCTCTGGAAGATTGAATTAACACCTCATTTCCAGGCCATCCGGTGAAGAGCTGCAGAGACCCCTAATAGGATTTCCTTCTATCAGGCCATAAATTTTCATACTTTCATGGGGGCTATAGTCCTTCCAGACAGAACTCATTTCTGTGACATGGCTTGTGCCCACCCCAGCCTCTACTGCACAGAGAAGAAGGTACAAATCAAAACTTCAGAAAATGTAAGAAGTAATGTCTGTCCCGGCCATACTAAACAGTCGCTATTCTGACAGCTGCTGGAGATGATGCTTCTGTCAATAACTCCAACTTGACCCCCATTATTTCTCAGGCCTCCTGGCCCCACACCAAACCAGCTGGGGGTTTTCTTTTAAACCACAAAATGGACGGGACTTCAATGGTCCTCCCTCGGAGTCTAACTTGTTGGGATCACAAAAGCAAATTTAAAAAATTTTCTCAAATGGAATGAGAAATCTCTAGCTTCAGAGTCAGGGAGAAGGTCAAGAAACCATTATCCTGGGACAACTCAAATCCATCTTTCCTAAAAAATTCTTCCACATCTTCCCCACTAACACACTTAAAAAAAATACAAAGCAAAAAAGCTGAAGCTGGAAAAATCAGATGCCTAAATATCCTTTGTTTCTCTCTCAATTTGCATCAACTCCAATGCCCCCCATCCCAGGGGGTTATGAGAGCTATGAAGCTTGCAAAGTTAATGATGTCATCAGACCTTTCAAAAAGCTTACCTCATCCCTGGGCTGGAGTGAACGTCCCCAGGGGAGATGTAACCCTGAACCAGCTTCCCCAGAGGAAGGCTAGTTTGGTGAGGATGAAAATGGTCCGAGCCCCACTCATCATTGTAAATGGTGCCTGCTTTTGTGAGCTTGACTCTGTGGCCTGAGCCAGCAGCTGGGCTATAGTGGTTAGCTGGTGGGAAGGGTTCTGGTACAGACATGCCCTCCAGATTCCACACATGCCTCCTTCCCCTTTTCCTTTCCCCTTTTCCTTATAGGGCCACTGCCTAACACTCCCCACACTACTCCACATCTTCTTCCAGCCCAGAACTTTGGTTGGTGCCACCCTGATTCCTGGGAGTCATTTCCACTGCTGGTCTAATTCCTCACAGGACTAGTGGCAAACCCCTGAGGATGAAGAAAGAAGAGGTAAGGAGAGATGTGGGACAGCTGGTCTGCCCAATATACAGTGATAGGACATTCTGAGGCAAGATCTAAGCACGTCCAGGTTACAAAGGAATGGGCTTGGTATGTTTCTTGTGGTGCCATTTCATGGCCCCAGGAGACTTAAAATATGTAAAGTCAGCCTGGCCACAACCACTGAGGTCAAATGTGTGTACCTTGAGGGTTATCTTTAGGCTTATCTGGCACCTTTCCATGG
Organism: Petaurus breviceps papuanus; assembly: GCF_028583685.1. Classification (NCBI taxonomy): domain Eukaryota; kingdom Metazoa; phylum Chordata; class Mammalia; order Diprotodontia; family Petauridae; genus Petaurus; species Petaurus breviceps. The sequence continues at coordinate 30,098,961 of NW_027187372.1, forward strand.
TGACACTGATAGCTGAGGCCTTTCCTCAATGACCCTGGACCTGCTGCCTGAGGGACACACATCTTCACCCTGTTAGGTTAACCCAAGGCCATGCTTCAAATACTTACATCTGTGGATTTACTCTCTTCCTGAAAGGTCCCTCCAGATGCCAGGCCCTTTACTGAGGTTATCCAGCGGACTATTTTTCTCTGCAAGTCTGTAGGTGTGGTTCCTTCCTAATGTCAGAGTGGCAGCCACAGAGGACTCTGGGGGATTGCTTTAACTAATGGAATCCTAGCTCAAACCTTGTTTTCCACATCTTAGAAATGTTGATAATGGCAGCATTGTTGAAATTCCCAGCCATGCCCTTAGAGCTCCCCATCAATATTCAGCAACAACCATGGTTAAACAGCCTGTTCTCTTTCTGATTTCTTCAACTCGGGCAACAACTCAGTGAAGCTGCTCAAAGCAAAAGAGATCAAATAAAATAATATCTGTAAAGAGCCCAGCACAATGCCCAACACACAGTAGGGACTCAAATAATGCTTGTTCTCTTCCCCTCCAATGATGCCTATAAAACCTGCCCTGGTAGATCAGAGAACCTGATGGAAAGAACATTTGATTTGCGACATAGAATTTCAGAAACAGGGTGGACTTTAGAAGTCAGAGGACTTGGATTGAATCCTAGCTCTGCCACACTGCAAAGTCCTAGCTCAGCAAGGTCATCCGTGTGACCTCAGCCAAATCACTTCATCTCAATGGACCTCAGTTACGTCATCTGTAAAATGGGGGCATCAGACCAGATGAGCTCTAAGGTCCCTTGGCAATCTGAATCCTACAGTCCTATGGAATCCCACATCACACATTACCATGTCACCTAAAAACCCTTTACACACTTTAAGAGTTACACATAAATATGCTAGTTAATTGCTGTTTTTTTTTTTTTTGGCAGGGGAGCTGGGGAGGCTGGATCTGCAATTTCATTTCTGAAGAGAAATCTGAGTAAAGGAAATTACATCTACCAAAGCAAATGGACAACTGCTTTATGATTTATCATCTTAGATAGGAAGATATTGGCTGGATATCCAGTTGCCTGGAGCATTGAAAGTTTAAAGTAACCTGCCTGGGGCCACACAGCCATGAAAAGGCAGGTGCAGGACCAGAACCCAGACCTTACTGTCTTCAGTGCCAGCTTCTGATCCCCTATAGCTGCTGCCCCTTTACATTCTTCCCCAATTCCCCAAGGTGACAATGACCTCTCCATTTCACATTTCTCATAAAGCTTTACCTGGATCTCTGAATCTCTCTCTTTTATATCAAAGTCTTTCATATCTACATCTCTCCCCTCTAGATCATGTCCCTTGAGAACAGAGGTCATGTTGTACCTTGTCTTTGTCTACTGAGGGCCAAGCACAGTGCTTCACACAGGGGATAGAGACTGGACCCTGTGATACCACTGATACAGGGCACTCCCAGAAGAGGAAATTCCTTCTACCACTATAGTTTAGCACTTTATCTGTAGGTACTGAATAAATGATTGTTGAATGAATGACTTAAAAGCCTCAGCAGAGATGTACCCCAAAATGGCCACTGTCTGGCACACCCAGGTTCTACCAAGATCCCATCACTTAGGCCCCTCATCATCTCCACAGCAGGTCTCTCCATCTTACCCACAACAAGAGCATGTAATACTTTACTGGGTCATATGAAGTTGGAAAGGAGATTAGGACATTAATGAGATGGGAGCAAACACAAGTGAAATCAGTTATGAATATTGTCAGGAATATACTCATATCTCAATACCAGACCAAACCCAGGTTGAGACACTGACAGGAAGACTGGCACAGAACGTGGGTGAGCCCGCTCTGGGCATGAGCAGAAATACTGAAAGAAGACTTAGTCTGACTATGTCCTGTTCTTGCCTATAGAGAGGAAAAACTTGAGCAGGTCCAGCTCAGAGTACTGTCTGGAGTTTTATGCACAGAGTGTACCCTGAGTAACTATTCTAGCCTTACCTCTGTCTCTTAGTGCCAGTGTAAACAGGTCTTTTACATATACTACAATGCATCCATACAGGATTAATTTCCATCCTGTATTCTTGTTTTGCCTCTCTCCCACATCCAAGTCTCTGGCCCATCATACTTGGAATATGGTACAGTTAAAACCCAGGTTTCCAGACAATCCTTGAACATCTCTCACGAGACTCTCCTAATGGCGGAGAGAATGCTGACAAACAAAAATCCGCATGACTGCAGTGAGGGGAGAGGAGGGAGGAATGAAGTTGATGTTCTAGCTTTGAAGAAGAAAGATTCTTCATCCTTCTTAAGAGAGAAACATACATAGTATTCCAGATTATTTTTTAAATTGTTCTCCTTGGAAATGACTCTAGATAGGAGAAAAACTCTTTTGCAGACATGTAGGAGAAGCTGGCTCTTCAAGATGTCTCTGATTGCCAGCTTGCCTCCCTAAAGACTTCCCTTAAATGAAATCAGGGCCTCTCTCTTGGTTGAGCAAGATCTCATCTTTACTTGAATCTAAAGAGCTCATTTACTTTATTTATTTTCTGTTACATTTTAATCTTTAAAACTTAACCATTTCCTGTTTCCTATTTGTTTGGATAAATGGGTTTACTCACAATTCACTATTTGTGACTGTCTTTTGTGTAACTAGCATTTGATGGAAAGGAGCCAAGGTTATGCATATAAGCTTGGGGGAGTCCTCCTCCTCTCAAGAGATACTGACCAGGAAAATATTTCCTAGACCAGCAGTATTTAGGAGAGCAGGTAGATATCATTCTAGTGTGGTGTCCCTCTTTCAAAGGAGAACAGAGTAGCTAGCCTCATGGTTCTTTCTCTAGCTATCTTCGAGGCAAGAATAATAGTTGCCATTAGAGAAAAGTGAGTAAGATTCCAGCAATACCTATTACCTCCTCCCCTGGTGTGGCCTCTCTATACGTCCAAATGACCCTCATGGACAAACAAATCTGACATGGATAGTGAATACCTTACAAATTGAAAAGAACCCTGGCTCTGGAGTCAAAGGACAGATTCAAATCCTGTTTCTGGCATCAACTGAGTGACCTTGGATAAGCCATTATCTTTCCCAGGCAGTTTCCTCTTCTGTAAACCTTCACCATTATTCCTATTTCTCTCTACCTGCTGGTAAAGTGATCTTTCCTCCATAAATTCCTCATAGCTCTTCTCCTTTGTGTCACTTGTGAACATATTTATAAGACTGGAAGATCTCCAGCATGGGGCTTGTGTCCTATCCATTTTTGCATCCCCAGAACTAGTCACAGGGTTCAACATTCTTTCTTTAGTTTGGAACTGTGATATCATTGGTGCAGGGACGCAGAAAGTCATCTGCGCTGCAACTTACAATCGCAGAAAGTTGACTGAGTCACTGAGAGTTTGAATAATTTGTCCAGGGTCACACAGTCAGTAAGGGTCAGAGGCAGGACCTGAACCAGGCTTTCTTGATCCTGAGACCAGCTCTCTATCCTCTACATCAAGCTGCCTCTTGACTTACACAAAGAAAGCCCTAGATACTTGTTGAATCAGAAAATGAATGGATAGGAACAGATTGATCATTATCATATAAGCCAATGGAAAGCAAGAGGAATGGCCCTTTACCTGGAGTCAGAAAAGCTTTTGTTCAAATGTAGCCCCTTACTAGCTTGTATGACCTTGGGCAAGTCATTTGATCTGCCTGCCTCAGTTTCCTCATCTGTAAAAAGGGGATAATTATAGCACCTACCCCCAAGAGTTGTTGTGAGGACAAAATGATAAATCTTAAAGTACTTTATAGATGATAGCTATTATTGTTATTATTATCCTTAGCACTGAGAGAGAACATTCTCATTTATAGATGGGAAAACCAAGACCCAGGGTGGTTTGGTGACCTGCCCAAAAGTCACACAAGAAATGACTGGTAAAATACATACTAGAACCCAGGTGTCCTAATCTCCATACCAAGATTCTCTGACAGCCTCAACCCCCTAGTGATCTGTTTAAAAGATGCCAGCTTTATATATACAAGTTCATTCCACCCAGATGCCCACATCTACTTTCATCGGAGTGCCTAAAACCTTGCTCAGCTGAATCATATTAAAGACGCAAGCTGAGTTCTCTCTTCCTAGGCTCACCCTATGGCCTCTCTCCTCTGGGAGATGGTATCTATGGACTCATCAATACTCCATCAGGCTCAGTTTCCACAAGGAAAACTGCTTGTGCGTCCATTTCCTCCTCCCTTTCAAATCTAATTTGCCTACTAAGATTGCCTGGAAACCAGATGGTGTTATAATGAGCTGATAGAGGTCACCTCCCCCAGAGCAGAGGAGGAAGAGCAAACCCTGAAGAGACAGAAACCAGGATTCAGTGTGGTTCAGTTGGTCAGTATGCCCACAGCTCCTGGCAAGGTCGGTGGGGGATGACCTATTCATACCACTGGGCCACTCACTCAGCCAGTCCAACATCCTTGTAGGCCCCAGGTTCCAAGGAGTGATAGGGGAAGGGAGGCTATGGTGGCAAAGGGAAACTCTATACAGATCATAGGGTTGGGAATAAAGGTTTAAGCATAGACATTAACTCCATGATTAACTACTATTTATGTTCACCCTCATTGTTGTTGTTCAGTCATTTCAGTCATGTCTGACTCTGTGACCCCATTTTGGTTTTTTTGGGGGGGGCAAATATACTAGAGTTATTTGTCATTTCCTTCTCCAACTCATTTTACAGATGAGGAAACTGAGGCAAACCAAGGCTGGATCTGAATTTGAGTCTTCCTGATTCCAGGCCTGGAACCCTATCCTAACCACCTAGCTACTCCTATTAGCCTTCAGGACTAAATAAAGTGGCATGGAGCAAGAAGGACAAATGTAAGGATGAACTTCCCCACCTTGAAGGTTGATTGACATGAGAGAAAGTGATTGAGGGAAGTCATAGAATTACCTGAAAGAATACTACCCAAACAGTCTGGGATGCTCTAATCTTTTTGGAAATAGCTCCTCCTGGTAGCAGAAACACTATTGCCCAATAACTGTTCTACACTCCCTTAGGCCGTAACTTGGAGATAAGGTAAGAGCCTCACATTTGGAAGATGTCGGGGACCTGAGCTGGATCAATTTCTATTTGAAAGAAGGTTGAGGGTGAAGTGAAAATCAACAAACACAAGAATTTTTTTGTGGGAGTTGAGCCTTGGGCCTGAATCCACAGTCATGCTGGACTTCCTGAGCAGAGCCAGATGGAATTACAGAGAGTTCACAGACTCCACCTTTCCCTGAGCAGATGATATGGAGTGAATCATGGACTGACAGCAGCCCAGGTTTCAATGTGGCTCATTGGTCAGATCCAGGCAGCCTAATAGAGTGGAAAGAACACTGGCCTTGCAGTCAGAAGACCCAGGCTCATATCCCACTTTGATTTCTACATCCTGTGTGACTTTGGCCACGTCACAATCTCAAATGCTAGTTACACAAAAGACCATAAGAAATAGTGAATTGTGAGTAAACCCATTTATCCAAACAAATAGAAATGTTTCTTCTTATATAAAATGAGGAGACTGGACTAGATGATTTATGCAGTCCCTTCTAGCTTTTGAAATATGAACCTCAACTTATCTTGCCAAAATGACATCCAAAGACAAACTGGACAAGCTGGATACAACCATACTGTTAAATATGGGCAACGGGGCTAGAAGCAAGTGGAGACAGCCCTGGGCCTAGAGGCTTTTAAATGTGTTTAAAGATTTTTTCTGAGGCTCTGGCTGTTCTCATCTAAAATTTTTTGGACAATATGAGAAATTAGGTCTAAATAGTAGGGGTGGGCAATAATGTTGGATAGGGTCAACAATCTGATTCCATGACAAATTCAGGAATAAATAAATGAGGTCCAGTCTCTAAAGAAAGGGAGGAAGGGAGTGATTCCAGCCTATCTTGACTGGTTTCCAGGATTATGCTGAATGGGAACCTCATAAGTGATGTTGTCCCTCCATACTAACACTGGTCCATTGATACTACCCAGCTCCATCTTCATTTTACCACCCACCCTGAAGTAAAATCCTGAATTCTTGGTCATCCTGTAACAGAAAGACAAAAAAGGAGAGACAATGGGCAGCCCTGAGCCATCATGGTGGAGTGCAGAGGCAATTAGGTGGTACAGTGAACAGAGCTCTAGGTCTGGAGTCAGGATAGACCCGAGTTCAAATCTAGCTTCACACACAAGCTGTGTGACCTAGGCAAGTCATTGAACCTCTGTTTCCTCATCCATAAAATGGGAATCATAATAGCATCTACCTTCCAAGGTTGTTGTGAAGATAAAAATGAGATGATATTTGTAAAGTGCTTAGCAAAGTGCCTGACATATAGTAAGTGATACTTAATGCGCTAGTTATTAACCTGGAAAGATTTATATGAACTGATCCATAGTGAAGTGAACAGAACCAGAACATTGTACATGGTAACAGCAATATTGTTCAATGAAGAATTGTAAATGACTTAGCTATTCTCAGCAATACAATGATCCAAGACAAGCCCAAAAGACCAGTGAGGAAGCATACAATCCAACTCCAGAGAAAGAACTGATATTGTCTGAACACAAACTGAAGCATGCTAGTTTTTACTTTCTTTCATTTTTTCTTTTATTTGAGTCTTCTTGTACAAAATGACTAATATGGACATGTTTCACAAAATTGCACATGTATAACCTATATCTGATTGCTTATTATCTCAGGGAGGGAGGGATAGAATTTGGAATTCAAAACTTTAAATAAAATGCTAAAAATTTGAAAAAATTTAATTTGAAAACAAAAAATTATGCCAGTTATTATTATTATTGTTGTTGCTGTTGTTGTTGTAAAGAACAAGGCCCCAAGTACCCTGGAAGGAAGGAAGGAAGGAAGAAAGGAAGAAAGGAAGGAAGGAAGGAAGGAAGGAAGGAAGGAAGGAAGGAAGGAAGGAAGGAAGGAAGGAAGGAAGGAAGGAAGGAAGGAAGGAAGGAAAGAAGGAAGGAAGGAAGGGAGATTGGGTAGAAATATAATATTTTAATGGATCTCTAATCTCATCAGTGTGAGCATCTTCCCCACTACTACCATTGGTACAGATTGCAATTCCTTCCTGCCTTCTCATCATGTGATTCTTGTCCACGTTATCTCACAGACCCTCTACAAATATCTACCCAACATGCTTGAGGTTTTCTTATAGGGTACCCCAGCTGCCATTTTGTGAATATCAATGCGACACCAATATGATGCAAGATGATAGGCAAAGGAGAGTGCCAAAGACTCCTAGCAAAATTTGAGCAGAGATTACTTTCAATTGGGGAATAAAAGAGGGCAAACCTGAGCTTGACTTTGACTTGGCCTTGAAGGAAGAGGATTGTAACAGATCAGAAAGGCATCTGTTTAACTGTATTAGCTATCAAAGGTCTGGGCAGCTGTCTCATTAGTATGAATCATTCACATAGCAAGCTTCCAGAAGGCAGGGCCTGTGCCTAGGCACCTAGATGGCACCATGGAGAGAGTACTGGGCCTGGAATCAGAAAGGCCTGAGTTCATATCTGGCCTTGGATACTTACTAGCTAGTATGACTCTGGGTAAGTGACTTAGCTTCTGTTTGCCTCGATTTCCTCAACTTTAAAAATAATAGGACCTGTCTCATTAGGTTATTATGAGGATCAAATGAGATATTATCTCTAAAGCATTAGCACAGTATCTGACACGGAAGATACTTAGCAAATGTTTATTCTCTCTTTCCTTTCCCTTTTCTTTCTCCCTTTTAATACTCAATCAGTTATTAGATCACCACAAGGATGTGCTGGTAAAAGCTTAACAGTCAACTCTCAGAAAATAAAAGCAGGGCACATTTTTAAAGTTTAATCTGGATCTAGACAGTCAACAAAACAATAAATCAAGGCCCAATCTGTAGCATTTGCCAATTTCTGAGATGTAAATACTCACCCTGAAAATTTAACAATCAGCCCTTAGTTTGCACTGGCCCCAGCACACCTCTGCCAACTCTTATAGCCTGAGGATACTTACTGAGCTGAATGACTAGTCAAGATACAACCAGGGGATCATGGTATTTACAACTGGAAGGTACCCTCGAAATCATCTCATCCAACCCTTTCATTTTAAAGAGAAGGAAACTGTTTAAATAGCATGCCCAGTGATAGCAGGGAGATTCAAACCAATATCTTCTGGCTTCAAATCCATGGTTCTTCATACTCCACCAAACTACCTCTTTTTGCTTTCTGCCAGATCGTGATAACAACTAGGTGCTTTGAAATCACTGGCTGCCAGAAGTTTTGGACAGGTGGGTGACTTGTATTAGGTTTCAAGACTCTCTGCCCAATCTCTTCCCCTACTTCCTTGGTCCTCACAGGAGGTCATGACCACCACCACTCAAAAATGTGCTTTCCAAAAGCCACCTCCAGCCTCTTGTTGAACCCAGTCCAAGCCACCCACCTACCACCTCTGGTCTGATCCAGCCTCACAGCATGTGCAGTCCACAAAACCTATTCTTTTGCCAATGAGACCTCTACAGTCGGGCTGGAACATCCACCCACGGGTACTGGCATTGAATCAGGCAGGACTGATGTATAATATGGATCACCTGTAGGGCCTCAGACCCTTGCTCCCCAACACTGGGTACCACCCCCACACAATCCCTGACAGGAACACTCCAAACACAGCCAGCCAGCCTCCCCACCCACTCCCTCTGCCTAAATCGATCTCTTTTTGGTCTTAGAAAAGGCTGACTTTTCTGCCTCCATCCCATTGAACAGAGCAGGAGCCCCTCATACTTTGTCTCCCAGAATTTCAGTTCTCTTGTGGAGTCTGAAGTCCATTCTATATTCAAATATTTATATAATAAATGTTTATTGACTGACTGACAAACTGACCCCACCCTACAAAAAACCCTCTACACGTCACACTAGCAAATAAGACCCAAGACTCCTCCCCCCTTCCCCCCAAATATAAAACCCGTCCTCTTAAGGGCGTTCCTAAATTCTCACCAAGAGTAGGCAATGCTCAGGGCATTTAACCTCTGGATGCCTATCTCCATCACAGGTCACCTATCTTCAAAGCTTTCTACTTCATTCTTCCTCCAAGCATTTGGGTCAGCTGGAGTCAAGACTGCATTAAAAGGTCAGATACTTATCCCTTAGTGAGTTGGAAGGGAGGAGAGGAGGGGGGAGTATAATACTGAGAAAAGTAGAGAATGGGGCAGAGGTAGGGGTATTGATATCTACTTGGAGGAAAGGAAGTGAAAATGTCCAGAGAAGATCACTTTCCCTTCTCCCCCACACTCACTCCCACCACTGGGGAAAAGAGAAAAGGATGCAGCAATGCATTAATCTCTATCCCAAATCAATGGGGTACCCTGCCACTGCCCCTTACTTCTCTTTGCATAACAAGACATATGCCCTCTTGCCTTTCTCTGTTGCCCTAAGAAGCCTCTCCCCCAATCATGGGACTAACTCAAGTCCCATGGGAACCAAGCACCTGGATTTTACCTTTACATCAGCAGAGCGCCCCGGAGACAACGGGGAGAGATGCTAGTGAGGAGAGGAGCAGAGGAGGAAGCAGTGATCCAGATCTGAATAGATTGCTGCCGTGGGGGGAGAGAGCCCAGCAGCGTCCATGGAAGGAGAGAAGTAAGGGAAGAACCCAGGAATCCAGAGCTTCCCTGCCTCTCAGGGAAGCATCCGAGAAGCAATCTCTCCCTTCCCCAAGCCAACTGACAAGGCAGGGAAAGACTGCCTGATAAGCTGGGTCTGAAATCTGAAACTGCAGATTGGCTGAGCCCTATATAAACATGCTCACACCCCCAGATCCGCATGGCTCCCCAGCCTAGCCCAGCCCAGCCCCAGCACTCTCGCCTCCTCTCTCCACCCCACCCTGCTCCCTTGGTAACATCAGACAGCCCTCTAGCTGCTCTTACAGGAACTCAATGGCTTGACAGGCTTTGAGAGAGACCCGCCAGGAGCCCCCCCCCCCCCCCCCCCCCCTTAGCCTCTGACAGCTCCTTTTTAGTGATGAGGACTAAAAGAAAAACCTCACAAAATAAGCTTCTCCAGGACCCCTGCCCTAGATAGTCCTAGGAGTCAGCAAGCTTCTCCAGGACCCCTGCCCTAGATAGTCCTAGGAGTCAGCAACAAGTATTTTTAAGAGCCTACAACATTTGAATGAATATAACAATCTCCACTTGAAAGAAGCTCCCATTCTAAGAAGGATCATTAGATTTCCACATGGAAGGAAATTTAGAGGTGATCTGGCCCAACCCTCTCATTTTATATATGAAGAAACTGTGGCACAGACAGGTTAATTAAGCCATTTGTCCAAAGTCACACATAGTATGTACTAGAGACAGGATTTGAACCCAGGTCCTCTAGCCTCCGAGCCAGTGCACTTTTCTACCCCACCCTCCACCCCTGTTCCAAGGAATGTGGCTCATGTTAGTCCTGATCCCAGGAAGGAATAGTAACACACCTCCCGAGTAACTGCCCATGACTTTAGAGTCCATTGGCAGATGCATTTGACTGTTGGGGATGGGCTGGAGGAGTAATCTAAAGGTCAGTTCTCAGTGTGATGGGTCCCCTCCCTTCTTTCTGCATCTAGTTATGGGATAATCCTCGATTCCCACCCAATGCAGAAAAACAAGAACTGTTAGAGCTAAAGGCTAACAATGGGAATCATCCAGAGGCCGCCACAGTGGAGTGCCAAGAGCCACTGCCCTGGAAGTCTGGAGACTTGAATTCAAGTCCTGGCTTGACTATTTACTAACTGTGATAAGTCATAGCCTCTATGAACTCCTGATATAAAACCCACAGAAACTGACTACTTATATTATCTCTCCCCACAGGGTTGTTATTAGGGGTGCATATATGTATGTAAAGAGAGAGAGAGAGAGAGAGAGAGAGAGAGAGTTGAATTGAGGTCGCGAGAGAGAGAGAGAGAGAGAGAGAGAGAGAGAATATAGATATCCATATCTATCTATATATGTATTTGTTGTTCAGACATTTCAATCGTTTTTGACTCTTCATGACCCCATTTGCAGTTTTCCTGGCAAAGATGCTGGAGTGGTTTGCCATTTCCTTCTCCAGCTCATTTTATAAGAAGGAACTGAGGCAACCAGGGTCAAGTGATTTGCCCAAGGTTACAAGCCAGTAGGTGTCAAAGGCAGGATTTGAACTCAGGTCTTCCTTACTCCAGGCTCAGTGCTCTATTGTTCGTTCTTTCTTTCTTTCTTTCTTTCTTTCTTTCTTTCTTTCTTTCTTTCTTTCTTTCTTTCTTTCTTTCTACTTGTCTTTCTATCTGTCTGTCTATCTATCTGTGTATATATATATATATATATATATATATAAACACTATGAATGCAAACTATTATTATCTTGTCCAACCCTATCATTTGACAGATAAGAAAATTGAGGACCAGAGGATGAAATAATTTGCTCAAGGAGCAGCTGATTAGTAGAAGAGCTCAGTCTAGATCCCAGGTCAGCGGGCCTCTTAAAGCATTGTTCTTTCCATTATACATTTTACCCCTGATCTGAAAACAGTATCCGTATGTTATTGTATCCTCACATAGAGCAAACCAATGTTTCTGTTCTGTTACTGTGTTTCCATGTCTAAGAATGTAAATGCTAAGAAAATAGGAAAACAAAATATGATTGTGTCGATCACCTTTTACATATTTGCTACATCTACTTCTAAGCTGAAAAGTACTTTATGTCATAGGTTAAAGTCAATAATTAACAATACATATTCGTGGCTTCAACTATTACAGTTCTGAAGATTGGATTCCAAATCTGTATGTCCAGGCCGATCCTCTTACCCAAGCTCCAGTCCTAAATGTCTGGTTATCTGGCCTACCTGTTTTTCCTCAAACATGACAATCAGTATCCGGTCTCCACACCTTTGCACTGATTATCCCCCGTGCCTAGCGTCTCTTCAAGACTCTTCTCAAACACCACCTCCCACAGCAGCCCTTTCCCAACCTTTCCCTCCCCCTCAGGGATGCCTTAGTCGCCCCCTTAAGGTTACCTTGTATATACTATACTTATTTATGTACACATTGTTTCCAATTAGAATGTAAACCCCCTGAGGGCAGGGACTGTCTTTTCCTTTCTTTGAATTCCCAGCACTTGATTGACGGGACCCTTTAGATGCCCAACTATCACCTTAACCCCAGAATATCTAAAACCCAAATCTTTATCTTCCCTTTTCTTCCCCACACCAACAAAGGTAACCAACTCTCCCTTTTGACTTCACGATTTCATTTTACCAGTTACCCAGATTTGAGCCCTGAGTCAGTTTTGACATTTTCCTCTCTTTCTTTACCACTTTTTGAGCACTGTGTCTGTCCTTTCTGGACTCTCTACAAAGGAAATCTGTCCATTCCTACTGCCACTACTTTAGTTTTTGCTTTATCACCTTACATCTGGATCATTAGCCATTCATTGGTCTATACCTGCTCTAATCAATACCCCACCTCTGCATTAATATTCCTAAAATATTTTTATTATGTGTCACACACACACTCAAAAACCTTCAATGGCTTCACTATTGCCAATTGGATATAAGTCCAGTTTTCTAATATTGAAAAAGTAGGTTATTGATTCACTAGAGAAGACCTGTAATATCAGGCAAATCCTCTACGACCTTCCTCACTCTGCACTCCCCACCCCCAACTTCAACCCCATCCCCAAGAAAAACAGGTTCATCTTATTGTTCTTTGCACATTCCATTTTCTTTCCAGCCTCAGCAGCTTTGCTCACATCATTTCCCAGGCCTGGAATGCCCTTCCTGATACCCATCTAAATTGCTTTAGATTTTAAAATCTTTAAACCTTTAAAAATGAATTCTTTAAAAAGAATGTGAATCCTTTAAAATTGAGATTCCTTTAAAAAGCAGCTTCTCTGTGAAAGAAAGAAAAGAGAAAGAAAGAAGAAAGCGAAAGAAAGGAAGAAAAGGGAAGGAGGGAAGGAAAGAAGGAAGGAAGGAGAAAAGAAGAGAAGGAAGGAAGAAAGGGAGAAAGAAAGAAAGAGAGAAAGAAAAAAGGAGAAAGAAAGAAAAAAGAGAGAGGAAGAAAAGAAGGGAAGGAGGGAAGGAAATAAGGAAGGATGGAAGAAAGAAAGGAAGGAAGGAAGGAAGGAAGGAAGGAAGGAAGGAAGGAAGGAAG
>NW_027187372.1:30112129-30237267 GCF_028583685.1 Petaurus breviceps papuanus
AAGGAAGGAAGGAAGGAAGGAAGGAAGGAAGGAAGGAAGGAAGGAAGGAAGGAAGGAAGGAAGGAAAAGAGGGAGGGAGGAAGGATGGAAGAAAGACCCTCCCCATGGGGATCATACAACTATACAACTTACAATGAAGGTTAGTTATGCAAACAAGCAACCAACTATATACAATGTGCAGTGGTATTTTCCAGACTGGAATTCTTCTGAAAGGGCTCCTGTCAGAGGGGTGTGGGGTGCTAGGGCTGGGACTTGGGCCAGAGAAAAGGAAACTCCCTTGAAGAAGGAAGCTAGAGAACTCCAGGAAACTCTTGCTCTAGAGTTCCAGCTTCACTTTTACTTCCTTTACATCCTTAGCTGTGGGATGTCAGTGGTCACAGAACCATAGAGCTGGGAGAGACCTTAGAAGTCACTGAGTCTTTCTGTACAAAGCAGTGGTCCTGCCCCTGCCCAATGGTCATCCAGCCTTTGTTTGAACACTTCCAGTGATGGCAAGTCTGCTGCTTCCCAAGGCATCCCATCTCATCATCGCTCTCAGGACCAAGCCTAATTCTCTGTGGTTCCCACCCACTGGGCCTACTTCTGCCTTTGGAGCAACATAAATGTTGTTCAAGTAAGAAGCAAAGAGGTAAAAGTAACTGTCAAACATGATAAAGGGAATACTGATAAAGTCTTCTTCTGTTGCCTGATCATGATGTAGATGTGACTGTGGATTCTCAGAACCTCTGCCAAGCTATCAAGGCTTGGGTCCCATGACAGACCACATGTCTGTCATACAAGGACCAGCCTGGCTAAGTGTAAAGAGACATGTCCCTAAAAGGGGCCACCACGCAATGCTTTTTTTTTTTTTAGCCATAGCAGCTCATACTAAAAGACAGAGAGACTGTGATCTGTATTGATAGAGGTATTTATGGTTAATTCAATTTAAAAAATCATTCAATCAATAATAATAATAGCTAACAATTATATAGCACTTACTATATGCCAAGCACTATGTTAAGTGCTTTACAATCATTATCTCATTTGATCCTTACAATAACCTTGGGAGGAAGATACTATCATTTTCCTCATTATACAGATGAGTAAACTGAGGCAAATGGAGGTTAAGTGACTTGTCCAGGGTCACATAGCTAGGAAGTGTCTGAAAATGGATATAAATTCAGGTCTTCCTGACTCCAGGGCTGGCTGCCCTATCCACTTGGACACCTAGCTTCCCCCAAACTTTCACTGAACACTTGTTAGAAGCCAGGCATTGAAAAAAGCAATGGGAATACAAGTAGAAAAGCAAGAGTCCCTGCCCTCACAGAGCTGCTGTTCTAATGGGGCAGATCCCATTAGATACAAATCCCTACAAAGCAGAAGGAAGACAACCTTGGAGGGGACAGCTGGAGCAGCTAGAGCAGGGCTGGGGAAACTGCTGCCTCGAGGTCTTATGGGGCCTTCTAGGTCCTTGGGTGCGGCCTTTTGACTGAGTCATAAAACAAATCCTTTTATTAAGGGGATTTGTTTTGTGAAGGATTCCATCAAAGGGCTACACTTGAGGACCTAGAGGGCCACATGTGACCTTGAGGTTTCAGGTTCCCCAGCCCTGAGCTAGGAGGACCAGAAAAGGCCTCCTACAAGAGGTGGAACCTGAGCTGAGTCTTAAAGGAAGCCAAGGATTCTAGGAGTTGGAGGGAGGTCAGGAGGGAAAGAAATTCAGGCATGAGGAACCTAGTTCAAAGACAAGGGATGGAGTATCCCATGAGGCCAGATGCCTGAGGATACAAATACAGTAAATGATATAATCCCTCCTCATGAGCAGGCCAGAGTGTGGAAGAGAATAGGATATAAAAAAGAAAATTTTTAAAATTGGGAAAGAATTTTTACAACCAGTATCTCTGATAAAGGCCTCATTTCTAGAATTTACAAAGAATTGAGTCAAATCTGTAAGAATACAAATCATTCCCCAATTGATAGGTGGTCAAAGGATATGAACAGTCAGTTTTCAGAAGAAGAAATTAAAGATATCTATAAGCATATGAAAAAATGCTCTAAATCACTATTGATTAGAGAAATGCAAATCAAAACAACTCTGAGGTACCACATCTCACCAGTCAGATAGGCTAAGATGACAAAACAGGAAAATGATAAATGTTGGAGAGGATGTGGAAAAATTGGAACACTAATGCATGGTTGGTAGAGTTGTGAACTGATCCAACCATTTTGGAGAGCAATCTGGAACTATGCCCAAAGAGCTATAAATAAGTGCATACCCTTTGACCCAGTAATACCAATCCTAGGTTGTATCCCAAAGAGATCATAGAAATGGAAGACCCATATGTACCAAAATATTTATGGCAGATCTTCTTGTGGTGTCAAAGAATTCAATGGGATGCCCATCAAGTGGGGAATGGCTGAACAAGTTGTGGTATATGAATGAAATGGAATACTATTGTGCTACAAGAAATGAGGAACAGATGGACTTCATAATAACCTGGAGAGACTTATATAAACTGATGTTTAGTGAGAAGAGCAGAACCAGGAGAAATTTGTACACAATTACAGACACAGTGTATGTGTGACGACTAACCTTGATAGACTGGGCTCTTCTCAGCAATGTAAGGTTATAAGACAACTCCAAAAGACTCATGATGGAAAGAGATAGCCACATTCAGAGAAAGAGCTGCAGAGTCTGAATGCAGATTGAAACGAACTACTTGCTCTCTTTCTTTTTCTTGTTTTGTTTTGTTTCCTCTTTTCCATTGTTCATTCCATTGGTTATAATCCTTTACAACCTGACTAATGTTTAATGTGAAGGTATTTGTAGATCCTATGTTTGACTGCATACTTCCATGGGGGGGGGGGGGGGAAAATTTGAAACTCAAGGGATTGTGGAACTGAATGATGTAAACTAAAAGTAAATAAGTTAGTTTATTTAAAAAAAGAAAATTTATGATATTTCTTCCTTCCAAAACACTCAAAGGGTTTTTAAAAACATGGAATCACTGGATCCACAGACTGGAAGGGATCTTAAGAGGTCCAATCCCCTGACTCCAAGCATGCCTGCCTTCAATCCATCCTGAAAAGACAATGGTCATTTTGTTCAGCTCTATAGAGAAGACCTCAAACCTACTTCAGTAATGTGCACCAGGATATTAAATCTGGATGTTTATTGTAAACCTTTTCTGGTTGAAGATGAAAGTAGTTCCTCTCAGACAAGAGCTGCTGCTCATTGGGCATTGGACAATACATAATCTCTGCTAACCTTCTAGTCTCCTACATTGATCACCTTGGCGTTGGCCTCAATTCCTCACTTTCCCTCACCCCTCTTATCTAATCGTTGCCAAACGTTGCTATTTCTACTTCCACAACATCTCTCACATCTGACCCCTTCTCTCCATTCATGTAGCCACCACCTCATTGCAGGGGCTCATCACTTCTCACCTGGACTGCTGAAATGGCTTCCTAATTGTTCTCTCTGCCTCACATCTCATCCTCTATCAATCTATCCTCAGCACTGTTTTCAAAATGATCTTTAAGTGAGGATCTGACCATGTCATTTCCCTCCTCGATAAAATCCTGTTTTAAACTCCTGTGGCTCCCTATTGCATCAGGGTAAAACATCAACGGTTGGATTTTTAAAGACCTTTACAGGCTGGTTCCAAAAGATCTCTTCAACCTGACATATACTCTTCTTCCCGAACTCTATGATCCAATCAAACTAGCCTCCTCTTTATTCCTCAAAGAATACCTCCCTTCCTCTAAGACACAGTTCAAGCATCACTCTGATTATGAAGCCTTTCTTGATATTCCTCAACTATTAATGCCCACCTTTCCTGCCTTGTATTTGACTGCCTTGCATTTATTTTACAGTTATTCTGGATATAAACCCCAAGGAGGGAAAGTGACTCATTTTACTCTGTATTATATCCCCAGGCCTTAGCACATGCTTGGCATACAGCAGGCACTTGAGAAATCCTTACTGATTGATTGTCCAAGGTCATACAGGTAGTAAATAGTCAAACAGGGATGTGAACTCACCTCCTCTGACTCCAAGTACAGACCTCATCCCACTGAGCTTCACTGCCTCCTGTGGTTGTTGTGTCTATGGCTGTTGCCGTTATTGTTGTTGATGTTGTTATTGTAAGAACCCAAAACCCCTTAAGTTCTAATAACATCCCAAGCACTGAAGAGCTCAGAGACTTTTGGAAGAAAGGATCCTGTCCCAACCTAACAAGCATAGGGCCACCATGTTGGAGAATTGCCTCCAGTTGGGCTATCGTGTTTACACTGATACAGATATCTGGGTGTATTCTTCCACCAGTCTCCCCCACCCATTTCCCACAGAGTTCTCAGTGGGAGAGGAAGAGGTGGAGCTTGAGTTGAAGCTTAAGGAAAGCCAAGGATTTGAAGAGTTAGAAGGAGGTTAGGAGGGAGGGAAATTCAGGCATGAGGAACATAGTTCAAAGACAAGCGATGTACCTGTATGATCTTCCCATTTAATTTCTCAGTATGGGGGGTGCGCATTGGGGGGATGGAGGGGGAAGTTCAGAGGCCTGGAAAAAAACCAATTGATTGGGCTCCAACCAGGAAGCTTAAACACAGCTCTAGAAATATTTACATTCTTGTTCTCATTTGCTTCACTGACCCCCTCAGCAGTAGAAATGATTCCCACATAAGCACATTTTACAAGAGAGGAAACTGAGGACCAAGGAAATTAAATGGCATCCCTAGGTAGTTCACAGAAAGTTGGTAGGGGAGGCGAAAACAGAACCCAGTCCTCACTATTGAGTCCCTTGGGAAGAAATAATCTGGGTCCTTTAAACTCTGACTTGGGAAAACTTTCATGGCTTAATTTTTGTGACAAGAACATACAACTGGCAGGATCCACCAGGTAGAGCCCCTTAGCAGCCCTAGAGGGAAGAACCTGCCACATACCAAGGCTTGAGCCTGGAGAGGCATGAGTCCCCAAGGCAGCTTGGCTTATTGGCTAGAAAGCCAGCCTCAAAGCCAAGATCTGGATTCAGATAGCACCTCTGCTACACACAGGTTGTAGAATGAATGCCCTGCCAGTCATTTGAATGATCAGTGCTTTAAGGAACTCTAAGACTGACTGTAAGTTGCAGAGAAGGAGTTTCCTGACCTGAGAGTTCTCTATACCAAAAAACAAAAACAAAAACCCACAAAAAAGCCACAGGTCCATTCCCTACCCCTATCCCTATCCCTGGGGAAACCTGGCAAGAGAAGCCACCTACCCCCCCACCCCCCATTCTTACACACCTAATCCAAACACATTCTCTTCTCCCTCCCAAAATGAGATAACCATTTGTTCTTACTGGTTCCTGGGTTTAGGGAAGCCACTGCCCAAACAATTGTCCTTCAGGCTTTCATCAATGAGTGTTCTGAAGCTACTACCCCCACCCCTCACCTCTTTATCTGCCATCTGTCCAGCTGATGTGGTCATTAGCAAAGAGCACCATGTAGGTGCCTAATTAATTGGACACTAGCGACATGGAAACCTGTTCGAGCGACCAACACACCTCATCCACCCAGGGATCCTCTTACAGGCAATTCCCTCCCCCCAGCTTCCTGGAAAGGTCCCTATTGTTTGCTGAGAAACAGAGAGAAATGACTGCTTCTGCCCTCCTCCTTATCTCCTGGCACGTACTTTCCTAGCCTGCCAGTGGGTGATCAGAAAGTTGGGATGGGAGTGGAGGGGTTCCCAGAAGGAAAGGGGCTCTCTTCTAAAGGGGTGGGGGTCCTCTTACCTGGACTCCCTAGGGAAGCAAGGACTACGTTCTGGTGTCGTGGCATTCTGGGGTCAGTGCATTGGGGGAAAAGCCCCCACCACTGGGCTGACAAGAAGATGAGAGAAGTGGCGGGGGGTAGGCAAAGAAGTGGGCTCATCAGTATTCTCCCTGATTCGATGATCTCTCATTCCCCTTTCCTACACTGTACACTCACCTGTTTTTGTTTCACCCTTTAAATAGAATGTTCCACTCACCCTCAGAAGTCGGGGTGGGAAGAATTCACAGCTCAGGATAAGCAGGCTCTGGGAAGTGTTGGATGCTTTGGGATCCTTCCAGGCACTCTTTTCTACGTCCGATAAAAGGTAATGGACCCAACAGAGTGTCAGGAGACAGTCTCTGAGGGACAAGGAAGGTGCTTACTAGTGATCTCTCCCCCCCCCCCCCCTCCCTTACCTGAGGAAGAGCCTGCTTAGAATGGAGGGAGGGAAGGCACAACTATAGTCTGTGTAGCTCACCTGTCATGCCATGCTCTCTGGTATCAGAGGCAGAGGCAAAACCCAGGTTAGGGATGAGAAACAGCTGAAGCCCCCTTTAACTACGCCTCCTAATTATATCTTCTTCTTTCTCAGTCTGCTATCTGCTCTCACAAGCTCTTGAATTATTTTTACCTGCCAGACACCTGATAGATGAGAACGGGAGGAGATTGAAATGATGCTGGCCATTTGGCAATGGGATAAACTTAGTGGGGGAGAGGAGACAGCATTTTAGGGACAAAGACAGGAGTCTTGACTGTGGGCCTATTATTGGCACTTCTCATCAACGTGACCCAAACCTTTCCTAAAACACACACCCATGGGACTGGACAGGTGATATCAGGCAGGCAGCTGATACCAGTGCTGAACTTTTCCCCAGCATGTGCCTGGAAATCCTGCCAGTCGGCATGGTGCATTGGTGTATACTCTTTCTTTCCACCAACATCAACATAGATCTGTGGCTTCTTAGGGCAAGAATGAGAGATTGCTTTCTCCCTCCAGATCCTAAGCACTGTCCAGTGCTTCTGCACCTAATTGGACTCAGATCGGGTGGAAACAGATGGTGATTATAGCAGTACACCATCAGATTAGATGCCAGGAAGTTCTTACAGTGGATGATAAAGAGATTCTGAAATCTCCTTTAGGTTAAAAAAAAAAAATCTATTCCATCAGGAACAGTAGAGGACATAGTTTCCAAACTGTGTTCCAGGGAGCCCTGGTATTCCCAGCAGTGTGAAGAAGGGTTCCCTGAGAAAGTATGATTGCTAATGATGTTTTCCTCTCTAAAATATTGAATATGAAGTCTTCTATGTATCAACAATGCATTTTATGTGTGATTTATTTTTAATATGAAGGGACTTGATTTTGTACCAATATTTCCTTGACACCCTCACCTCAATCCCTTGCTTAATTCCTAGGGATTCCATAGGATCACAGATTGAGAGATGGAAGGGATCTTAAAGACCATCAAGTCTGATCCTCTCATTTAAAAAACAAGGAAACTGAGGCACAGAGAAGTTAAAGAAGCTTACTCAGGATTATACAGTTAGTAAGCATCTAAAGCAGAATTCGAAACAAGGTCTTCTTATTTCTAGGTCTATATCACAGTCCCTCTCCATTCCCCAGATCCTTTGAGCCAACATTTATGGGTTCCATTAATATATTTCAAGCCTTAAAGTATTCTGCGGTAAACTGATTTGAGAAACACTGATTTCAATGTAGTCCTGCCGGATCCTGTTTTTATTACATCATTTTTTAATTATTATTACATCACATTTTATTACATCACTCTCTATCTCAAAAATCCTCACTGGCTTCCCACTGCCTAATGGATAAAGAGTCAACTTCTTAGCCCTCTTTAAGGCCCTCTAATCTGACCCCAATTCACCTTCCCAACTTTATCTCCCATTATTTCCTTATATGGACCCTCTGCTTCATCCAGACTGATTTACAGAAACAGCACAGCATAAGGAAAAGAGAACTGAGAAGCCCAGGGTCACATAGCAAGGGCTTGAGGTCATATTTGAACTCAGGTCTTTCTAACTCTAAGGCATCACCTCACTCACCTCCAGTCTCCTTCAGAAACTTGTCCCTCGGATCATTCTTCTCCCCCTCCTGTCTTCCATCTCCTTATCTGCAGGCTCCTGGTCTGTTGCCTACAAATATGCCCCTATTCTTAAAAATTCCTCCACCCTTTCAAAGTCAGACTCCTGGAAACAAAGCCATTTACACTAATGACCTCTACTTCCTTGCTTCCCACTCCTCAACCCACTGCAATCTGGCTTCTCAGTTTACCATTCAAATGACACTCCTCTCCCGCAAGGTTAGCAGCTCTCTGGCTTCTAAATCTGATGGCCTAATCTTGGTTCTGCAAATAAATGAGGAAATGCACCTCCTTCCTTCGGTTAGAGGAATGGGGGCTGATGGGTGTGGAATATTGCAGAAACTATGAGATGTGGCCAAAGTGTAGGTTGGTTTTGCTGGACTGGATTTTTTTTTTATCAAAAGGAAAGGCTCCTTGTAGGGGAGGAAAAGGAAGAGGAGGATATTCAGAAATGCCTAATGTAAAAACAAAACCGCAATAATGCCAGCGGTCTCTTGTGGGTCTTCACCCACTCGGGCTCCTTCAGCCTGAACACCCCTCCTTCCTGGACTTCCACAACACTGCTCCCTCCCCATTCTCTTCCCACCTATTTGATCTTTCCCCTCCTCAGCATCCCCTGCTCTCTAGCCTTGAGTGACTGGAAGGGTTCCTCTTCTCTCTTTGTATTTTCTTGGTGACTTCCTCAGTTCTTATGGGTGCAATAACCTCAGAGATCACACCCAGCTCTAATCAGAGCTACAGAGCTAGCATCCTGCATCACTAACTGTGGTAGTGGACATTTCTACCTGGGTGTCCTATAGGCATCTTAACCTCAACACAACTCATTATCTTTCCCCTTAAAGCCACCCATCCTTCAGATTTTCCTGTTTCTCCAGAAGGCATCATCCTTCTTCCTGTCACCTGGATTCACAGCCTGGAATTCAGCCTTGACTCTTCTTTCACCTTCACCTCCAGTATCCAATTTTAATTGCCGAGTCTTGACCATTCTGCCTTCAAAATGTCTCCAGTCCGTCTCCATCTCTCCACTCACACAACACTACCTTATATCAGGCCCCTGTAGCTAACTCTACTGTAACTATTGTAATAGCCTCCTGATACCCCTGCTTCTGGGCTCCCTTCTCTAACGCATCTTCCACACAGCACCAAAATAATCTTCCATGCCCATTCCCTCTTCAAAAATCCTCACAGCTCTCTATTACCTGTAGGGTAGAAAGTAAGGCCTTTCGCCTGGTACTTACAATCCCCAAATATGGTGCCAGCCTACTTTTATAGACTTCTTTTACACTATTCTCTGTTCTCACCAAACTGGCCTGTTTGTTGTTCCCTCTATTCAGCCTTGCATGATCTTTCTTAATGCCTTTGGACAAGCTGTTCCCCCAGGACTGGAATGTACTTTCTCCTTATTCTTGCCTTTTTTTGGAAGGGGTTGCTTTTTGGAGGGGGGAGAGCAGGGCAATTGGGGTTAAATGACTTACCCCAGGTCACATGGCTAGTAAGTGTTAAGTATCTGAGGCCAAATTTGAACTCAGGTCCTCCTGACGTCAGGGCAGTTTGGGTACTCTATTCGCTGCACCTAGCTGACCCTTATCCTTGCCTTTTAGAATGTTTAGCCTCATTCAAGACTCAAAGGTCCAGGTGCCACCTCCTCCAGGAAGCCTTGCTGGATCCTCTTCCTTGTGAGTGGTCTCTCCCTCCTCAAATTGTCCTGTATTTGCTTATCCATTTACATATTGTATCTCCCTGGAGAATGTAAGCCCCTCAAGGACAAGCATGTTGTTGGGGGGTTTTTTTGTCTTTGTATAACTAGTAATTAGCACAGTGCCTGACCTGTAGTATATGCTTAATAAAAGTCGAATTCAATTGAATCCAAAGAATTTTAAATTGTTAGAGCTAGATGAACCCTTAAAAATTATTTAGTCCAACTCCATGTTATAGAACAGGAAAATAAGGTCCAAAGAGGTCTCTTCCTTCAAGATTATCAGCTAATAGGGAAGATAAGATAGGTATACAACTATCTGCACTTGTTAGAGTGAAAAGAACAGAGAACATGGGTTCATATCCCACTTCTGACATCTACTATCTGTGTGACCTTGATGAAGACACTTACCATCCCTGGGTCTCAGTTTCCTCCTCTGTGAAATGGGAATATTAATAACAGCATCTCTCATGCAGGGTTGTTGTGTGGACCAAGTGAGATAACAAATGTCAAGGGCTTTGAAAATCTTAAAAGGTTATATAAATCTAAGCCATTTTTATAAGGGAGATATAGACTAAAGAAGCCCAGGGGAGGCAGTGACAGCTTCCACGTGGGAGGATCAGGGAAGACTTCATGGAGGAGGTGGCATTTGGCATGGGTCTTAATGTTGAGTAGAATTTTGATAGAGATGAGTGGAAAAAAACCTTACAGGTAGGAGGGCGTGGAATGAACAAAGACAGGGAATGGAAGATGACAAATTGGAAATGTAGAGAGTTTATGTAACTCAATGTCCTATATATCTCCTCTCCTTTTAATGGCTAAACACCTTGAGAAGGCCATCTACAACAGGAGCCTCCACTTCCTTTCATCTCACTCTCTTCTTAATTCTCTGCAGGCTGGCTTCTGACCTCATCATTCGACTGAAACTGCTCTCACCAATGTCATTTTTTTTTTTTGGAGGGGGGAAGGCAGGGCAATTGGGGTTAAGTGATTTGCCCAAGATCACATGGCTAGCAAGTGTTAAGCGTCTAAGGCTAGATTTGAACTGAGGTCCTTCTGACTCCAGAGCCAGTGCTCTATTCACTGCGCTACCTAGCCGCCCCACTAATGGTGTCTTAATAGCAAATCCAATGGCCTTTTTCAATCCTCATCCTTCTGTACCTCCCTGTAGCCTCTGAAACAGGCATCCTCTTCTCTTTGATACCCTCTTCTCTCTACATTTTGGTGACACAGCTCTCTTGTGGGTCTCCTCCCATCTTCCCGACTCCTTTTTTAGCCCCTTTGTTGGTTCATCTGGGTCACAAGCACTAACCATAGATGGACCCTGTTCTCTTCTCCCTCTATGCTATTTCTCTTGATCTCATCAGCTCCTATGGATTCAATTGTCATCTCTATGCAAATTCAGATCTATTTGTCCAGCCCAAACCTCTAGTTTCACATTTCCAATTGCCTATTGGACATTGCAAACTATATTCTCATAGGTGTCTTAAGATGAACATATCCAAAACGGAACTTATTATCTTTTCTTCCAATTTTTCCCCTCTTCCTAACTTCCTCATTACTATCCAGGGTTCCATTATCATTTCAGAAACCTAGATTTGAAACCTGGGTGTCATTTTTGCCTCCTGACTCTTCCTTACCCTCTATATCCAATCTGTTACTAAATCCTGTTAATTCTACCTTCTTAACAGCTGTCATCTCTCCTTTGACACTACCATCACCCAGGTGATCAGGTTAGAAAAGCAGAAATGAGTCTTCTACATTCTGTATGTATTGGGTATTTCAAATAGATTCACTTATTCCAAGAGGATTTGGTTGCCCCTTCTGCAGAGTTGCCCTTCCTAAGAGGCATTAGGAACTTTAATCCTAGGGACCATCTTGATCTCATTGAAGGCAGAGAGTATGTTGGAAAAGAAGCACTTTCAGAAGATTTAGCCTCTGAAAACGGGAATACTGAGTTTCCCACTTGCTAGTTGAATGATCCTGGGAAAGTCATTTTACCTCTGGATTCAATTTCCTCATTTACAAAATAATACTTCCACCAGCTGCTAGTGCCTCCTCTCCCTCTGAGATTGCATTCCATTTACTCTATATAGATCTTGTATGTACTTTGCTATGATTTACATGTTGTCTCTTCCATTAGAATGTAAGCTCCTTAAAGGTAGGGACCTTGCTGTTGCCTTTCTTTGTATTCCCAGTGTTCAGTCCAGTGCCTGGAGGAACATAGCAAGGACTTAAGAAATGATTGTTGACTTGAGTTAATTTGATATAAATAAACATGAGTTATCATTATTATTTCTCATAGCACACAACTCAGTTACTCACACACAGCAGGTGTTCAATACATATTTTTGATTGACCGATTGATGGATAAAACATTATTTCAAGGCCTCCCTTCCAGGTCAAAGTCTATTATCCTTCAGGAGTGGTACCTTTGAAGACTTATTTTCCTTACTTTTTGGATTAGTAAAGGAAATTTTTGCAAGGACTCCAGAGGGAAGGCCTTCCTGGCTCACTAAAAGATTGGCTTTCCTGATACAGGATGTGCAGAGAAGCAGTTGCTGTGTTCAGAGGCAAGGCAATAAGTATTCCGTCCTTGAAAGAAACCTGAGCCAGGTCTGAGGGGATAGTTGGCCCTATCAGTCTCTGGGGCAATACTCATTCTCACAGGACAGGGATCTGGGAGCTATGTTGTTGACAGATGGGAGCTTAGTTGTACCCAATCCTCCCTGGTCAGCTCCATGCTTCCAAATGCCAGGATAGGACAGCAGGGGTTCACAAGAAAGTGAATTCCATTTCTGAAGCCATTCTAGTCAAGCCCCCACCCTCCAGGCAAAACTGTACCATACCTAACCCAAGTCAGATGGAAGGGGGAGTTTCTCCTATTCATAGAGATTCCATAACCTCCCTTAGTCACACTTTCCCATTCCAGTATCTCCCAGTGCTTCCAGCTGGCAAATGCTATCAGTTGTGTAAACTCAATCCCTCCCACTGTGATTTTTAACCCACTTCCTCTAGTTCTGTCCTTGATGGGGAACCCAGTATGAAAACCAAACCCAGAGGAAAAAGAATGAGACAAGAGGTAAATGCAAAAGAGGTTGGCCTCTACTCCTCTCTCCTTTTCCCCCATTCAATTCAATTCAACAAGTATTTATTAAGTCTTGACTATTTGTAAGACACTGTGCTAGGAGCCGGAGGAGGTTTATGCTTCTGGTTTCAACCAGTGGGCAGATACAGCAAGGTCCAGTGGCAGGCCTTGGCTAGGCAAAGCAGCCTTGGCACCCAGCTGCCTCCATCAGCTCTGCCATTAAGATGAGGAGGCCTGGGTTCTAGTTCTGGCTTGGGACAAGGTGACCAAACCTCTCTGGACTTCTTTCTCCATCTATAAAGTGGGGAAAGTAATACTTGAACTGCATAGAAACAGAAGGATTTTTGCTGTTGTAGTTGCTTATTGGGAATGTCCCCTCACCTTGAAGTGCCTCTCCCAGGGGGGCCTGCTCTCCCATTTTGTGAGTCCTTACTCCAGACGCCATTTTATGAGCTATCCTTGCCATGATCACTTTACTCTCAGTTTAACTCATTCACCAGACTTTTCCATTTTCTCACATCAGCTTAGTTTTCCCTTCAACCCCACACTCTTTGTACATTCTCTTCCTCCTTAAAATGTAAGCTCCCTCAGAGTGAACCTAAAACAATTCCAAAGGACTCATGATGGATAATGCCATCCACAACCAGAGAAAGAACGCTGGAGTCTGAATGCAGAGTGAAGCAGACTATTTTCTATTTTTGTTTTGCTTTGTTTTTTCTTTCTCATTGTCTCTCTTCTTCATTATAATTCTTCTATACAACATGACTAATGTGAAAATAGGCTTAATAGGAATGTATACATAGAGCCTATATCAGATTGCAGGCCATCTTGGGAAGGGGGGGAATTTAAAGCTTATGGAAGTAAATGCTGAAAACTAAAATAAATTAACCAAAAAAAAAAAAAAGAAGAACAGAGAAGCATTATGAAACAAGCATGGAATTTTCAAACTTCTCCTATAGGATCAATAGTCATTTAAAAATAGTCAAAAAGTAGACAAAAAAAGTGTATTTTAAAAAAGAATGTAAACTCCCTGAGGGTAAGGACTTTCTTTCTGCTTGTATTTATATCCTCAGTATTTGGCACAGGGCTTGATATATAGTAGGTACTTAATAGTTGTTTTATTTAAAAGTATTTAAAAGTTGGGAGTTTAGAAAAGTAAAAGGCATGATATAAATGTAAGTATTAGTAACAATAAAACATTACACCAATAGATAGTATGTCAAAAAAAAAAATAGGGCTTACCTCAGCTCTAGGTCTGGTCCCTTATTGGAATATCTTTCCCATGTTGAGTCTGGGAAGGGCTAAGCTAAGGTCCAGCAAGGTCCCACAGACAGGCCTCCTCCCTTCTGGAGGTTATCAGCAGAAGCTATCTATAGTGCCAATGCAATATTCACTGCGCCAACAGCAACTGTAAATATGCTGACATAGTTCTCAATTGTAAAATATAACACACACTCCATATAGAAGACAGAAGCAAAACATTTATTCAGACACCAGAAAACCAAATCCCAACATCAGGAAACTGAATTCATCATAGCAACATATAACTTAATACACCATAACACAACAAAGAGCCAAACCACCCTTCAGCTTTCCCACAAACACTCACAAGTTTAGCTGTCTCCCTGGGTGCCATTCTCCTCCCTCCAGCTCTAACTGCTCTGACTCCCAGCTTCCTGTGGGCTCTGCTCCACCTTTCAGCAAACTCCTCCCACCATAGGCTCCATGTGATTACATTCAGCCTATTAGGGGGCTGGGAAAATCTTCAGATCAGGGAAGGTCTTCAAATTATCTTAGGCTTGTTAAGGGGCAGGGAAGATCTTCAAATTTCCATTACCATTACACTATCCCAAGATCAAAAGCAACTAGTGGGGGCGGCCAGGTAGCACGGCGAGTGAGAGCACCGGCTCCAGTGTTGAGAACACCTGGAGATCGAATCCCGGGCTCAGACACTTGGCACCCACCCAGAAACACCTGGCCGTGTAACCTTGAGCAAGTTACTTAACCCCAATTGCTTAGGGGCGGCCAGGTGGCTCAGCGAGTAAGAGCATCGGCTCCAGTGTCGGGATGACCTGGATCAAATCCGGGCTCAGATACTCAGCACCACACCCAGAAATAATAACTGGCCGTGTAACCTTGAGCAAGTTACTTAACCCCAATTACTTTAAAAAAAAAAAAAAAAAGCTACTAGTGCAGGTGCTAACCCTTGACTATACAGTGTATAGCCTTTGCCCCCACTCCGTTATTCTCTCAGTATTTGAGCCAACAGTCCCTAGCACTGGAAGGGACTACAAAGATACATTTCATCCATGCCCTGAGTTCCAGACCAAATCCCAGCCATTCCAACCAAATGCAATTCTACCCTGTTTTTATAGGCTAGATAAATGCCAGTCCCTTCTCACCCAGGCCCTTTAGAGAGAGGTCTCTTCTTGTCCTGTATGAACTCCTGCCCTGGAGCTAATCTTTCTTGATCAGTGACTAAGAGATTTTAAACTTTCCTAGCCCATTCCATATAGTCTGCTGAAACCAGAGTACACCAGTCTTGTGTTCATACCTTATCCAGTCATCCACTTAGGTCACCTTGCCATCTGCCCTGATATCCTCCTTCCCATCTCTTGCTCTAGACACAGTATTAATTCAAAAGTACTGTCTGTGGAAAGAATTTATCAGTGGACTGTCCTATGGACAAGAATGTGCTGGTAAATCATCAACTATCAGATCTCTGGGGAAAAAAAGGACATGGGATATACTTTTAAGCTTATTCTGCATTGTTAACATTTTCTCCATTGCTTTCTTAAGTCTAGACCAGGGGTGGGAACCATGAGGCCTCAAGGCCACACGTGGCCCTCTAGGTCCTCAAGTGCAACCCTTAGACTGAATCTAAACTTTGACTGAATCCCCTTAATAAAAGGATTTGTTCTATAAAATTTGGACTCAGGTTCCCCACCTCTGGTCTAGATAATCAACAAAACAACAAATCAAGCCCTGATTTGATTAGCTGATTTCTGAGATGTAAATGTTCCCACTGAAAATCTAATAGTGGGGTCTTCCAGCACTCCCCTGCCTGCCCATCAATCAATTTAACATCCTCTTGACTTCCAAGACTCAAGGAAAATCCTTTCCATGACCACCATTCTCCTTTATTCACAGTCTTCACCTTTGTGAAGATATGCTCCTTGAGAGTAAATACTGTCTTTCCTTAGTTTTTGCTTTTTCCAGCTGTTAGCAGTGTCCAGCATATAGTAAGCACTTAATAAATGCTTTTTTTCATTCATTTATTCATTCATTCATCTTGATTTTGAGTTGGGAGGATATGTTGAGAATGGGCTTCATTTGCAAAGATCACTTGTGGTGGGTTTTGAATAAGACCATTTTACAGATTGTTTGCACCTCTAGCTGTAGAAAGAGCATCACCAGCATGGGTGAGAAACAAATAAAGGGGTGGAAGGCTAAGGCCAGAGGGATCTGTTCCAGTTTCCCTTCAAAACCAGCAGAGAAGAGCTAGGTTTATGGGTGGGGCAGCCTCGGCATTAATCATGATTCAACCTCAAGCTGGGAGTAATTTCATATACACCAGCAGGGTGTTGTAAGAAATAATAGTAGAGTTCTATCCCGGTAATTGATTGTTATAATCTGTTTTCATAATGCTTTAGTGACAAGATTAATCAAAGCAATTAAAACAGTAATAATAAATAGAGGGCATTGAGTTTATTATACCTTTCCTCCTAAAAGCTCAAAGTCCTTCCATGGTTGTTACTTCTCTTAATCTTCACACTAGGCCAGAAGGATCAGTGGTAGCATGGGAAATTCTCTTCAATATCCCAGATGGGAACAGTGAGACTCAAAAGGTTCTACGATGTGCCTGAAGTTCACAAAGTGCTCTGAGGTCACCAGGCTAAGGGGAAGGGGAAGAAGATCTCAGAGAAGTGGGAGAAGAGGTTTTAAAAAATTGATGCCCCATGTCCTTATTTGGGCCAAAGTTTTCCCACCCTCTATTTCCCCCTGATTTTAAGGACTCATTCTATTCCTAACTCAACAGCTGACTGTTTCCCCATAAGACAAGGCTTCTAATTCACACTCAGAGCAAACCAAACCCAGCTGGTGACTGTCTTGACAGGAAGAGAAGGAGAAAAAAAAAGTAAACAATAGAATAGACCAGATGCAACTGTTCATTCTTGCAGCCACCCACAGTCCCCATCAAACTGCAGAAGATTTCACAACAGAAAGCAAGAATAGATCTGATTGAAAGCATGAATGCTGCCATGTACACCAACATTCATAATGGGCAAAGTTTTGTTTGTATCCCTTGCCCTGTGATGGGTCTTGAATGAACCCGTTTTACAGACTGGAAACTGGCATCGAGACCTATTCGTTCCTTACAGTTACAAAGCATAGCAGAATGAGTACTTTAAGTCTCTGCTTCCCCAACCTACCCCCATTGAATCCTAACCTCCTCCTGAGTCTAGTGAGATTATTTTCCACATGGGATTGCCTCAAGGAGCATGAAGTAGGGAGAGATAAGGAAGACTGTAACCAGAGGAGTGGGTGTGGAACTAGGAGATTGTTGGAGTCCTGCTCTCTTCCTCTTCCCCTCTTCTTTCAAAAGGGCACCCAGAGCAGGTTCTGCCCAAACTCCCTTGAGAATATGTTCTGTTTTCCCTGTGGGTATCCAGTGTGCAGAATGCCCTTAGATTCTGAAACCCTGAACCACTGTCTATCATGAACTGAAACAGTCAAGCAGACTCCTCCCATCAACCAATAACTTTTTACCATCAGAGTTATAAAAGGCAACCTCAAGATGAAATATGTAAGGCATAAGTATATGCCAATATAATAAAAATGGCATACTACCTAAGTTAATTTATTCCTTTCCCTACCAATCAAACTACCTAAGAATTACCTTATAGAACTAGAAAAATATAACAAGGTTCATTTGGAGAAACAAAAGATCAAGAATATCAAGGGGATGCGTGAAAATAAATGGGAAGGAAGGGGGCCTAGAAGTCCCAGATCTCAAACTATACTACAAAGCTGTAATCATCAAAAACAGTTTGTTATTATGTAAGAAATAGAGAGGTGTATCAGTGGAACAGATCAGGCACACAGAAGCAAATGAACAATGTAACCTAGTGTTAGATAAACCCAAAGATTCCAGCTATTGGGGCAAGAACTCATTATTCAACAAAAACTGTTTATAAAACTGAGAAGTCTAGTAGAAACTAGGTATAGACAAATATCTCATACTGTATACCAAGATAAGCTCAAAATGGATACATGATTTAGATAGACATAAAGCATGGTATCACAAGCAAATTAGTGGAGCATGAAAGAAACTGCATATCACATCTATAGATAGGAGAAGAATCCATGACCAAGAAAGAGATAGAGAAATTCACAGGAAGTGAAATGAATAATTTTGATTTTAAAAAATAATTTTTTTTTGCCTTTTTGGAGAGCACTTGGGGTTAAGTAACTTGCCCAAGGTTACACGGTTAGTTTTTTTGTGTGGGTGTTAAGTGTCTGAGGCCAGAACCGAACTCAGGTCCTCCTGACTCTGGGGCCGGCGCTCTACTCACTGCGCTACCTAGCCACTCCAAAAAAAAAAAGTAATTTTGTGCAAACAAAACCAATACATTTAAAATTAGAAGAAAAGCAAAATGCATGAGGGAAAACATTTGCAGCAACTTTCTGTGATAAGGGTCTCATTTCTAAAATACATGGGGAACTGAGTAAAATTTACAAGAATAAGAGTCATTTGCCAATTGATAAATGGTCAAAGGATATGACTAAGTGGTTTTCAGGGGGAGAAATCTAAGCTATATACAAAAAAAATGAAAGTCACGAAAAAGGTTCTAAATCACTAATACTTATAGAAATGCAAATTAAAACTATTCTGATACCACCTCTCACCCATCAGATTGGCTAAGGTAACAAAACAAGAAAATGACAAATGTTAAAGGGGTTATGGGAAAACAAGTACACTAATGCACTGTTGGTAGAGCTGTGATTTAGTCCAACCATTCTGGAAAGCAATTTGGAAAAATGCCCCCAAAGCTATTAAATTATGCATATTCTTTGACCCAGCAATGCCACTATTAGATCCATACTTTAAAGATGTCACAGAAAGAAGAAAAGGACCATACAATGACCAACCACAATTCCAAAGGACTCTTGATGAAACATGCTATCCACCTCCAGACAGACTGCTGATGGTCTCAGATTACAGATTTAAGCATATTTTCTTCTGTTTCTTCTCTTCTTCCTTCTTCATCGTCTTCATATAGTTAATGCAGCAATTTGTTTTGCACGACTATGCATATTTGTAATAGGTTTTATTTTTCTTGCCTTCTCAATGAGTAGGGGATGGGGAAAACAAGATTCAGAAAAGAAAACATAATTTTTTAAAATTATAGAATGATCAAAGGAAGAAACGAGCTCCTCTAGTACCCCTGCTGTTTGCTCATCTAATGGGAAATATGTCTTTGGAGCAGAACAAAAGGCTGCCTCCTGTCTATGTGGTAGGAACACATAATCTTTAAGGGGGAAAGGAGTTCAGTGTCTACAGGCAGGAAAGGAAAAATATAGAATCTTGTAAGAAAAAGAAGTTCCTTTATGAATTTAATGAGATCCCTTTCTAGTCCTAATTTCTCTCCAAGCTCCAGTCCCAAATCACCAACTGTCCATTGGACATCTCAGAGTAGATGTCTCTTAATGCTAGTGCCTTCCTTCTGTTATTATGTTAAATTTATCCTGGTATATATCGTTTGTGTGTTCTCTCCTCTATGAGATGATGAGATCCTTGAGGGCAAGACAATTTTTGCCTTTCTTGGTATATCTGGCACGGAGCCCAGTGCCTGGTACCCAGCAGTTGCTTAATAAATGCTTTTTAATTGGCTTACTGATTTGTGGGCATCTTAAATTCAACATGTCCCAAATGGGATTCATTATTATCTCCTCAACTCCTCTTCTGAATTTCCCTCTTCCCCTTAAGGGGCACCACCATCCTCCCAAGTCACCCAAGCTCACAGCCTTGCTGTCATCATTGGTTCCATTCTCTCTCTCACTCCATGTAGCCAATGACTTGCCAAATCTTGTAACCTCTCTTCAACATTTCTCACACACATCTTCTCTTCACTCACACAGCTACCATCCTAGTTCATGTCCTCATCACTTCCCAAACTACTGAAGTAGCCTTGGGTTTCTCTGCCTCAACCAGCTCCCTACCCCAAGTCATCCTACACATAGCTACCAAAGTCATTTTCCCTAAAGCCCAAATCGGACCAATACACCAACTCAACATACTTCAATGACTCCATATTGCCTTTAAGAATAGAGGGGGTCCTACCTAGTCATGATTATATAGAAAGGTGCAGACAGCACATGAAAAGATTTGCCCTTAGCCAAAAGCTTCCAGAATGACCAAGAGTGAGCCTGGGCTTTGTAGAAGAAATGAATGAGTTCTATCCACAGATGATTCAATTTGGATCTGGGCTAGGTGTAAGCCAGTGTTCTCATGTTTGGCCCAGGCAGGAGCAACATGCTGGAGTGACCAGTTCAAGCCCTAGGGAACATGATAGATGGAGCTTTGTCTGGAGAATAAATGGTTTAGCAAGATTAGGGGACACCCTGCCTGGCAGTTTAATTTTCCAGACCTGCTTTTAATTACCTGCAATCCTATTCTATATTTCAATAACTAATCTTCTCCCTTATAAATAAGACAGAAGGGAGCAGATAGGTGGCACAGTGAATAGAGCACTGGCCCTGGAGTCAGGTTCAAATTTGACCTCGGACATGTAACACAAAAACTAGCCGTGTGACCTTGGGCAAGTCACTTAACCCCAACTGCCCTCCAAAAAGCAATAAATAAATAAATAAAGACTATTTCACCAACTGCTACAGTCAATAAGATTAAATCTTTGAATAAGAGAAAACAATTGAAATTTAAAAATAAATAAGACAGAAAAAAGATATCCTGAGTGTTGATGGTATGCATAGAGGAAAGAAAAAAATCTAGATTCATACATAGTCCTGGCTCCGATGCTTACTAGTTCTGTGACCCTCAGCAAGTCATGTAGTTATCGGAGTATCAGTTTTCTCATCTGTAATAGTGGCAATTACACTGCCTACCTCATAGGGTCGTGGTGAATAAAACATTTTGTGTTCCTTAAGGCTCAATAGAAATGTGAATTATGAGTTGGCAGAGGAGGAAATGTGGAAGAGGGGATGACTGATAGAATGAGGACAGCCTGGGCTTGTGACAGCAGCAAAGGAGAAGAAAAAGGCAATAATTAGTAATTATAGAAGTGTAGAGGATTTTAGAGTGAAATGACCTTATCTAATGCCCTCATTTTGCAGGAAAGGAAACTGAGGCTCTGAGAGGTAATATAATTTGCCTAAGCCCATATATGTTTCAAATGTGTTGGAGAGGAAAACTGGCTGAGGGACCAAGAAGGTCAAGAACAAGTCAGGGGTCAGAGGTCACTAAGGAATTGTTAGTGTTATGCAGTCATTTTGGTCACGTCCAACTTTGTGACCCCATTTGGCGTTTTCTTAGCAAAGATACTGGTTTGCCATTTCCTTCTCCAACTTATTTTACAGATGAGGAAACTGAAGCCAACAGGGTTAAGTGACTTGCCCAGGGTCACACAGCTAATAAGTGTCTGAGGCTTTATTTGAACTCAGGTCTTCCAGACTCCAAGCCCGGTGCTTTAACTACTTCGACACCTAGCTGACCCATTAAGACATAGACATTCATAAAGGAGGGGGACCTTAGACCAAAGAGAGAAGAAGTCTCCTATCTCCTCCCTATCTCCATGTTATAGAAGTGCAAAAAGAACTTTATGAAGCATAAAGCTTATTAATGTTATTATCACATTATTTTGTTCATAATTTCTAAAAAGGAGTTGAAGCCTAGACTCAGCCAGTGGAACCCACAATGTAGGCCAGGTGCTTTACAGTTCTACTGGACAGATACAGCTTGAAACAGCCTTGCTATTCACAAAGTAAATGAGATATCTGAAATGCTACCTATGAGCCCTTGGATAGGTTGGAAAGCTCCTTGCTGGCATTCATCCTGGAAGCCAATCAGTAATCCTTCAACTTGGCTTTTCTTCTGGATTTTCCCCAAAACAGAGGCTTTTGGTGTTTATACCAAGGATGGGATGACCTCCACAAAGCAATCTGGGCACATCCTCAAGAGTCCAGGCCACTCCCTCCCTGGAAAAGGTGCAATCAGGGCAGGTCCCCTCCCCCCTCTACATAGACATGAATCACTTCCCATGGAATGAGTCGATTAGTACTCATTAAGCAAAGCCCTGCCTATGTTGGATGTCCCTTGGAACCTGGGATAAAAGAGAAAAACACATTCCATCAAAACGTTGGGACTATACAGTTTGCCCAGAGAAACCAGAATGATGACTCTACACTCTGTAAATCCTGTCTGATCTCTTCTGAAAAGAAACACCAGGCTTGGCACATGCCAGGCAGCTGGAGAAGAGGCATGGAAGCAATTTTAATAGCTCCTGAGGCTTAGAGCAGGGAAGCCCAGAGTCTGATCACCTCAGATCCTGAGTGGGCAAGGTCATTGTTACAAAGCAGAGAAGAACAGTGCTGAAAATTGGGGGCAGCTAGGTAATACAGTGAACAGAGCACCGACCCTGGAGTCAGGAGGACCTGAATTCAAATCCAGCCTTAGACACTCAACACACTGACTAGCCATGTGACCTTGGGCAAGTCACTTAACCCAAATTGCCCTGCTTTCCCCCTCCAAAAAAGCAAAAAAAAAAAAAAAGAACAGTCTTGGTCAGGTTTGAGGTTATACCTCTGACCACTAGAAAAACCTAAAAAGGAAGGAGCCAGGCAATGAATGACAGAATAGCACAATGGCTAGAGTACCAGATTAGAAGTCAAGACCTGGGTTCTCATGTTGGCTTTTCAGGAGCACTGTTTGAGCAAGCCACCTAATTATTCTGTGTCACAGCTTTCTCATTAGTGATAACTGACATTAATAAAGGGAGCTAAGGCTTACAAAGCATTTTACATACATATTCTCCTTTCTCCTCACTCTCCAAACTTCTTTCTCCACCATATTCCAGCAGCCTTCTTACCCTCAAAAATCCCTCCACCCCTGAAGCTTTCTCACTCTGGGAGATCTCTCCACCCCTGTGGAAAGGGGCCCTCTGCTTAGAACCTCCATTTTAAGGAAGGACCTCCTAGACTATCCAGGTTCACTCCTTCATTCCTCCCTGGGCCCCCATTCCTGAATCCTTCCACCCTTTTCAGCTTCCTTCGATTGTCTTCTCCCACTAAAATGTAAGTTCCTTGAGGGCAGGAAGTGTCATTCTTTTTGTTCCTACAAGTATCTCCATGCTTAGAGCTATGCATGACACATAGTAAGTGTTCAATAGATACCAGTTAACTTGACATACAGCATCTGTACAAGGGGCAGGCCTCTTTCTGCCTTGAATATCTCCCTATGAGTGGAAGAAAAGAAGGGAAAACACAAGCCAGGAACTCAGGAATATTTCAGTGATAACTGACATTAATAAAGTGAACTCAGGAAAACCTGAATTCAAATACAGCCTCACTAAGAATGGCCTGAGGAGCCCAGGAAAAGGCTGGGCTCAAAGGAAACAGGAGTCCCTGCAGCTCACCCATCCCTACTCTACCTCCTCCAGTTCAGAGTTTTGTGTCATCAGGTTGGAAGAATCAAATGAAGGTTTGGATTCCTAGCTGGCAGAGAGGTCCACAAGCTATGGCTGGGGGAATATGAGGGTGATGGTGTTGCCTGTGTTGCTGCTGTTGTTACTTTGGCTGTAGCAGGACAGACTTCAGGAAGAAATCCCTGACATTAAGGATTAGGAGATGTTGGAACCTATTATCCAAGAAGATGACGAGATCTACAGGCACTTATGGAACACTAGGATGTGATGTTTGCTTTTTTCAGACAAGAAAGACGACCCTTCCAAGTAGTTAGGCTGAGGTTTATCCTTGCCCTCCAGTCTTCCAGCCCTGTTATATGGCCCTTGTCAGACCCATCCACCTACGGTCCTCTGAAGTTCACCAGACCCTCCTTCTCCCACCACAAGGCTGGTTCCCAACACTCTCTCACAGGCTCAGCAGATCAGCCATCTGCGCTCCTACAGGGAGCAGACCATGGTCCCCGAGGCTGGACCTTCTGCTCTCTCCCAGGAACACAGCTGGGCTTAGAAGTGGGAGGAAGCAGAACCCTCAGAGAGGAAGGAATGTAAGCTAAAGAACATAGCTTCAGTGCCTCAACCAACCATCTCTTTCTGGTGGCAGCAAAGGGTGACAGGATGGAAAGTGTCCTTGACTCGGAATCAGGAGACCTAAGTTCTTATCCTATTTCAGACTCTAAATCTAACACTGAGTGACACTGGGCAGACCACTTTGCCTTGGAACTGTGTTTTATCTCCTATAAAATGGGGATAATAACACTTTGACTATCAGCTTCACAGACAGGGAGGAAAGTGCTTTAGATAGTGTAAAGCCTGATTGTATGCAGAAATTGTCAGGGAAATGAAGCACAGAGATTAAGCCTTCACTGAATGGCAGACTGGAGACAATACTGATTTTAGGATCAACCCCACACCCACTCACCCACTCCTCAGCCTCTCCCCTCACCTGCTCATGCTGCTCAATGCTGCCAAAATAACTGTTTGCGTCTGCCAGGAGGCTCTGCCCAATAAATGTCTGTTCAATTGAATTAAGCAATAGAGAAAGACTTCTATAAAGTGATATAAAGGAAGGAAACGAACATGTATTAAGTGCCAGGCACTGAGCTAAGCACGTTACAATTCTTAACTCATTTGATCCTCACAACAACCCTGGGACATAGGTGCTGGTATTACCCCCATTTTATAGCTAAGGAAACTGAGGCCAACAGAGGTTAAGTAACCTGCCCACAGTCACACAGCTACTAAGTAGCCAAGGGCAGATTGGAGCTCGGGTCTTCCTGTCTCTAGGCCCAGAATTCTATCCACTGTACCATCTAGCTATCTCTAGGCAGAACTGTTATAATATTATATACTTTTACCACAATTATATACATGTATTATTATATAGGTAAGCATATGTGTGTATATACACATATACATGCATGCATGTGTGTAGATATAAATATGAGTATATATAGCATGTGTATATACACATAGTATGTATAGAGTATCGTATATATGCATATATGTACATATACATGCATATATATTGTATAATCTTATATTTTATATATGTTGATGTGTTTATAATATGCAATACAGAGAGAGAGGAGGAAGAAAGGGGGGGAGAGAAAGAGTGACAATGTAGATATAGATATATATAATCTCATGGGCTAATGAGGGCCCAATCCTGGGAGCAGGCTCCCTGGTGAGCTTGGTTCTAGAGGTTCCTGATAACATGGAATGGAGGAGCCCAGCTCTCCACTTCAGAGCATATGAAAAAATGTTACGACTGTTTCCTGTCTACTTACTACACAGTGAAGAAAGGCCTTTAGGTTGGCTGCTGAGCCAGAGCTGGGGGTGGGGGGAGATACTGAAGGCCCTGACAGAAACTCCATCTCTGTCCTTCCTGCTGGAGCTCTGAAGGGCTGGGAGTGGGGGAAGTGGGGGATTACCTTCCCCCCATCAGACAAGTCCAAGAGCTTGTGACCACCTAGGCCGCCTTGTGTCTGCTGTATCTGGGATCAGACCTCCTCTTCCTTGTGTCTCCTTTCCACAGTATTGATTAGAGGAGCAATTATGGTGGTAGAAACAGGAGGTGGGAAGGAAAGAGTTACCCACCAAGAAGAAAAGGGACCGCCTGGTGCCTATCAGACTATATTCAGACAAAATGAAGCATAAACGAGCTAATGATCAGCCCTGCTGCAAATGTGCCAATGAGACTTGTGCACTAGCCTCTCAGAACTGCTCATGATCATTTTATGATTCTTTATTGCTTAGCATTCCCTTTCTGTGTGGGATTAAAACCGCCTATTCCAGACTTGAAACATTTTTCATTTTCTCAAATGGCAACCCCACCCCCACCCCATTCCCAACCTTCTCTGCTGGGAAGGACCCTTAAAACAGAGCCCAAAACAGAATTGAAACAGAATTGGGGAAGATTGAAGCCTGGAGCCTAGAATGCCCCTAAGGAGGAGAAAGGCAATCTCGGAAAGATGAACCCAAGTTAAACCAAGAGGGCAGGTACAGGACAGGGATTGGCCAAGGTTGCCAGCCCCTGTGGCCTCAGTCTAGTGTCTAGAATGTTAAATGAATGTTGGCCTAAAAGACTATTTTACAGAGAACTCACACAATGCAAGTACTCACATGGAGGGCAAAAGGAACGATACAAGGACGCTTTCAAGGTCTCTCTGAAGAACTTTGGAATGAACTGTGAGACATGGGAGACTGTGGCACAGGACCTCCCACCGTGGCTGTGCTCTATGAATGAAGCAGATTTGCAGCAGCTCAAAAGAAACGTGAGATGTGCACATTCAGAGACATCTCCACCCCAAATGTTCACAAGGACTATTTGTGACTGACCTGTGGTAGAGCCTTCTGAGCTCATATTGGTCTGATTAGCCCCAGTCAGACACTCTCTGTACCTTGACCCAGACATAGTGATGTCATTTTGGTCCTCTTGAAGCACAAAGGACAACTGCATATAGAGGGCTCCCCCCTCCCCAGAATCCCAGCCATCTCTTAATTTGCCACCAGGCACTCTACTTGGTTTTGACTCCATCATCTCTGTCATCATCACTCCCCCTCACTGGGTAGTACTCTTTGGCACCCCCTCCTTTCAGCCTTACCCCATTAGATTATAAGCTCCTCGAAGGCAAGGGCTGTATTTCTTTTTCTTATTTGAATTCCCAGGGCTTAGTATAGTGGTTGGCACATATTAAGCACTTAAGCAATGTTTATTGTATCACAACCCCCTCTCTCAGCTATTCCATATCTGTTTCTTCCTTCAAAATCCACATCTGAATATCTCATCTCTAGGAAGTGTCCTTGATGAACCCTAACCAACCAACTCTGATCATTACTTTCCTTTACATCCCCATTCCTTCTGCTACAATTAAGTTTCATTCATTCATTCATTCACAAGATGTGACCTTATAAAATAACTTAAGTTGTTTTCATGTGTTTGCTCTATCTCATCCATTACGTGGGGAGTTTCTCCGTGGACTATCTCTTCCTTCTTCAGCATTAACATCCTCATTAATCATCATAGCACCTGACACTTGGATGGAGTTTTTAATCTTTAAAAGCATTCATTACTCCAGTCAATGCCTACAACATCCCTTTGAGATAAGCAAGGCAAATGATGCTATTCCATGTGACAGATCAGTACCATGGTGACCAGAAAGGTTATTGATCTTGTCCAGAATGGTATCAAATGGTCCTTGGAACTCAGAATGGCAAGGAAACGTCATGCTGAATTAGAACTCTGAACCACAAGGTTGAACACCACATCAAAGAAGCAAGAATCATAGTGTCAGAATTGGAAGGGATATAAGAGGTCATCTAAGTCCAAGTCCTTTGTTTTACAAAGGAGGACACTGAGGCACAAAGAGATTGAATCACTTGCCAAAAAAATCATAACTGGACCCAATGCCCCACAGCTCTTAATCCAATGTTATCTACACTATACCAGACTAATCAGAATCACAGAATTTTAGAGGGGGAAGGAATCTTAGAGAGAATCTAGTAATGAGAGGTAATGCATTATGATGGAAAGAGCATAGAACTTTTGAGTCATAAGACCGGGGTTCAAGTCTCAGATTCAACCAGCACCATTGCCTACCAAGATAGGGGGAATCAATCAATTAATCAGCACTTAGCACAATGCCTGGCACATAGTAGGTGCTTCATAAAGGCTTTTTGACTGACAAGCATTTGTTATTTGTACCACATTGACTAGACACTATGTTAAGGGCTAGAGATACAAAGGAGTTTACAACTTACTGAGGAAGACAACACATTCGCTTACATATTCCAAATAAATATAAGGTAATTTCAGGCCATAGGAGATGTAGGGAAGAAGACTGAAGCATCAGTAGAGTGTCTAATAAAGCATCTTTGTATTTTATGGAGCCAATGACAGAGTGAGAAAAAGCACTAAGCAGAAAGACTGAAAACTCAGGTTTATATCTTGATTTTGTTGCTCAACCTTGGGCAATTGATTTAATCTTTCTTAGGCAGCTAGATAGGCAGCTGGATTGCTCAGTGGATAGACCACTGGATCTGGAGACTCCTCTTTCTGAGTCTAAATCTGGCTTCAGACACTTACTAGCTGTGTGACTCTGGGCAAGTCACTTAACCCCATTTGTCTCCATCTTCTCATCTGCAAAATGAGTTGGAGAAGAAAATGGCAAACCACTCCAGTATCTCTGCCAAGAAAAACCCAAATGGGGCCACAGAGAGTCAGACACAACTGAAAAACAATTAAACAGCAACAGGAAACTAGATAGCAAAGTGAATAGAAGGTTGAGTCAAGAAGACATGAGTTTGAATCCTTCCTCAAACAATGACTAGCTGTAGGATCCTGAACAAGTTACTTTCCTTCAACTTCAGTTTTCAATGAAATGGTACTTACCTCAAATGAGCTAATGTATATAAAACCTTTTGTAAACCTTAAAGTGCTGTAGAAATGTTATTGTTGTGAATTGGAGCTCTCTCGTAGGTCAAATGGGAATAACAATACTTGTACTACTGACCTGGTGATATTAATATGAAGAAATTTTGTGAGCTGTGACACAAGAACAATTTATGATTTCATTATCTTTGAGAACTCCCAGTGTAGGAACTCATTCCACTAGTGCAGATCACAACCCATCCATAGTTAGTAAGTCCTAGGAAGTAGTTGGAAGCATACAGTTGAAAGTGATTTGCCCAGGGTCACACAGCAGTGTGAGGCTGGATTTAAACCCAGGTCTTATTGACTCCCAGCTCAAAACTCTTATCTATTACACACACCACACTGTGAACTATAGAGTACTACATAAATAAATATGAATTATTACTATGTAACTTGAAATTTTAATAGCTTTCCATAGGAGGGCAGAATATAGGAAGGTAATTAGCCAAGCCCAGTTCAAATGTCTACGTTTCTCCAGAACTGATGGCTATTAATATCTAGCCTTGAAACTCCTTTTTGGACTCATTGAATTGAATGTTCTGAGGGCTATTAAATGAGTTATTAGGTCACAGGTATGATCCAGTCTTGAAGTTCCCCCAAGCACTATGGTTTGGATGAGTCAACAGCAGTCATTACAAGATTCAATAAGCCAGTCAGTGGGTATATATCCCAGTTATGAAAGGGTTTTATAGCTTCTCACTCCCCTCTCCCCCCATCCTGTCTTCTCTACCCTATGGAGATGTTCCCCAAAGGCATTCTTTCCCCTCCTTGGTTCTGATGTCAGGGTAGAGTTCTTTGGAGCAAAATATGGGGGATATTTCTGCTACCACCCCCCCCACCCCCAAACAAGACCATGGCTTGGGAATGGGAAAAGATGCTGGGTAACAAAGCAAATGTTTATAACTGGGGACAAAGACATGATGGAAAGGAACTCTAATGAAGATAAAGGAAGTAAGGCTGAGGGAGTACAGCTTTTATGGGGTTAGGG
Source organism: Petaurus breviceps papuanus (assembly GCF_028583685.1). Taxonomy (NCBI): domain Eukaryota; kingdom Metazoa; phylum Chordata; class Mammalia; order Diprotodontia; family Petauridae; genus Petaurus; species Petaurus breviceps. The sequence goes on from NW_027187372.1 coordinate 30,141,403, forward strand.
TGGGGTGGAAAGAGACCAGTAGAAAATTTCTCAGTCTCTAGCTATTTGTTTAAGTCCTATCTCAGGAAGAAAATTCCAGTGTGAAGGGAGAAGAGGAAAAACACAGCAAAAGGAGAATGGGAACATTCCTCCCTGGGGCTCAGCAAGAGCTATAGGGTGGGACACACCCATGATACAGTGAAAAGAATATTACCTCTAAAGTCATAGGATCTAGGTTCAAATCCCCATCTCTGATGTTTAGAACCTGTGTGACGTTGGATAAGTCACTGGGCATGTTTTCTCAAATGTAAAATAAGGTTAGAATAGATGGTCTCCAAGATCCTGTCCAGGTTTAGGTCAACAACCCTGGGATTGAAGGGGAGCTAGAGAAAAGCATTGAGGGCTAGTGGATAGTGTCAGAATCATGAAAGCTGGATGTTATGTGACTAAAGGACTAGGTTGAGAGTTAGTTCTGCCCTTTAAATACTAAGTGACCTTGGCCAGTTATTTGTCAAATGGGAATCTGTGAAATCTGTCAAATGTGTAAAATAGCCCTTCCAATATCTCTCCCTGCCAGGGTCTAAGTGAAGCCAGAGATGAAAAGTTGCTTTAAGTTAATTGTAAGACTGTTACAAAATTTAAGGTCTAATTAGTGCACTCTTCAACAGGCAATATCTCCCCCACACTATTCCTCAGTCGCCCTACCTCCTGGCCAGAAGACCCAGACCCTCTAATGGGAAGAGAAGGGGAGACTCATCTACTTTGATAAAGTCTCTGATCCCCTGTCATTGGTGGGTAGAGAAGTGAATTGGGGGTATTTGACCAGGTTGTATTCTCTACCTACTGACTTTTCAGTTATTCAGATGGCATTGGATCTCTGAGGACTTCCCACCCACCACCCATTCCCAGAGAAAATGAATGGCAGAGAGAAATCATCACTTTATTTTAAGTAACATAGAAAAGCAAACTGTATTTGAAGGGCAGGCAAAGGGAAAACTGCCCCCAGGGATTCAAATATCACCTGGGCTCTGCTTTGCCAGAGAACCTGGCTAGTACAGAATGAGATCTCTGTCCTCCAGAAAGCTGAAAACCTTAGGGAGCAGGGGCAGAGAAGTAAAAGATGGAAAGGGCCTCAGGTCAGCCCCTGACATGCTACAGGACCTTAAGCACAGTTTTTCTAGGCCTTGAGGATTGATTTCCCTTCTCCATCCTAACAAAGCACTTTTGAATATCACGATGAAATGACAAATCCTTAAGTCAATATCTAAATCAGCTTAAGACCTCACTCCATAGCAAGGACCCTGGCTTCTGCAGCCTCTAGGTGAAGGGACCTTTATTTAAACAGCTCCACTGGCCTACTGTAAGTCTTCAAGGAAGAAACCAAACAGAGGCCTCCAGCTCCTGGCTCTTCCCGGAGGTCAATTCATTCTGAGCGTGGGTCTCTCTGAAGCGCAAGAACAATATTGGTCTTTTCTCCAAGTCTCCAAAGCCAACTGGGCCCTGAGCAGCTTTCAAATAGGGCTGAGCATAACAGAAGGCAGCACCCTCATTCCTATTGAAAAGAGTAAGTCACCTGACCCACCATGCCTCCCCATCTGGGAACCCAGCACAGCCCCCTCCTAGCAATCCAGGGCAGCCAGCCGTGCTTCCCCTGGCTAGCATCCACTTAATTTTCTCCTAAGCTGCTTTGCCCAATAAGCTGCTGAGTTCCCAACGTGTCCAGTCCTGCTGTGGCCGACTTCTTCCAGGGCCCTGGGCAGCATAAGTCTATAGCTCTCTGCTCCCCTACAGGCCAGTCCTGTCCCACGTCCTTGAGCCTGGATGGCTTGAGTAGACCCTTCCCTGCCTCTACGTAGAGACCCTCCACATCTCTGAGCCAAGAAGGAAAGAATGAAGCCAAAGAAAAAGCTCAGGAATGGGAAAATCATTCCCTCTTGGTCTGCCAAGGAAAATTAATGCTACATTCATTCGTTTATACATTCGTTTAACAAATATTTATTGAGGCCTACTGGGCAAAAGACTGAGCAAGGGCCTGTGGAGGATACAAAAAGAAGGAGGGCATGGATCTCCGACCTCATGGATTATACCCTAGTGGATTATAGTCCAGTACTTAACTCAAGTGTATGACTGAACAGCCACGGGCCAGGCCAGCAGAAAGGCACAAACCTTGGCTTTAGGCTTTCAAGGAAGGAAAAAGCAAATATTTACCGAGTGACCACTAAGTACAAGGTTCTAGGAGAGTCCATACATAGTCATAACTCTTTGCATTTCTAGAGTCCTTTCTAGTTTCCAAAGCGCTTTCATAGTAGGTCCTCACAATAACTCTGTAAGGGGAGCAGATTTACAAGAGATGATCAATGCCCCCTAAGGACTGAAAGACAGGAAACATGGAGAACTGAAATGCACAGATAAACCTCAAATAGAATTTTTCTTTTGCATTTTGGAGGGCAATTGGGGTTAAGTGACTTGCCCAAGTTAGTTAAACAGCTAGTTTTTGTGTTAAGTGTCTGAGGCCAGATTGGAACTCAGGTCCTTCTGACTCCAGGGCCGGTGCTCTATTCACTGTGCCACCTAGCTACCCCCCCCAAATAGAATTTTAGCTAAAAATGGCATCCTCTCCCTCTTCCCCTCCCAGCCTCTCTTCTTTACCTGTGTAGGGGAAGGTACAAAAGAGTTGTGAGAAGGGGAGATGGGCAAGAAGCCAAGGCCTGGATGATCCCCCAGAACAGAGGCTCTTCCCCTCCAATGGATAATTGAGAGTTGGTTCTACCTCAACCTAAAGTCACAGTAAACCCCCTTTGTGATCTGGTTCAGACTCCTATTCTCAGGGTCCAAAGACTCTCTGAGTCACCAGGCAAAAGGGGTAGCTTTAGGGCAGACAGGAAGGGTAACAGATGCATGAATGAAGTAGAAATAATCCCTCACACTCCTCTCCCTCTCTACTGGCTTCTCTACAGGGAAGGAAAACCAAGGCTCCCTGGCTTCCTATGTCTTCAACAGCAAACCCCATAGTCCCCTTTCTCTCTATTAATTCTGGATCTCCCTTTATCAGTCAGACAAAATCTCTGGCCCTTAAGAAGCTCAGATTCTAATGGGGGAGAAAGCAATGCAAATAACTGTTCATACAAGATGAAGCCTGGGGTTATGTCTGGTTGTGCAACAATACTCTACACGTGAGAAATTAAAGCAAGAAGGGAGGATTAAAGATTCATACAGAGCTCCTGCCAACCTCCCCTCTTTCTCCAGGGGCTTTTCTCCTTCGAAGCAAGGGTTCTTAACCTGTCACCTGCGAATTTGAATGGGGGGAAAAAATCACCTTTATTTTCCACTAATGAGTAACTGAAATTTAGCATTTCGTCCAATTATTTAATAATATTATTCGGAGAAGGGTTATTATTCTGAATAAGCTTCACCAGGCTGCCAAATGAGCCTGTATCATGTGCGTGCATTCACACACACACACACACACACACACGAACCTCTGATCTTGGGTTTCCATTCTGCCCTTGAAATCCCAGGCTCTATTTAGCAGAGCTGGATGAGATGTTTTCCCAAACAGAAGCACTCTGAGTCCCACACTTTACTGGCAGGTTCTGAGCAGGCCTCTTCCACTATGGTGGCAGGTTGTTAGACCTAATTGCCTAACTGCAGATTCCCATCTCTGATCTGCAGGCACAGATGGGGCCAGCAGCTGGGACAGGCCCCAAGACACCTCAGGCTCCCAAGGACCAGAGTCCACCTGGCTCTGTGGACCTGAGACTTCATGGAGCCTTCTCAAGGGCACAGGCTTCCTAGCATCCAGGATGGAAAAATACAAGAAAAGTAACTCAGCCAATTTGAGCCCGATTCTTAAGAAAGCCAGCGCTGGATTAGGAGAAAGAACAGATGTCAAAAAACCAGGACGACTCAGTGCCCTGTCCTATTTTCCTCTCCTTTGCTAGGCCTGAAATTCCCACTATAACCTCAAACAGGTCCTTTCTGGACAAAACATCACATCTATAAAATGCCCCAAGGCAGGGGTGAGAAGGAAGCCCATCTTGAATGAGGGCCCCTTTACTGACTAAGGTTCTGAAACAAGGCCATTATCTTTGGTTATGAGCAGACTTTTTCCTTGCAGCAACCTACTGGGTGTGGGTGGATTCAACAACAGCAGATTAAAACTGGAGTAGGTTGGGGGCAAGTAAGAAAGGAGATGGGCAAGCTTGTGTAGGAGCTAGTTCGGCTAACTGTGGATGTGCTGTGAAGAACAGTAACTTTCCCAGCCATCTACATTTTGCAGTCTGGCCAAACTACTCTCCTCTTGCCTCCCTAATAAATACTATAATTTCTTGCCTTTAAATCTTTGCAAATACCATTTCCTATCACTAGAATGTTCTCCCTCCCTTAGTCCACTTTGCCTGTTGAATTATTGTTGATCATTGTTGTGTCTGACTCTGTTACTTTATTTGGGGTTTTCTTGGCAGAGATACAGAAATGGTTTGCCATTTCCTTGGTCAGCTCATTTTACATATGAGAAAACTGAGGCCAACAGGGTTGAATCACTTGCCCGGGGTCACACAGCTGGTAAGTGCCTAAGGCTGGATTTGAACTCTATCCACAGAGTCATCTGGCTGCCCATAATTCCAGATCTGTTGCTGTTCGATCATTTTGGCAAAGATGCTGGAGTGGTTTATCATTTCCTTCTCCATCCTGTGAAACTCAATTCAAATGCTACCCCCTCCATGAAGTCTTCCCTGATCACATTCTGGCTCCTGTCCCCCACGCCTCATGGGCTCCTTGGACTTCTTTCAAAGCTCAGCCTAGGTGTCACCTCCTAAAAGGAGTCTTATCCTGAATCCCCCGCCCAGCTGCCAATGGCCTCCCCCCAGAAATCCCATCGCATCAACTTTTATTTAATTTTCCAGGTCCATACTATTGTCCTCCAATAAAATAGAAGCTCCTCAAGGCAGGTGTTATTTAATATTTTTGGTGCACCTAGAACAGGACACGGCACATGGGAAGATCTTTACACTTACCTGTTGAACAAATGAATAAACAACCCCAATTGGGTATCCTTGTCTCACCAACTTCCTATAATACATCATGTGCATCACTCTAATGCACTTATCATGAAAATAGCCAACTAAGCTCATTTTTTATATTATAATCATCTGTATGTGTCCTATTCCCTGGTCATGCTAGAAGGTCCATGAAGTCAAGGACTCTCACATCTAGAATTTTTTATCCCCTCTAGGGGTCAACACAGGGGTCTGTATACTTAAAACAAATATGAATTGAATCCACTCTCCAAAAGTAAATAGAAAGGGATCATCTGTATATTTGCTGAGGGGGGGAGGGGCAGGGGAAGGGAAACAGAATAGCTGGATCTGTGATGTCACCAGTGTGGGAGACTCCCAGTGTGAAGACTCCCTCCATCGATGCAGATAAACCAGTCGTCCTGTACGTGGCTTGATTGTACAAAGTTGATTGTAAGTTGTTTTCTCCATTAGACTGTGAGCTCCCTCCGAGCAGGGCCACTCTTTTTCTTTATCTCCCCCAGTGCTTAGCACGATGCCTGGTACACAGTAGGCTCTTAATATTTGTTGACTAACTGACTGTCATTTCATCTTGGATTGTTTATCTGCCATTAACAGGGATAATTAGAAACTGGCTGGGCTGACACTTAGGAAGCTCCTTCCAGCAAACTGCATGAAGCTGTTGTGACTAGCTCAAGGAGTAGGTCCAGAAAGGAAAGGGACTAGACTAGAAATGTGTCAACTCTCTTACTTGGTGGGCTAAGAAACCCCACCAATGTGCAATGCAGGGGGTGGGGGTGGGAACCCCACCCAGAGCAAATAGTTCCTCCAGAGTAATAGGGCTCATTGACTCCAGGATGAAAGGAGCAGGGTCCCAATTATATCATGTCGTAATTGGACAATTAGATCCTGGTAATTATTACTATACAAACAGGAGGAGGAGGGGAAGAGGCAAATGACTTCACTGGGGCAGGTCAGACAAATAGGAATTTGTCCTCTCCCTACTAAAAGATCACACATCATACACACACACACACACACACACACGCACGCACGCATGCAGGGGCCCCCTGAGGCCACTGGGTATGAACTCAACTGCCCTCTAGGCAAGTGGGATGAAAATGAGAGGTATTTATAACCTGTGCAGTAGGGGCCTATTATACCTTTGGGGTTATATATCTGCCTACGGGAGAGACAGCTGGTGGGGAAGTGGATAGAGCCAGAAAGATCTGACTTCTAATCCTGCTTCAGACATTTTCTCTCTGTGCAACCCTGGACAAGTCACTTAACTACTGTCAGTGTCAGTCTTTTCATTTGCAAAATGGGGATTATAATAGCGCCTACTTTACAGGGTTGTGTTGAGAACTAAACAAAAAGCACTAAATTCAGTGCCTGGATTAGAGTAGGTATCATATAAACGCTCATCCCTTCCCTTTCCCGTGTTGTCTGTTACCTACAATGTTAGACTTTAGTGGAATGGAAAAAAACATTGGATTTTTAAGTCAGGGGGACCTTGGGTTCTACTGCTTACTAAAGATGGACCCTGAGGCAATTTCTTCTGTCTAGGTCTCAGTCTTCTCATCTGTAAAATTGGGGTGGGGGGGGAGGACAGTGTTAACCTTTTTTGTATCAAGGCCTCTTTGGCAACTAGACTGGGTGAAGTCTATGGACTCCTCATTTTTCAATGCATAAAATAAACTATATGAGACTAGAGAGGAAAGCAAAAAAAAATTAGTGAAAATAAAGATATAATTTTTTTTAATGTCCTATCCAAGTTCACAGACCTCCTGGAATCTCCCCCAGGTTAAAAACCCTTACATTAGATCGATGTCTCAGATCTTCTAAAGCCTCTATTCCTATGCTGTAGCAATTACCCCATTGGCCTGAGTTATCTAAGACTAGGTAGGCAGTTGTTTAGATGGTGATTATGCTGGAAGGCATAGTAAGAACAGCCCACATTGTCCAGGGGACTTCTTGATTGGTTGAGAGTGAACCTTTAATTTTTCATCCAGAACTAAAGCCAAGGCCCAATTGGTGCTGAGTATTCTGAAGAGAAAATTGTCTTTCTTGATCAAAGAGAGAAAAATGTCCTGGAGCCTTAATACAAAGCTTTTCCCATTTAAAGAAAAAAAAACCCTAGGAGAACCCCATTTGTGGTCTAGAGTGTGTAGTAAAGGGCAAAGGAGGAAGATAGGAATTCAGTGTCCTGGTATCTAGGTGTGGGGGCTGAAGTCACCACCATCATGATAGTAGAATTTGGGGCTTAGGTATATCAGGTCAGAGAAAGCAGTTTTTCATTGACCTTATTTAAAGATTTCAGGGTAGAGGAATCTCCAAACCCAAGGTCCCCCAGATCAGTTCAGACGAGGAGCTGGTTCCCTCCCCTTCCAGGTCTCATGCTGAGGTAGTCCCTTATAGAACCACACAGAGTTTCCAGAGTCTAACTGCGTATACCCCAGATGAAAAGGAATGGGGATGAAGTGTATTAAATGTACTCAAAATAAAAATAGAGAACATTTATATAGTGCTTTAAGGCTTGCAAAATGATATACATGTCTCTGTCTAATATGTGTTTATATAAATATAAGCATGCATATATACATGTATACATACACATCAGACATACACATACATACATAACACATGTATATATAATCTTATTTAATTCTCACAATGAACTGAGAGTGATCAAATGACTTGCCCAGGGTCACACAGGCAGTCAGTGTCTGAGAGAGCCAAACTCAGGTTTTCCTGACTCCCTCTCTCCATTACAAAGTACCCATGTTGATGAAGGATTTGGAGTGTGGCAGGCTAAAGTGACTTGCTTCTTCACCTTGAGAGACCCCAGCAGAAGATCTGACTGTACCCACAGCTGCTTAGACCCTTCCACTGGAACAATAAACTGACATAATGTTCACTCTTATGTTATCTCCCTCTCATATATTGATCTCTATGTTATCTGTGTGAGGTAGGCAGAGCAAATATTGTAGTATTCTCATTTGACAGATAAGAGAACAGAAGCAAAAAGAGGTCAAATAGTTTGGCACCGTGGTAAGAGTATTAAGGACCTGAAGTCAGGAGGACCTGAGTTCAAATTTGACCTTGGACACTCACTAGCTCTGTGACCTTGAGTGAGTCACTTAACTTCCGCCTGTTTACTCATCTATAAAATAGGGATAAAAATAGCACCTCCCTCCCATGATTATTGTGAGGATCAAATGAAATAATAATTGTAAAGCACTCAGCACAGTGCCAGGCACATAGTAGGAGCTATATAAATGTTAGCTATCATTATTACTATCATGATACAGATAATTATTGGCAGATCTGGTCTAGAACCCAGGTCTCAAGCCTCAGCCCGTTTTCCCCCCACTCCAACATCCTACTTTCCAGTACTTGCCCGCCGATCAGACGGATATTGGACCTGTTTGACAAATCAGGGCTGTTGGGGAAAAGCAGCTAATTTCCAAAAGCAGTGTTTGGACCTAGGAACCCCACTGTTTTTCTGCCCCATTAGGCAAAGAGAGATGGAAGCAAAGCCACTAAAGGGCGTCAGGAGGTCTCGCACAAATGCCTCAGTCCCCCTGCCAGGGGCTCACACATTATCCAGCTCCACCTTGGGCAAACAGCTCCAGTCACTGTGGCTCCCTCCCTGGACAGTCCTCACCCTAGTGCTTCCTGGTGCTCCCAATCTCCGAGCCGCGTGGGAGAAGAGAGAAGGCCAGGCAAAGTGCCAGGGGGAGGAGAGGGCTCTGAAGGAGGGGACGGATGAATGTAGGGAGCTAAGGAAGAAAGGGGTGTGGAGATTTGGGAACGGCTGATGAGGAGGGGGAGAAAAAAGTCAAGGGAAAGACAGGAGCAGAGAGCAAAGAGAGTGGTGAGAGGAGAGAAAACAAAATGAAAAAGAAAGAAAAAAGAACATGAGAAAAGAGAAAAAAGTGGGAGTGAGAAATCAAAGGGAGAGAAGTAGAAAGGGAAGAAGAGACAGAAATCAAGGAGAAGCCAAATAAAGGAGAAAGAGACAGAAATCAGAGAGGAGAAGACAGAAATCAAAGGAGGGGAAGAAGTTGGGAGATGGAGTGGCCCACGCTTGGTGGCACTAAAAGGCCAGCCACACACGAATGGTATCCACTCCTCATTCCACAAGGTCTCCTCTCCCCCTACCCTCCCCCACAGACCACAACTGTTCCTGAGCCTCCAGGGACCCCCAGCCAGCGTCCAGTGTGCTTCCTTACCTGTCAGGGTGGAGCCACAGGTAGCTTGGCAGACACACCTTACAGTCAACTTAATCCCCTTCCCTCAGCCCTGCAGCCTGATCCAGGAAAATAGACAAGTGTAATAATCCACCTGGCTGCTGAAAGATGGTGTGCCCGGGAGGAGGCAGGGCGGGGCTCGACTTTGGCACCAAGAGACCAATCAGAGAAGCCAAGAGTATCCCAGCCCCAGGCCACCCCTCTTGGGAGTCTGGTGTAGAAGGAGGGTTAACGCTCTGTTAAAAAGTCATAAGAGCTTGTTCCATATTCATGTCCATGCTGGGCAGTCACAAGGATGGTGAAAGCATTTCTGCCCCTGGAGCCTTCCCTAGGACAGGCAGGACCCAAGTGACTCCTGAGTCAGGTTATGGGTCGCTCATCTGCATAAAGGAAATAGCAGTGTTGGTGTTACCTACCTCACAGGATCGTTGCAAGGAAAATGCCTTGTAAACTTTAAAGTGCTACAGAAATGTGAGTTATTGTGTAGTATGGCAGGCAAACTGTTGAGTCTGGAGACTGAGGACCTGGCAACCTAACTCTGCTCCTTGCTATGTGTATGACCTTAGACAAGTAACTTCATCTCCCTGGGGCTCAGGTCCCTAATCTGTAAAATGAAGAGGTTGAACTCTTCGACCTCTGAGATCCCCTTCAGGGTCTACTTCTGTCATCCTAAGATTATGGTTATCTATCAAGAGAGGGGGCTGGACCAGATAATGTGACATCCTGTCCAGCCCTGAGTCCAGAGAAAATGGGAGTTAAGTTGAAATATGAAATGGGGGCTTCCTGAGAACAAGGTAAGAGAGATATGTTAGCTTAGAACAGTAAACCTGGGTGCTATTCTCTGTTTAAAAGTGTGACACAACAGAGCCTCACCTCTGAATTCAAAGGACTTGGGTTCAAATCCCCCCTCTGAAGCTTACTACCTTTCTGATTTGGGGCAAGGTTTTTGGTTTGTTTTTTTTTTAACCTCTCTTGGCCTCAGTTTCTCATCTATAAAATGAAAGGGTTGATGAGAATCTTCTGATGAGAATGGCTTCTGGGAAGCCCCCCACCAATAAAATAAAGAGAAATAATTCAACTATCCCTCTCTACCTCACCAGAATGATGGACCCATCTGTGGAAGTAAAAAGGCTTTGAGTTCTCTGGAAAAAAAAAAAATAGCACCACCCCCATAAAACCAGAGATGTCATTACAGTAAATAGGGGCTACAGGCCACACCTAGGAGAGGTTTCTGTTAAGCTCTGAAGTGCAGGGATATGTGAGCCACACACCAACTAAAAAAATGAACCACACAAGCCCCCAGGACCTGGGCACCACGCCCAGGACAGCCAGAGGTCTCCCTGAGTTCCTTCCCCTCAATCATCTAACGCTGGAGGAAAATTCAAACCGGCTGCATAAACAGAAGTAGGCTTAGGGTCAAAGACGGTCCTGTGAGGAGGGGAGGTCTGGCTCTGGGTCCAGGGGTTTATGTATCGACTCTAGTTTCTCCAGCCCTCAGGCTCAGCAAGGGTAAGAGAGACAAGGGCTGCCAGGGCACATTCCCCACCTCCCACCCCAGCCGTGCAGGCCCCAACTTCACTGCTCCTCCTCTTCTCTCCTTTTCCTTCCCTTTCCTTTTTCCCAGGAGAAATTGGTACAAAAGGAGTCCTAGGATTGGAGACCACCGAGCCCAACTTCTTCACGTTGTAGAAGAGGGAGCTAAGGTCTCAGGGATATCAAGGTCACAAAGATGGGAAGTAGCAGAGATTGCTGCTGGGCCGGTCTTCTGAAGTATCCATTCCACTACACCATGACCACCCTTTTTATGATTTTTCCATAGAATGAGGACTACAATTGAGGGATCTGGTCCCTGGAGCCTCTGCCTCCTGACTAAGTGGCCCTTAATCCTAATACTAACAATACCTGGGAAAAACCTTAGCTCAAAAAGGCCTCCCACTGCATCCCAGGCCATCTCCAGTCATCCTGATGTGTATCTGGCCCCTGGACCCAGATGGCTCTGGAGGAGAGAATGGGGCTGGTGACTTTACACAGCCCTCCCTCACTTAAGTCCAATTCAATTGCATGTCATGGCATCACCTTCCTGATGTCATGGTTCTCTTCAAGAATGAAGGACAAACAACAATATCTTATATTTGCAAAGTCCTTTACAGTTTTCGGGTCTCATTTGGGCCTAAAGGCAGCCAGGTGGTACAGCTGATAGGGTTCTGTGCCTGGAGTCAGGAAGACAGTCCAGATCTAGCCTCTGACATTTACTAGCTGTATGACCTGGGCTACTGCATTTCTGTCTGCCTCAGTGTTCTCAAATATGAAACAAGGATAATAATAGCACCTATCTCCCAGAGCAGCTAGGAGGATCAAAGGAGAAGATATCTGAAAAGTGCTTAGCACAGTGCCTGGCACAAAGGAATATCTTAATAAATGTCTGCTTCCTTCCTTCTTTCCTTCCTCCCTCCCTCCCTCCCTTCCTTCCTTCCTTCTTTCTTTATTTCTTTTCTCGTTTGTTTCCCTCCTTCTTTTCTTCTACTTTCCTTCCCTCCTTTTCTCTTTTTCTTTCCCCCCTCTCCCTCCCTCTCTCCCTTCCCTCCTTCTTTCCTTCCTTCCTCTCTTCCTTCCGTCCTTACTTCCTCCCTCCCTCCTTGACTTTTTTCCTTCCTTCCATCCTTCCTTTTTCTACCTTCCTTCCTTCCTCCCTCCCTCCTTGACTTCTTTCCTGACTTCCTTCCTTCCTTCCTTCCTTCCTTCCTTCCTTCCTTCCTTCCTTCCTTCCTTCCTTCCTTCCATTTTTCCTTCCTTTCTTCCTTACTTCCTAAAAACACAACATCAAAAACAACTCCCTGGGCTAGACATAGTATATACTACTGCTCCCTCCAAGTCCTCAGATCATGCTAGATAGGGTACTGGAGTCAGAGGCAGTAAGACTCATTTTCTTGAGTTCAAATCCAGTCTAACTGTGTGATCCTAGGAAAGTCACTTAACCCTGCTTACCTCAGTTTCTCATCTATAAAATGAACTGGAGAAGGAAATGGCAAACTATTCCAGTATCTTTGCCAAGAAAATCCCAAATGAACTGATGAAGAGTCAAATACAACTGAAAAATGACTCAACAACAAAAAAAATATTGGATTAGTAGTATAAGGACTCCATTAGACTCAGCAGAAGACATATATATATATATATATATATATACATATATATATATATAATATTTTCTTTTTTCCCAATTACATGTAAGAACAATTTTAAACATCATTTAAATATTTTTTTTTCTTTTTGGTGGGGGAAAGGCAGGGCAATTGGGGTTAAGTGACTTGCCCAAGGTCACATGGCTAGCAAGTGTTAAGTGTCTGAGACTGGATTTGAACTCAGATCCTCCTGACTCCAGGGCCAGTGCTCCATTCACTGCGCCACCTAGCCATCCCTAAAAATTTTTTTAGTTCTAAATTCTCTCCTCCCCTTCTCTTTTCCCTCCCTGAAATGGTAAATAATTTGATATGTTATACATGTGCAATCATGCAAATCATATTTCCATTTTAGTCATATTATGAAAGACACAGACCAAAACACACACACACAAGTGAAAATAGTATGCTTTGATCTGCCCTCAGACTCTATCAGTTCTTTCTCAGGATGTGGATAGCGTTCTTCATCATGAGTCCTTTAGTATTTGCTTAGAATAGCTGTCATTCATAATTGATCATGTTACAATATTACTGTTACTGTGTACAATGTTCTTCTGATTCTGCTTAGTTCGCTTTGCATCAGTTCATGTAAATCTTCCCAGGTTTTTCTGAAAGCATCCTGCTCATCATTTCTTATAGCACAATAGTATTCCATAACAATCATAAACCACAACTTGTTCAGTCATTCCCCAATTGATGGGCATCCCCTCAGTTTTCAATTCTTGGCCACCACAAAAAGAATTGCTACAAATATTTTTGTACATATAGGTCCTTTTACTTCTTACTTGATCTCATTGGGATACAGACCTAGCAGTGGAATTGTTGAATCAAAGGATATGCACAGTTTTTATAGCCTTTGGGGGATAGTTCCACACTGTCAGTGGGATATATTGAAAGAGCTTGGAGTTTAGAAGACCTTAATTCAAGTCTCCACTCTAGTACTCACCAACTGGGGAAAGCAATCTGAATAGCAGTTTCCCTATCTGTAAAATGGTACTGATAATTCAACTTGGGAATAGTCTGGATTGAAGTGATAGCTGAAACCAAGACAGGGGATAAGATCACATCAAGGAGGAAAGTATATGGAGAATTTTGTTTTTGAATCCCTGGACTCGGCACATAGTAAGTGCTTTAAAAAATTCTTTTTTTAAAAAAAGACATCCAGGTCCAATCTAATTTTTTACAGATAAAGAACCTGAGTCCTGGGGCAATAAAGTAACTTTCAGGGGTCATTGGTGGTAATTGGCCCAGCTGGGATTTAAACCCAGGTCCTTTGACTACAAATCCAATAACCATACTTTCTAATAATAATAGTAGCAGCTACCATTTATTTATTTATTTGTTGCTTCTTTTTTTTTTTGAGGGAGGAGGGCAGGGCAATTGGAGTTAAATGACTTGCCCAAGGTCACACGGCTAGCTTTTTGTGTTAAGTGTCTGAGGCTGGATTTGAACTTAGGTCCTCCTGACTCCAGGGCCCATGCTCTATTCACTGCACCACCTAACCCACCCCAAAGCAGCTACCATTTATACAGACCTTTAAAGTTTGCCGAGCACTTTGCATATATCATCTCACAACAACCCTCTGAGACGAGTGCTATACTTACCTCCATTTTACAGATGACAAAACTAAGGCAGAGAAGTTAAGTGACTTGCCCAGTCACATAGCTAGTGAACATATAGGGCAGGATTCAAACTCATTGTCTTCCTGACCTCAGCTGCAGCACTCTCTCCAGAGGCGGCCCTTCTTGAAGGCAACAGGAAGAATATGAATTAGTGTAGTGAACCTCGCTATGGCTAGGGAACCACAGGACCTGGGTCTGCATTATGTCTCTGGGCCTCAGTTTTCTCATCTGTTAAATGAGGATTCTGGACTAGATGACTTTTGAGATCCCTTCAAGTTCTGCTTGCCTCAGTTTCCTCACCTGTAAAATGAGCATTATAATAACACTTACCTCAAAGGGTTGCTCTGAGAATCAAAGGAGATGTTATTTAAAATGCTTAGTACAGTGCCTGACATGTAGGAGTCACTTAAGAGAGCAATGGGCCTGGAATCGGGAAGACTCAACTTCATGAATTCAAATCCAGACTCAGACAGCTGCGTAGACCCTGGGCAAGTCATTTAACCCTGTTTGCCTCAATTCCTCATCTGTAAAATGGACTGGAGAAGGCAATAGCAAATGACTCTAGTAGCCTTACCAAGAAAACAAACAAATAAAAAGCTTATTTTTTTTAATCCATGACCAAAATGAAGAAATGAAAACTCTATCAGTAACCCCTTGAAAAAATTTCAAAATCACTGATAATCAAGGCATTAAAATTAGCCCTAAAGTATCAAAGGTAAAGCCACTGAAAATTTTAAAAGACAAGAAAACTCATTGTTGGAAGAGATATGGGAAGACAGACCCACATTCACTGCAGGTAAAGCAGCAAAGTGGTTTAATTCTTCTGGGAAACAATTGAGAATTATGCAAGAAAAACTATTGGGCTATTCATGACCTTCGACCAGAAATTCCACTATTAGGGCTCTATCCCAAGGAATTATTAACAGAAACAGACCCATACGGACAAAAGTAATCACAGCAACATTATTCACCATAACAAAAAGCTGGAAACAAATCCTCCACCCAATGACTGGGGAGTTGGTTAAAGAAATTATGGCATATGCATGCAATGGAATATTACTGCTACTGAAGGAATGACAAATATGAAGAATTCAGAGAAACACAGAAAGGCTTGGGTGAAATGCTCCCTAGTGAAGAAAACAGAGCCAAAAGAACAGTATACATAGTGACAATATAATGTAAGCAGAAACCCAAAGCTCTTCAAATGCCAGGGTCAATGTTAGAAGCATCTGTCTATGTTAAAGAAGACATCTGGGGCAGCTAGGTGGTACAGTGAATAGAGCACCAGCCCTGGAGTTAGGAGGACCTGAGTTCAAATCCAGCCTCAGACACTTAACAATCACTAGTCCTGTGACCTTGGGCAATTCACTTAACCCCAATTGCTCTGCCTTCCCCCCTCCAAAAGAAAAAAAAAACACATTCCTCTTTTTTGCTTACAATGCACTAGACTGTTGTTCCCCCCACTTTGGGAAGACCACAGTTCAAGACTTGGCTATGTGATGGGGCAAGTCATTGAGCTCCCCTTGGTTTCTGTTTTCTCATCTGTAAAATGAGTGTGGTTAGACTAGATGGGCCATAAGATCCCTTTCAGCACTAGGTCTATCCTTCTATGCCGCTGGGCTTAACCTCTCCGTGTTGTGAGACAATTCTCTAAGACTGTAAGTTACAGAGCAAATGTCAACTTGAATTATTAGTAGAGGGAATTTTCTTACCTTATGCCAATAAATTGGGCAGTTAGTGACACAGTGAATAGAGTGCTAGGCCTGGAGTCAGGAGGACCAAGTTCAAATGAAGCCTCATACATGTGTTACCCTGCACAAGTCACTTAACCCTGTTTGCCTCGGTTTACTCATCTGTAAGATGAGCTGGAGAAGGAAATGACAAACTACTCCCGTATCTTTGAAAAGAAAACCCTAAATGGGGTCACAAAGAGTTGGACAGGGGGCAGCTAGGTGGTGCAGTGAATAGAGCACCAGCCCAGGAGTCAGGAGGACCTGAGTTCAAATCCAGCCTCAGGCACTTAACACTTACTAGCCGTGTGCCCTTGGGCAAGTCACTTAACCCCAACTGCCCTGCCCTCCCCCCTCCAAAAAGCAAAAAAGAGAGAGAGTTGGACACAACTGAAAAACAAGGTTCTCTTTTCTAACCCTTTCTATACTCACCACCCCTCCCCCCCAACTTCCTAAAGAAATCAATGGCTTCATAAGCTAAAAAAACTGGCTTCATAAACTATCGATTAGTTAGTATTCATTTATTAAGCTCCTATGTGCTAAGCACTAAGGATGCCAAGACAAAAGTCCCCAAAGAGCTTACATTCTTTTTTTTAACCATTTTACACTTTTTAAAATTAATTTTTTCAGTTAACAAAAATTGATCTCTCTCTTCCCCACTCACTCCACCACTGAAAAACAAAAACAAAATCTTTGTAATAAATATGGTCAAACAAAACATATTCCTGCATTAGCAAAGTCCCAAAAATTGAAAAAAAAAGTCACATCTTCTACAGGGAAACAATAATGCACATCTATAAGTATATAAAATAAATAAAAAGTAATTGGGGTGAAGGCAGCAGCAGTTTAGGGGATCAGGATGGGCTTCCCCATCCTGAAGGTAGTTCTTGAGCTGAGCCTCAAAGGAGAGAAGGGATTCTAAGAAGTGGAGATGAGGAGGGAGGGCATTCCAAGCATGGAAGACAGACCATGTAAAGGTACAGAAACAAGTGAGGTGTCACATGTGTCTTGTGGAGGAGAGATGTAAAATGATAGTTTGAGGGAGTGGTAGAGTCTAGAGAAGGTTTTTTCCAAGGATAGAAGAGACTTGGCAGTGTTTGTAGGCAGTAGGGAAAATACCAGTAGATAGAGCTTGAAAATTATAGAGAGGGATGCTTTAGAAAGAGAGAACAGGGCATGTAGTTACATCTGACCCTTGGCACTCACATCCCCAAAACACAGACAGTTTGGGAAGGAGCAATGCAAGCTGGGAGCCGGGTCTCCAATATATTACCACTGAGAATGAACTCATAAGAGACAGCGCTGACAAGATCAGACCCTCCTGCAAATAGACCCTTTCCTCTATTCTCTTTTCTTAACTTCCCTGAAATTAATCATCTGTTTCTGTAATACTCATTCCAACCCAGGCTGAGAGGGGACAGGAGACAGGGAGGCCCAGGAAGAGAATGCTTAGTTTGGGACTTGGCCCATCTGGATGGTCAAACTCAGTAAATCTTCAGCTGCCCATGACAGGTCCCTTGAACTGCATGCCCTGTTGTCTTCCCCAGAAGAGGGTGGATCTGAAAAAAGTCCTTGCTAAAAGAGCTCAGGGTTGGGGTAATGGGCATCCTGGGGAACCTAAAGAAGTCCCCACCTCCCATTTCAACCAAACACAGATGGGTGAGGTCACATCAGGCAGCTGGTTCCCTGCCTTGGGCTCTCTGCTATTTTCCACGGCAACTGGATTGAGGGCACTGGAGATGCCTGGGGAAAACCAGGCAGACCCCTGCTCTGGGGCTCACAGTGCCAGAGAGAGGACGCCAGCCTTTCCAAGCAGAGACAAAGGTGACCCTGGGAGAAGGCAGATACACAAAGAGACATGTCATTTCCACCTACCCTTCTCATTTCATGATGACAGACTGAGTTCCCTGGAATGCAGAAAGGACGCCAGATGATCAAGGACAGGACAAAGTGGGGTAGAAACAGGAGAGAGATGTAAATAAATCAACTTTTCTGGCTTTAAAATCATAGAAAATCAGAATTTGAAGGATCTTTAGAGATCACTTAGTCCTACTCTCTCATTTTATAGAAGAGGAAACTGAGGCCCAGAGAAGTAAATCAACTATGGAAAAGTCATACAGCTTATGGCGGTACCAGGACTAGAATTCTAGCTTCTGACTCCACAGCTCAGTGTTCTTTCCACTATATCACATGGCTTTTTCCTCCTTCAATAGATCCTGGATTTTCCATTTAGTTGTTTCAGTCATGTCCAACTCTTTGTGACCCATTTGGGGTTTTTTTGGCAAAGAGACTGGAGTGGTTTGCCATTTCCTCCAGCTTATTTTACAGATGAGGAAACTGAGGCAAACTGGGTGAAGTGACTTGCCCAGGATCACACAGTTAGTAAGTATCTGAGGCTGCATTTGAACTCAGATCCTCCTGGAGTTCTATCCACTGTGCTACCTAGATGTCCAGGTACAGAGTATCATTTGGTGTTCTGGAACTGAAGTGAGGAAGAAGAGTTCAGTTCTATTATCAGACATTTATCAGTTGTGTGACTCTGGACAAGTCATTTAACCTTTCACTGCTTTCTTTTCTTTTTTTAATGAGAGGTTATTTAACTTCTTAGGGCTCTAGAACAGTAGACTCAAACTCAAATAGAAAAGGGGTTCATTAATCTGTACATAAGGAACCCTTAGAGGGTACATTGACTTAGTTTTAAAATATAATGTTATCTTTGTTTTATTATATTTTAAATTATTTTGTTAAATACTCCCCAATTTCATTTTAATCTGGTTCTGGTACATGCCTGGTGTGTTTAACATCTCTGCTCTAGACAAGTCACTAATACTAATGTAAGGTGCATAGAAGGTGCTAATCTGTATTTGGTGGAGAGAATTTGGAGTTCCCTAGATCAATAAAACCACATGTCCAGTCGCCAGGCCCAGGGAAGTTAACACAGTCATTGTCAGGACTAGAACCCAGCTGTCTCTCTTTAGTATGCATCCCATATCAGTGGGTCTGTATGATGGGGTACATGCACATATGTGACATGTATATGTGTCAGTACCCATGGGTGCCTGATACGACTCTCTTCCTATCCTAGAGACCTTGACAAAAAACAGAAACCCCAGTCTATGCCCAGGAGCAAGACAGAAAACCCTGGCCATCATCTGAGATGAGAAAACAGAAACAAATCCCTTGTCCCAGCAGGCACCGTGCTGGGGTGACAGATGAGAGCTGGGCCAGACTGAGCTCCCTTTAAGACTCTTTGACAAAGCCATCCTGGTGGGAGGCTTTCTGTTTTACATGCCGGTGATCGCAGTCCTCTGCAGGACCAGAAAAGTGAGGAGAAAGAGGGAAGGAGAAAGATGGGGAGGAGCCCAGTGGGCCTAAAGGATTAGAAGAAGCTCATCTCTCTTCAGCCTGTCTGGAGAAAGGGAAGCATTAATGAGAATTCCTACCTCCTTTGAAGCTGGCAGTTGAGCACCATAGATCAGTGGCCAGGCAAGGGTGTAAGCTTCCTCCAAGTGGGGGATGGGAGGGGACTTCATGCAAAACCAGCCTTGGAAGGATGTTAGAATAAGGGGAGAAGAGACCTAGACCTGAGAGATTCTGGGCCTCCCCAGGCATGTCAAGAAAGCTAGAGTGTGTGGAGGTAGAAAGGAAGGATTCAGGGAGGAAAAGAAGGAGATGGCCAAGGAAGAAAGAAAGCTAATCAGCTGTCAGAATTAATTTACAAAGAAACACACCAAAGTGTTTAAAGTGGGAGGCTGGGATCTCCTGGTCCACTTAGTCTAGGTAGAGAGGGGACTGCATGTCAGGGAGCTACCTGGCTGAGTTCAGACTGGAGAGGAAGATGGGGGTATCTCTAATGGTGCCCAGGGTAAGATAGACTGGCTTAGCACACAGAGTACCTCCCCGGGGGTAAATGCTTCTACACTAAGCAAGGTAATGACTTGTTATGGAGCCTTTCAGTCATGTCTGACTCTTTGTGACCCCATCTGAGGTTTTCTTGGCAGGGATATTAGAGTAGTTTGCCATTTCCTTCTCCAGATAATTTTATAGATGAGAAACTGAGGCAGATAGGGGTAAGTGACTTGCCCAGGGTCACACAGCCAGTACATGTCTGAGGCCCAATTTGACTCAAGTGGCCCCTGACTACAGGCCTGGAGCTGCATCTGCTGTACCACCTTGCTGCCTTGGATTCTATAAATACCTGGTATGATTTTAAATATGATTACTATTATTATTGTTTCAAACCTTTATTAAGTATATTGAATGTACTAGAAACCCTGCTAAGCCTTGGAGAGATACAGAATGACAGAATCTCAGTTGGAAATGGTTACAAAGGGATTTTCTAATCCCGTAGAGAAAGCATGAGTGTTTCCTACAGTAAAATCAAAAAGGTGGGCATCTAGGCTCTATCTACCAGACAGCTAGGTGGTACATTGGATACAACATCAGGCCTGGAGTCAGGAAGATCTGAGTTCAAATTCATCCTCAGACACTCACTGGCTGTGTGACCCTGGGCAAGTCACTTAACCCTGTTTGCCTCAGTTTCCTCATCTGAAAAATAAGCCAGAAGAGGAAATGGCAGATCACTCCCATATCTTTGCCAAGATGACCCCAAATGGGGTCATGAAGAGTGGGACATAACTGAAAATGACTGAACAACAACGGAAAGGCTCTATCTAAACACCCCACTGTCTTCAGAGGGGAGCAGCCCATTCCACGCTGGAATCCCATCAGTGCATAGAAAACTCTTCCGGACATCAAGCTAAAACGGGCTTCTTTGTGGTTTCAGTCCAATAGTCCTAATTCTACCCTCTGGGAGTCAAACAGATTAAGTCTAATCCCTCTTTTGTATGACGGCTCTTCAAATACTGGAAGACAGAACTCAGAGGTTCCTCCCCCCCACACACAGACCCCCAAATTTCATCCTACTCTGCTCTTCTTAGGACTGAGCGTCCCCAACTCCTCCAAGTATTTGTTCCGTGACGGGATTTCAGGTTTCTTTCCCCTCCTAATTGCCTAGCTCTGGACATTCTCTGGCTAGTCAACATCCCTCCTAAAACACAATTCCCTGAACTGGCCACAACAATCCTAATGTGTTCACGCTGAGACAAAGAGAAGCCAGACCTCCTTTGTTCTGAACCCTGTGCCTCTATGGAGGCAGACTAAGATTGAATTCATGTTTTATACAAAGAGTAAGAGTGGAGTGCTGCCTTATGACTTAGATTAAAGCTGAGAAGGGGAAATAAGATAAATACATAGATAACTGTAAAGACAAAGAGGAATATATTTGGTATTACCAGCCTCTATGTGAACATAGAGAATGGACCTCACTGCTGGTTAAGGAGAATCAAGGAAGGCTTCAAGAAGCTGGGCTCTGAGGGCATGGGCAGACAGAGATGGGTATGGTAGGAACCAGCCCCTGCCACGTAGGTTGGGCTAGGTTTTCCTTAAAAAGGCAGGGAAGGGGTGACTAGGTGGTACAGCACCAGCCCTGGAGTCAGGAGGACCTGAGTTCAAATCCCACCTCAGACACTTAACATTTACTAGCCATGTGACTTTGGGCAAGTCACTTAACCCCAATTGCCCCGCCTTCCCCCCTCCAAAAAAGCAAAAAAAAAAAAAAAAAGGAGGGGGCAGGGAAGCTGTCCCTGAGACTCAACTGGTCCAATTCAAGCTGTAGACACAGCTTCCCAGGGATTCACTATATAAGAGGCCAGCCCACAAGGAGTCAGTGCCCCCTTCAAGACTTTCCAATTGTCCCATTACTGAGTAGGTAAACATCCTTCTGGCTGCTTTCCATCTAGAGTCAAGGAAGATTGCATCTACCTGAACTGGGCTGTATCCTTCCCATGCTACACCTAAGTAAACCTTTTAAATTTTTTTCTAATTATTTATTTATTTATTTTTAGGTTTCAACATTCACTTCCATAAGTTTTAAATTTTCTTCTCCTCCCTCCCCAAGACAGCTTGCAATCTGATATGGGCCCTATACATACATTCCTATTAAACACATTTTCACATTAGTCATGTTGCATAGAAGAATTATAATGAGTAAACTTTACTTTTGTTAAATGTGGGATGGTCTATGAATGTCTCATTTTGTTCCAGTCCTTAGCCTGACCCTCTAGACAGGTTTAAAACATTGGGTAAGAACAGGCTTTTGTTTTTTTGTTTTTTTCTGACAGGGGGAAAGGGGGAGGGAGATGGCAGGACCTAGCCTCACCTAAAACTAGCTCTGGTAATATCCAAGAAGTACCAACCCATTGGCAACTTTAATCTGCAAATCTTCCCCCCTCCCCCCACCCCAGCCTGGAGAATGCCAAAGGTAAGAGCAGGAACCTGGGGGTGGGAGGTAGGGAGGGGACAGGAGAGCAAGATTATCAGTTAAAAGTCTCCCAAGCTTCCAATCCTCCCAAGCTCCAAGCTTCAATCCACTTTCTCCCCACCCAACACGACACAGGGTCAAAGTGGCCTAGAATGGATTGTTAGCACAAGGAAATAACTAACCAAAGGGGAAAAAAAGACAATTTACACAAAGATACCTATAGCCAGCAGTGTGACTCACAAGACCGAAAAGCTGGAAATCATCCAAATGTCCAACAGTAGAGAAACAACTAAACAATACATAGCATATTAACAATTTTCCACACAAAATACCTATGAAAAATGACCATTACATGAACTATGCTTAGTAAATGTTTCTCACATTGCATTGCTGGACAGAATGGGATTGGACACCAGCACAGTGAAAAAAGCAGAGCAGACAGTGTGGACACACTCATCACAACTATATAAAAACACTTCCATGGTGCCTGGAGAAAAAGATGGCGAGAAATAGGGAGCTATAAAAATAACTAGTCTGCTTTTACTTGACTTCTTCGTAGGCAAAGATGATTAAGTGTGAAATTAAAACAATAATGACCCAGACACTGCCTTGAAGCCACAGTAGTCCTGAACTCAAGGGGACTGGAGGGAGGCAGCATCCCCCAGGATTCTAACGTAATCTATTGTCCCCTAGGGAATGCAGGCAAGATCCCAGGCGAGAGCAGGAGCAATGAAAGAGTTCCCTGCTGGGGGGAAAGGGACCGGGCTAAGAATGGTGGGGAGTGGGGAGGGGGGAGCCGCATCCACTCAGCAGGGAGAAGGATGTTAGGAAACAAACCCACAGTGTTTGCTGACATGGTAGGGGGGAGATAGACTAACACAAAAGCCACCCATTATCCTGTAATTATTGTCTCTCTTCTGCCTGCAATTAACGCCTGTCTGAGAGGCGGCTGTTGGGGTAAATAATGTTCGCAGGCATTAGAGTCAATCAGCCAGCTGAAGCACCAATAAATGTGCCCACTGCAGAGAGGCTCTTTGGGTCCCAGCTGGCAACTAGAAGGGAGGGCCAGGACAGACATATCCCTAGAACAGAGGACAGTAGGGCTCCAAGGACCAGCCTCAGCTCCCCCTTTAGCAGACCAACAGTCTTGCCCAGAATAAGCGGAACTGAGAATGGAGGAGGACATGGGATACTGGAACTAGCCCTTTCTAGTGCCAAAGCAGATGGGGTGTTTAAAAGATAGATGTGTGTGTGTGTGTCTCTCTCTCTATATGTGTATATATATATATATATATATATATATAGGATATATGTATGTATCCTATGTCTATCGTATATAGACACATACATATAAAATCATGTGTTTTCTGTATATATCATATATATTTCCTATATATATGCAAACGTGTATGTGTGTATATAAATATACACATATCTACATATAGATGGAGTGGGAAGGGGAAAATTCCTTGGGATCATGGGAGAGAGCAACCCTATGCCTCTGTGAGGGATTAAGAGATGGGAAGGGCAGTTTTACAAAATTAAGCAACACATTAGTGACTGACAGTATATGCAGCGTTCCATAGCCACAATCTCCCACCTCAGCAAAGAACTGGGAAGGGTTTATAGGTATATTTTCTCATCTTTTCTCCAGGGCCAAGCTTGGTCAGTGTAATCACACAACATTTGGTTTCATTTTTTGTTCTTTCTATTCATATCATGGGGGGGGGGGGGGGGGGGGGGGGTATAGGGGGGGGGGGTGGGGGTAGCGGGGAGGGATGCCTTAAGAGCCCTTCAGAGAATCAAGGAGGAATAGAGAGGCTAAGGCAAGGGCTGGTCAGCCTGTAGAACTGACTGCTTCTCTCCAGCAGCAGATCACAGCTCTGGGAGAGAAGCCAGTGCCAGAGATAGCAAAAATAACTCTTCCCCCATCAGAGGAAGAAAGGCTGGTAAACAGCCAATAGGAGCCACCCAAGCCCCTGCCCCCAGGGAGGAGGAAAGGAGGAAATGTCTGACAGTCTTTCAACTCCAAATCCAGACCCTGGTGACTAGTGTGAAAGCCACCCTGCCCCTCCTGGCCACAGACTGCAGAAAGGGATACCCAGCTTGCATAGCAAGTGATTCTGGAATAGCCTATTGACAGAAGGGAGCCATGGCTGGCAGAGAGACTTTCATATCAGGAGCATCAAATCATAATATTTTAAAGCTAGAAAATATCTGAGAGTTTGGGATTATTCTATAAAAAAAAAAACATTTTGTAGATGAGAAAAATGTGGCCCATAGAGATAAAGCAACTTGCCCCAAAATTCATCACAGAGTCAGGACTAGAACCCAGTTCTCAGGGCTCCCCAATCCAGTGTTCTTTCCACCTTACGATGCTATTGTTATTTTTAATTTTATGGATGTATTTTGGTTTTATATCACCTTTATTTCTGAATATAGCCCTTCCCCTTCTCATACCTAGTAAATCATCCCATGTATCAAAGAAGAAAAAGACAAATAGAAAAAGAAAGGAGTACTGCAGATGTCCTTGGCTTCATTTAGGCCCCATCTAAAATCCCACCTTCTACAGGCAACTTTCTCCAATCCCTCTTAATTCTAGTGCCTTCCTTCTATTAATTATTTCTCATTTGTCTTGTATATAGCTTGCTTTGTATCTATGTGTTTGCATGTTCTCTCCTCCATTAGACTATAAGCTCCTTGAGGGCAGGAATGGTCTTTTGCTTTTTTTCATTGTTGTGTTTTTATTCTCAGTGCTGAGCATAGTGCCTGGCAGGAAGTAGTTGCTTAATAAATGTTTATTGATTGAATGATATATACATTGTATATACGTATATATACTTTGTATATGATATGTACACATGTATATACAATAAAGCCAAGAAAACAGCTTAAAAGGGGAAAATAAAGCAGTTCTACAAAACTAAGGAACACATTAGTGACTCTGACAGTATATGCAGCATTCCACAGCCACAGCCCCCCACCTCCACAAAGAACTGGATATATTTTCTCATCTCTTCTCCAGAGCCAAGCTTGGTCAGTGTAATTACACAACATTTAGTTTCATTTTTTGTTCTTTCTATTCACATCATAGCAGTCATTTTTAGATCACACTCTTCTTACTAGGTCACCATAATATGGAACAACTGACCAAAGTAAGACTGAACCTCAACATAAAAAACTGAGCTATGTGGTGATCAGAAGCTGGCAGTTCTCTTGCTGGGATTAATATGGTTTATCTTTAAAGGTCAGGGGTGGGACAGCTTGGTGGCATAATGGATAGAATACTGGCCCTGGAGTCAGGAAAACCTGCATTCAAATCTGGCCTCAGACCTTTACTAGTTGTGTGACCCTAGGTAAGTCACTTAACTCCAATTGCCTCCAAAAACAGTCTTTCATTTATGTAAGTAAATAAGCTGAAAGGCACCGTAGCAGTGTTTATAGCAGGTCGTGTTTGGAGTTAAGAAGATCTGGGTTCCAGTTCTACCTGTGATAAATATACTAACTATGTGGCAATGGGCAAGCCTTTTAAGGGGCGTGGATAACTCTCTAGATCTCTAAAGAGAGGAAGTTTCCATAGCACGAGTTGGCCATATTGAATGAAATCACAGGCTAGGAGAGACAGATGGGTAAGCAAACAGCATCTGGGCTCCAGATCTCAAAGGGACCTTAGAGGTAATCTAATCCAACCTCCTCATTGACAAAGGAAGAAAATGATGCTTGAGGTGGTTAAGTGACTTGCCCAAGGACATAGAGGTGGTAAGGGGCAGCAGTTCATATAATAAAGAGCTAGAAGGTTTTAGTTGATCTCAATTCAATATGAGCTAGGGGCAATTAGGCAGTGAAGTAGATAGGGAGCTAGGCTTCAAGTCAGGAAGACTCCTCTTCCTGAGTTCAAATCTGGCCTCAGACACTTCTCAACTGTGTGACCCTGGGTAAGTCACTTAACCCTGTTTGCCTCAGTTTTCTCATCTATTAAATGAGCTGGAGAAGGAAATGCCACACCTCTCCAATATCTCTGCCAAGAAAACCCCAAGATAGTCACAAAAAGTCAGACACAACTGAAAACAACTGAACAAATACGATCTAACAATATGGTGGCAGCTAAAATGACAGTTAAATATGAAATGTCAGCTAAAAAAAGAGCAATAAATTTTAGGATTATAATATCCAGACCAAGGGAGGTGGTAATCCCACTGGAAGTACACTGATAGATCACATCTGGAAGGTATGCTCAATTTTAAGCAATATATTTTAATATTTTATCATCCATAAACTGAAGTATATCTAGAGAAAGGAGACCATAATGAGTGGTCTAAAAACCATGGCATGAAAGAAAAACCTAAAAAACTTTGAAGATATTTGTTCAGCTTGGGAGAGAGAAGAATTAAGCGGAGGTGAGGAAGCTGCTTTAAATATTTGAGAGACTGACACATGGAAACAGGATCCCACTCATTCTGTGGAGCTCCAGAGAACAGACATTACAGCTTAACAGATTTTAGCTAAGTATAGGAAAGAATTGTCCAATAGATAGGGCCAGCTATAAATAGGTTGGGTTATTACAAATTAATGCCTCACAGATTAACAAGCTCCTTCCACATTACTGGAAGTGTTAGAGTAGAAGCCAATTGACCACTTGGCAAGGGAAGTGGGCAAGTCATGTCAACAATGTGCCAGGTACTGTACCAAGTTCAGGGCATACAAAGAAAAGCAAAAACAGACCCCTGCCCTCAAGGAGCTCACAGTCTAATAATTATAAAGAAAGGAGATTCTGCTTTTGGGGGGATGGGAGAGGCCCCAAGGGGTGAAGGGGAAGTTGACTCGATGTCTTCTAAAATTCCACTCAAGTCTGAGTCTATGAGTCTAAGTCCTTTCTGTCTCATTCTCTCTGGAAAACACATGGTACAAAATGTTTACAATGAGCCAAGTTTGGCCTAGACTTGCCTGCTGATCTTGGGCGTGGGTGATGGGGAGAAAGTGACATCGCTGCCCAGACAAAAACTTGGCTGTCACTGCTCTGAACTGAGCCAAAAAAGGAATTGTGGGGAATATGCAAATAAGCTTCTATCACCACCTTCCCCCTCCCCATCTTCATTGACCCAGTACTTTCCCAAGACCTTCTACTTAATGAGTTTCTGATAGAGTCAGAGTAGAAACCTCCTCTGCTTGCTTCAGATTGATATCTCTGCCTGTCAAAGAAATATTAAAAATGTATGGGAGAGAAGCACAGAAAGGCTGCAGAACAATGGAGAGGATCTAGTCCATTCTGCTTCAGGGGAGAATGGCAAACAAGCCATCTCAATCCTCATTCAAGGGGAGAAGGCTGAGCCCTGGAAAGGTGGCTCTCCCACACAGCAGAGCCCTGCCTTGGGGGTTATCCAACTTTCAGCATGGGGTCCTCGGGAAACAGCCACAGATCAGTTCACCAAGCAAGGAGCAAGTCTCTGTTGAGTCCCTGTGCCAGACCCTGGGAGTGATGGAGCCACAGAGTGTGGTACCTCCTCTTAAAAGGCTGTTCTAGGTGGGAAGACAAGGCAAACACAGATGAAAATCTGGCTGGGCAATTTCTCTTTCTATTTCCTTACCTGCAGACAACAGAAGCAGGAAGCAACAGAAAGAAATGTGTACCCTGACATGGGTCCTGACAATATCAGGTGATCAACCTGGTGCTAATTCTCCTAAGATCCCATCCAGTGACCCTTGGAGGAAAAAAGTCCTGAGATTAAACACAGTGATCCAGAGGGAATCTGAATATTTAGAGCTGGAAGAAATTTGGAAATCATCTAGTCCAACTCCATCAATTTACAGATGAGGCCCAGAGCAGCAAAGGGAATCACCAAAGGTCAGAGAATAGAGAGTCAAGGTCAAACCAGGATCCTCTGATTCCAGAACCAGAGCTCTTACCGTTACACCACACAGTGGGATTACTACCTTCCTTGTTTGGGGATCGATGAGCTATGGAAACAACCTAAAGTCACATTCACTTTTTTGGTAACCACATCATTTAGTTTTGTCAATTACACTCTCTTCCAAGGCTCTTTTAAAAAAATGTTTTATAGATAGCTTTTAGCTTTATAACAGTCATTTCTATGGAGCTAGATATAAAAATCTGCCCCTGACCTACAGATTGAATCCTCCCCTTGTAACTAAGAAAAAAAAATTAAGCAAAAGAAGTTCCAGATATGGTTATATGTATATATATGACATTCTGCCTAGTAAGAAGGGTATGTATGCTTCATTATCAGTAGACAATCACTGGTTTTTCAGTTACTCCGATGTTGGCTACCTTTTTGAGTAATATTTTCACGTATGTTCTTATAGTCCTTGTCTATGGGAGAGGACCACTACATGTATATTAGTCTTTCGGCTCTGTTAATTTCATTCCATGTTAGTTCATATGCATCTTCCCATGTTTTTCTGAATTTTTGGTGTTCATCATCTCCTACCATATGATAATATCTCATTACATACATAAGCTATTTTTTCATTAGTTTCTCAATTTTCAGGCACCTACTTTGCTGAGTACTTCTCTCCAAGATTTCCATAACCACCCCCCCCCCTACACACAGAGGAATTATTATTAAGCCAAATCTTCCCCATTGTATCATGGTTCCATGCTCTGGTTCCCTTCAGTTAGGCCTTCCTAAATTAGGTGATAAAAGACTCTTAACTGGTTTCAGGACTAAGAAAAGTAGTAAATATGTGACCTCTACATCCTAGCTCAGGCCTCTTTTCTTGGCTTTGATCCTTCTGAAGGATTTAATCCTCCACCACTGAAGACCACCCTGCCCCGTCAAGCCAAGGAGGGGTGAATCCAATAGAATCTTGTACAGATCATAGAGATCAATATCTGGATCAATGGTTCCTCCCTTTCCCCTCTACTGCCCTCCATATGTCCACCTGCCAACGATTGCCCATAAAGCCTAAAACCCTCTCCTAGCAAACCACAATACCCAGAGGACCAATGATAATCAATCAGCAGGCATTTATTAAGTGCCTAGGAAGAGCCCGACATTGTGCTAAGCCACAGGAATACAAGTACTAAAAAAGGATAAAACAACCAGAGACATCAGAGAAAGTAGCCTGACATCCTCTCCCCTCCTTCCTTCCCACATGTATTCAAACCAAAGACACAAGCTTCTTGGAAAAGACTAAAAAGGTGAGGAATGGATGACCACTGGTCAGTTATATTGTAGAGGGTATTTCTGTTGAGGACCAGACTGATCCGATGGCCTCTGAAATCTCTTCCAAATCTGAAATTCTGAGTTTGTGGGTAGAAGAATGGGGAAGAGATAGAAAGGAGTTAATCTCACCCTCTGACTATATTCAGGGATTAGGCTTGGTATGAATCAATCAATCAATTAATTAATTAATTTTGAAAAATATATTAGGCATTCAATCAAGTCCCAAGCACTGTGCTAAACTCTGCAAATCCAAATCCAAAAGCAAGTTCCTGTCCCCTAGGAGCTTACATTCTAATAAGAGGAGACGATGGATTGATTTTCTAGACTAACAAAAGATTTAAACTTCAGTTAGGCCCTGACTCCTGACGAGGCTTCTTGACCCCCTCCCCATCCCTACTCCCACCTCCCTTCTATATACCCTTAGTTATTTGTGGGCACATGGGCACAAACATAGGTAGAAACTAGGCATGCTCTTCACACCCCTGTTTTCGTTCCATCGCCTCCTTCTCTCAGTTCCTTTGAAAAGAGGCCTCTACACTGTCTGGAGGGTTCTCTAGGCTGGCCCTAGCAACAGCTGGTTGTCTCTCCTCGATCCATACTCCCCCGTCAGATCCTCCAGGGAAGAGAGACATCTACCACCTGCCTGAAAACTAGGATCTAGTGACCAGCTGGGTAGCACTTGGCCCCTGAATGAACCATAACTATGTGGAGTCACTTTCATAAAGGAAGAGTTGAATGAATGCTTTTCTTCCCCTCCCCCTTCTCTCCCTTTCTCTCTCTCCTCTGCTTCTCTCTGCATTCCACCCTGTGGCAGAATGTTGCAATCTACCATTCATATATCCCAGCAAGGTTGAAGGGTGAGGGGGGCTGAGAGGAGGGGAATAAGAGGATTATGGTCAAAAATAAGGAAACTCAATCTATATGGGAGATCACAGCTTACTGTGCAACCTTATGCAAATAGGTCAGCTTCTCTGGGTCAAGGTTTCTTCAGCTATTTAAAAAAAGAGGCACCCTAGAAAAAAGTAGGGTAGAATTAAGTGGTCAGGGTGATGTAGTGGAGGCAGGAGACCTGGATCCCAGTCCTACCACCTAACTAACTATGTGTCCATGGACAAGTCACTTTACCTTCTGAGCCTCCATTTCTTCATCAGTAAAATGGGGATAAGTTGCGCCTCACAAGGTTGTTTCGGGGAAGATGTTTGTAAATCTTAGAGTGATGGCTGAATGGGATGGCTTCACTGGAACTCCCAGTGAGGAAATTCCCTCTCCCAATGCAGACTGGCCAACATTCTGCAATTTATAGTCTGAAAGAGTTGCTTGAGTGGAACTAAGAGGTTAGGTGGTTCAATCACACAACCAGCATGTGTCAAAGGCAGGACTTGAACACAGTTCTTCTAACTCTAAGACCAGCTCAGCTTGCTCGTGTTCTCTCTCTCTCTCTCTCTCTCCCTCTCTCCCCCCATACTATTATTATTAGGGAGGTGATCTTATAAACCAAATCTCTCCTCCTTCCTCACTGTCCTCAGTTCTCACCCATCACTTCCCTTCTTCCTAACACCAACTTTCCCTAAAGGAAATACATTATCTTCTAAGATTCTGTGCTCATGCAAAGACTTTGTGCTGCAGTGGAGCACTGAACTAATACTTAGAATCTAAGCATCTTGATTTGACCACTTATACTTATGTGACCTTGGCCAAGTCACTTAACTCCCTGTAGCTACCTCATCCATAAAAACGAGGGGTTGAGGCTAAGGTCCCTTCCAGATCTAAATCTATGACTCTATGACATTAATGTAAAAATATACACAATAATACTTGGATCAGACTACTAGCTCAGTACATCTAGATATACTATGCAACAAAATGATCTTTCTCTTATTATTGGGGAGGGGTTTTATTCCTTCCTTCATGTATACATATATAATATACACATTATATATATCACATAATATATTTATATATTATATACATGCATAATATAAATATATTTATATACACATGTTATATAATGCATTATACTGTATATTTATATACAACACATGTGTTATATAATATACATAAACGCACATATGTATTATGTAACATATTTGTGTTTGTGTGTATACTGTATAATATTTATTAATCATATGATATACACATGTGAATATAATGTTATATAGTATATAATATGCATATGTTTTTATATAAATAATATATTATTATTATGTGGGGACATTCTTTTTTTAAGCTATTTAGGTGGGCTTTGTATAAAGCACTTCCCTAAGGGAAACTGACTCATATCCTTGCAGCTAGGACAGGTGTGAAATATTTAATTGGACCCCAAGGGTTTGACTCACCCAGGCCTGCCAATGGGCAGAGAGCCAGAGGCACCCTAAAGCTAGAAACTGGGAACAAGTCAGTCAGATTGTCAGTTCTGAAGCAGAACAGAAAAGGAGTGGGGTTGGAGCACAGGGGAGGGCTGTCATGGATCCTCTCAAGTCAACAGTTGACCTCCACAAGCAGAGTCAAGTGGGATAGTAGATAAAGAGCCACCCTCAGAGTCAGGAAGGCTTGGGCTTACCTCTACTAAACCCTGCCTGTGTAAGCCTGGGCAAGTGATTTAACGTCTCAACCAACAACTCTCCATGAAACATTTAATATGTGCCAGGTGGGGAGCTAAAGGCAGAAGGGAAGGGGGGCAGGGGATACAAATACAACCAAAAAGAAAGATTGTCCCTGACCTTATGGGGCTTACATTTCAAGGAAAACAACACACAAAAAAGGAACTGAAAATGGGGGAGGGGAGAAGGGAGGATGAAGGTACCCAGCACCAAGAGCATAGTTTTGAATTCCATCAAGTGAGGGCTGGGAGGGGAATGAAGGCTAGCTGGCCTTCACAAAATGGAGGCTCCAAGAGGAATTCACCAATGGGAGAAAGAAGAGCAGACCTTCTAGAATGAGCGGCCACTGCAGTGGCTGACTATTTCAACAAGGAGGCCCCGGGCACTAAGGGGAGTTCCAGGATATCTAGTAGAAAGGTAGCATGGTTTTGAAATCCAGAAAGTAAGGAATGAGTCCAGGAAAAGAAAAAAAACCCACCTGTACAAGACTATAAATTACAGAACAGGTGGCAGTTGCATTGAGAGAGGGCATTTCCTCACTGGAGAGTTTCCTATGCCAATGGAATCACCAGTCTGGTCCAAACAAATATACAAAACTTTATGTTCCCAGGAGAAAGCATGACCCAGGTTGCTACGGCCTAGATGAGAATGAGTCACTTTAGCCCCCAAAAGTTGGGCCAGATATCCATGATTAGATTAGGAACATTTTAGAGTTAGATTCCATGCTCCTTTCTTTACTCTATTTTAAATTTTCCCATATTTGAGGAGGAAAGACTTAACTATAGCTGACATTTAGTGCTATGAAATGTTTTCATATATTTTCATTTGATTCTCATTAATGATTCCCACTAGATTATAAATTTCCTGAGGGCAGGGATTGTCTTTTGCTTCTTTTTGTATCTCCCACATTTAAAACTGTGCCTGACATATAGTAGGAACCTGATAAATACTTATTGATTTGTTGACTGATTGATTACAATTCTGTGAGGTAGGTAATGCAGGTATTATAGTCTCATTTTACAGATGAAGAAACTGACATCTATCAGACTGACTAACATGATAAAAGAGGAAAATTATAAATGTTAGAGAAAATTGGAACACTTATACATTGTCGGTGGAGTTGTGAATTGATCCAACTATTCTGGAGAGCAATTTGGAACTATGATCAATGGGCTATAAAATTGTATATACCTTTTGACCCAGCAATACCACTTCTAGGTCTGTATCCCAAAAAGATCATAAAAAACGGGAAAAGGAACCATATGTATGAAAATATTTATAGCAGTTCTTTTTGTGGTTGCAAAGAATTGGAAATTGAAGGAATGTCCATCAATTGGGGAATGGCTGAACAAGTTGTGGTATATGAATGTAATGGAATACTATTGTGCTGCAAGAAATGATGAGCAGGAAGACTTCAGAAAAACCTGGAAAAACTTCTATGAACTGATGCTGAGTGAAGTGAGCAGAACCAGAAGAACAATGTATACAGTAACAGCCCCAGTGTTCGAGGACTGACCTTGATAGACTTAACTCTTCTCAGGAATGCAATGATCTAAGACAACTTCAAAAGATGCACTACGGAAAATGCTGTCTACATCCAGAAAAAGAACTTTGGAGAATGAATGAAGATGGAAGCATACTATTTGCTCTCCTTTTCTTTTGGTCATTTGATTCTTCTTTCTCGTGGTTCCTCTCATTAGTTCTAATTCTTCTTTACATAATGACTAATGTGAAAATAAGTTTAATATGAATGTATAAAGACAGTCTATATCAGATTGCATGCCATCCTGGGGAGGGGGGAAGAGAGGGTGAGAGAAAATTCAAAACTCAAAATCTTATGGAAATGAAATGTGAAAGCTAAAAATTAATTACATTTTAAATAAAAAAGAAACTGAGTTTTAGGTTTTCATAAGGTCATAGACTGAGAGCTGGAAGGGTCCTTAGAGACCATTAATTCCAACCTTCCTCATTTGATAGAAAAGGACATTGAAGCCCAGAAAGATTAAGGGATTTGCCCAGGGTCACACAGCTAGAAAGCAATACCAGAAGTTAAGTGACTTACCCATATACACATTCCTCAGTACCAGCGTTAGAAATAAAATTCAGATTTTTCAGAATTTAAGTCTGGCATTCTTTCCATTTTACTGTCTACTTTCCTAATAAAGTCCATATGCAAATAGAGCCTGGTTTGGAAAACCCAACCTTGATCCTGGAATTGAGAGAAGGGGTCATGGTAGCAGAAAAGCACTGGACTTTGGAGATGTGGGGTTAAAATCCCAGCTGCCCCCACTTACTAGCTGGTTGACACTGGGAAAATCACTTGATGCCCTTGTGCCTCAGTTTCCCCACCTATAAAATAGAAATAATACTACTTGTACTACTGAACAAGGGTTGTCCTAAAGTATAAAAGTATAAACGTGAGCTAATACTAGTATTGCCCTGGCAAAGCCCAAGTACTCTGGGCCCCATAAAATTGGCTTGTTTAAATTCCCTGAGTTTCGGTTTCCTTGCCCATAAAATAAGGATAATAAACATTGTGTTACCTTCTTCACAGGGTTGTGTGAGGGCAAGTTCTTTACACACCTTAAAACATCATATAATGTATGGCTGGGGGAGGGAGGACAAGAGAGTTGGGGGAATAGTGCCAGTTCAGAGGCTAGTCAAGGATCCAGTGGCAGCAACAGAGAAGGAGAGAGCTGTCATGCCCTGCTTCTGTGCTGGATTACACAGTAAGAGGTAGTGTGTGTATAATAGGATGTACACGCAACAGCAGCATTTATAGAGCAATTCAAGGCTTGCAAAGTACTTTATAAATATTATCTCATTTAATCTTCACAATTACCTGGTGAGGTAGAAGCTATTATTAATCCCCACTTTACAGATGAGGAAACTGAGGCATACAGAGGTCAAGTGATTTACCCAGGGTCACACAACTAGTAATCCTTTAAAGCTGGATTTGAACTAAGGTCTTCCTGTCTTCCAAATCCAGAGCTCCATCGGGTTAGACTGGGTCTGGGGTTTGACTAAGTGATCATGTCTTTCCTGTTGAACAGTCATTTCTTTTACATACCAATGGGTCCCAATACTCATCTTCCTTCCAATATTTCCTTCTTTTTTTCCCTTTATGGTTGTTGAATCTACATTGTTGTGTGGATAGAAAGAACAATGGGCCTGGAGTGAAAGAGTCTGGGGTTTGAGGCTCAGCTCTAACACTGGAAGAGACCGGAGAGACCATATTGTCCAACTTCTCCACTTTACAGATTCAGTAACGGGGCCCAAGAAACATATCCTACAGAGATAATCAGTGTCAAGGAGGGTTAGGATTAGAACTCAGACACCTACATATCTAGTCTGAAATGCCATGATCCCATGTATAATCCCATTCCCCCAGCTCCATTAAAGTACTAATTTAGTCTTTCATTCAGCAGAGCATTAAGTTCCTGCTGTGTACATATACTCCACTGTTACTTGGCTGAGACATTCTCATTGGTGATGCAGTCAGTCCTTTAGAATGTGATAACAGGAGCCATAATGCAGCAGAGGTTTTATTTTTTTAATAGTATTTTATTTTTTTTTCCAATTACATGTAAAGATAATTTTTAACATTCATTTTTTAAAATTTTGAGTTCCAACTTTTCTTCTTCCCTCCCTTCCCTGCCCCCTCTCTAAGAGGGCAAGCAATTTGATAGAGACCGTATATATTTGCAATGAGCAACAAGTTTTCAAGGCCAGGATTAGAATAACAAGTCAATGGATAGGCAGCAAGCCCAACCTGAAGGGAAGGATTTATTGGCCATAAAACACCTTGCCCAACTCCTCCAGGAAGGAAGGACAAGTTTAGGGAAGGGAGTCATCCTGAGGTGGTCAGAGGAAAGAAAACAGGCTTAGTGAGGTTAAGAAATGGGCAAAAATCACAGAGCAAGACTTTGATCATAGAAGATGAGATCCAAAGGATCTTAGACATAACCTAGTCAAACTCTTTCATTTTACGGATGAGGAAACTGAGACCCAGAGAAATGGGACTTACCCAAGGTCACACATAAAACAAGAAGCAAAGTTAAGTTATTTAATTGCAAACCCAATGTAATTCAGGAGTCTGAACTTCTCTGCCTTTGTCCTTTGTTCCCCGTCTAGGTATAGTCCTCACTGTCATTCAACTCACTGCCTTTGCTCTCCAAGAGCATCATGAGAGCGATGTCTCCCCATCTCTACAATGGGGATTTATTTCAAAGTAGACCTTTAGTGCCACCTACCTCATTGGTTTGGTGTGAGGAAAATGATTTGCAAACCTTACAGTACTATTTGAATATCAGTCTCTATTATTGATTTAATTAATCCTTCCAATTCACTGTCTTGGAGAGATACCTTAAGAGCCTATGATGTGCTGGAGAGGAATATAATATTGGGGTCCATGCTTTATCTGATCACAATCTTTTATCCTTTATCCTTCCCTAAATGTTATGACCTTAACCCTTTTCTTGGCCTCTAATCCTAGTCTTCATCCCCACCATAAGTGCCATTCTCTCCAGCCTTCCCTTCTTTCCCACCTCCCCAACTCTATGCTGGCTATGCTCTCCACCTGTCTCCATCTCAGCCCCCTGGTGAATCAGTTCTATTCTGCACCCTCCTCCATCCTCCAGTCCTTTGCTATACCACTGATCCCAACTTGTCAAACCCCAACCCTGGATTACTCCCACTTTCTACCTTCCCTTTAGGTGCTACTAAGAGGACTTGGAGTCACATCATTGACTGGATCTACTACAAATTTGCATTTGTAGTGTATTAGTCTCTAATGTCAACGAGGCCCTGACTCTATCAGGAAATCATTCTATGCCTCCCCAATCAATTCACTACTATCCCCATCTCCACAAATCTCTTTCCAAATCTTTCCATCCTCTTGAAATCTTTCTCAACACACACCTTGCCCCAACCCTCTCAGCTGAGGACCTTATTTCAAACTTCACACACACACACACACACACACACACACACACACACACACACCCCAAGAGCTCCCTCCTCTCCCTTCTTCCTAATCTTACATCATTCAGAAATCTTCCTCCACAGTCTCCTCCTTTACCCTTGTCTCACATGAAAAGATAACCTTCCTTTTTGTCAAGGCCAGTCTCACTATATGTACCCTTGATCCAATTCCAGAAGATTCCTCCTTCTATTATCTTCATTCTTTGATCTTCAATATCTCTCTCCTACTGACTACTAACACATACATGGCTCCCTCACTCTTAAGAAACAAAAAACCTCATGTGATCCAACTATCCCTGCTGGCTACCAATTTATATTCCTCCCCTTCTCAGCTAAACTCTTTGAGGATGTCTAAATGAGGTACCTTCATTTCCTCTATTTTCACTCTCTTCCAAACTCTATTCAATCTAGCTTTTAATTGCATCATTCAATTGAAACTGCTCTCTCTAAAATTACCAATAATCTCTTAATTGCCTAATCAAATAGCCTTTTCTCATTGCTCATCCTTCTTGACTTCTCTGCAGCCTTTGACACTGTCAATGACCAACTTCAACCGGATGGATACTCTCTCCTCTCTAGGCTTTCATGACACTTTTCTCCTACTTCTCCTCTTCCCTGTCTGACCCATGCTTCTTTCCTTTGCTGGAACTACATCCTGATCACACCCACCAACCAAGTGTGTCTCGAGGTTCTAGGGAGGACTGAGGCCCTCTTTCCTTCTCCCTCTTTTTTTATCTCTCTTGGTAAGCTCACCAATTCTCAATGATCATCTCTATACAAATCATTCCCAGATCATTATATCCAACCTAATCCCTCTCTTGATCTAAAATCCTACATCATCAACTGCCTTCTGAACATTTTAAACTGGGTTTCCTGTGGCTTGTTTTGGACCTACAGGTCCAAAACAAAACTTATTATCTTACCTCCAAACTATCACGTCTTCCCAAATTTTCCCGAGCCCATTCCCATCCTCCCAGTTTCCCAGGACCACAACTTCACATCATCCCTGACTCCACACACCCTCATCTCTCATATCTAATTTATGGTCAAGTTTAGCCCTCTCTTTCTTCTCTCCACATCACACTGCCTCCCCCTAATGCAGGCCCTCATTACCTCCTACCTCAACTATTGAAGTTGCTTTCTGGGTCATCTCTTCTTACTTCAGGTTTCTCTCCATTCCAACCTATCCTCCTCGCAACTGCTAAAGAGTAAATTCTTAGTGGTTCCCTACTACCTCCAAGATCAAATACAAAATCCCATTTGGCATTTTTTTATTTTTTTTAATGGGTGAGTTCATCTCATTCATATTCACAGTTATGATCACTCACTGTGTATTTCTCTCTATCCTATTTTCTTCTGTTGATCCTTCTCTCTCTCTTTTCACCCTGTCTCTCCTCAAAAGTCTGTTTTGTTTCTGACCATCTGCCTTCCTTCATCTGCCCTCCCTTTCATCACTCTCCTTTCTCTTATTCCCTTCCCCTCCTACTTCCCAGTCTGGTAAGTTAATATGTCTATATCCAATCGAATGTGTATGTATATTTTTCCCTCTTTGGACCAATTTAGATGAGAGTGAGGTTCAAGCATTGCCCAACCCACCATCATTTTCTCCTCCACTGCAAAAGCTCTTCCTTACATATATATGGCATCATTTTAAAGATTTGACTCCAAGTTGGCCCCTTCCCACCCTTTTAGACTTCCTACATTTTATTCCCTTTCAGATTCTAGCTACATCAAGCCTTTTTGCTGCTCTCCAAACATGGCACTCACTCCATCTCCTAAGTCCATATGGGCCTTTTCACTGCTTTTCCCCTGAGTTTGGAATGTTCTCCCTCCTTTGCCTTCTTCAAGACCTAGCTCAAATGTCACCTTCTGCAAGAGGCCTTTCCCAGCCCCCACCCACTTCTGGTGCCTTCCCTCTGGGATTAGCTAGATATGCTCATTTATCTTGCTCTCCCCATCCCCAGGGCTTCCCTCTTCTCAACCTAACCTCAAGTGTTCAGCACTACCACTAACCATTGCACTCCCCTTCTCCCCACAGGGGGAATGGCCATGTCTGTATTTGCTGTACCCTCTGCATGGCCCTGATTGTCATCCCAATGATAATATTCATATAATCAAGTACTGGTTGCACTGGGGACTAAGATTTAAGGTTTCTAAAACAGGAGCTTCTCCCTAAGGCCTCACACCCTCAGGCAAGGCCTTAGGATCTCCATACATAATCTACAGTGAGTGCCTATTCCTGCCTTCCTCCATCCCTCTCCCTCTTCCCCCCCCCAACAATCATAGAAACCTGTTCTGATGGTTGAACCAAGACAGCCACACACACACACACACACACACACACACACACACACACACACACACACACACACACACACACAATGTGAATACACTTAATGCTTAAATTCCCATTCTAGCAACTTCCCTTCTCACCCAGACTGCTAATCATTCTTAGGGCTGAGAGTCAGGAGAATTGGGTTGGGCCCTCAGGTCTCTCCCTAACTTGCACCTTTATGAGGCTTTGGACAAATCACTCAGCATCTCTAACCTCAAACCTTCCCCTATTAATGTAAGGACAATTGGATCCACCCTTCCCTCTGATGAAAATAAGACTGATGAATAGATTAATTCATCTTTCACTCAACATGTCATTATTCAGAGCTTGCCCTTTGCATAATATGTATTGGATGATGATTGCACACAAAAGGTATAAAGAAGGCAGTGTGGCATCATAAAAATAATTGGTTTGGGAGGAAAGGAGCTGGGTTCAGATCTCAGCTCACCAGCCAGCTGGTTGTGTGACCTTAGCTAAGATACTTCTCTACCCCTTCTACTACCTTCCAGGCCTCAGTTTCCTTGAAGTGGTTAGATCACATGTTTGCTAAAGCTCCTTTCATCTCTAACTCAATCATCATTAATTAAACATCTGCTGCATACCAGCCACTGTGTAGGTGCTAAGACAAAGAAAAAATCTGGAAAACAATCTCTGCCTTCAAGGAGTTTTTATTCTACCAGGGGAACATCACGTGTTTATTTCTTTTTTTTTTTTTGGAAGTGAGAAGGCAGGGCAATTGGGGTTAAGTGACTTGCCCGAGGTCACACAGCTAGTTTCTCATGTTTATTTCCATGACCATCATCCTGGACTTTAAGGTGGGAGGTATCCCTGGAAGCTGCTTATGAGCTCGGACATACAGCCAGGTGAAGTGACTTGCCCAGAATCACACAGCCTGCACGTGTATGAAGTGAGCAGGATTCTAACCCAGGTTTTCCTGACTTTGCGTCTGCTGCCCTATCCATTATGCCATTCTGGGCACTGCTTCGTAAGCACTTTTCCCAACTGAATTGAAATCACAAACTCCCTGAGGGCAGTGGGCAGCTCTGTCCTCTTGAATGGCTTCCGTCTGTCCCATTCGCCTCCTAGCACCCAGGACTGTGGACACCATGGGCCAGGGCCTCCAAACCCCAAAGACTCGTCAATCAGTGCTATTTTTACTGTATCTGCAACGATCCATGCTGGACTATGCTCCTAAACCCCAGCCAACCCCTTGTGACCATAAATGTTCTTACCAGAAGGACCCCCAAAACGAATTCTTCCCTACCTGTCTCTCTGGCTCTCCTGATCATCCCTGAAGAGGGAAGGGAAGAGAGGGGACACAGGGGGTGCTCAGAACATCAGGGGCTTCTCTGCCTTCCCCTTCCCCCCAACTCCCTCTTCCCCCTCCTTAATCCTTCATTGGTTCTTTTAATTCTAAGGCTGATTCCCCTAGCTGACCCCCCCCTTCTACATCTTCTCTTTGGTTACCATGGCAACCCAGCTGGGTGGCTGCCAGTTACTATAGCAACCCAGCATGGCCGCCAGGCTGCCTTGCTTAAGGAAGGTCAGGGGACCAGCCAGGCTACCGAGCAGCTGGGAAGTTCCCGGCAGGATTGGCCCAGCCTGGGGGGCTACATGAATGAGAGAACTAGATTCCCTGCTGTCAGCGGACCACCTCTTAAGATGCTAGTTTCCTGAGAGACAGACCCTCCAAGCCCGTCCTAGAGAAAAGAGAATCAAGCAGTCGACTCTTCCCACTTCTCTCTGTCTGTCCTGGTCTTTTCATATTTTCCAAGCACTGCTCCAAACATCTCTCCTCTAGGAAGCCTTTCTGGACGTAATAAAAATCAATCCATACTCTCACTAATCCCTGTGCACTCACCACTCTCCTCCTCTTATCTCTGATACTTTACTATCTGGGTGACCACTCTAAGCCTCAGTTTCCTTTTCTGGAAAATGGGGATCATAGTACCTCTAGCACCTTACTTCAAAGGGCTGTTACGAGGATCACAGGTTCATAAATATAGAGGCTTAGAGGTCACCTAGTCCAAACACCTCATTTTATATTTGATCAGACTCAGAGGCAAAGTGATTTGTCCAATGTCTCGCAGGTAGTAAGTAGCAGAGGCTGGATTTGAACCCTGATCCTTCCAAATGAAATTATGTATACAAATTATATGCATAAATAATTACATATATATTGCTTTATAAGCTTCAAAGCAAGATTTAAACAGTTACTATCATTACACGCATGCATGCCTAATCCATGTATCTGAATAAGGATAAATACACTTACAGAATCACAGAATGTTAGAACCAGACTTAAAAGATGTCTAGTCAAGTCAATATATCAATTAACATTTATTAAGCACCTACTACGTGCCAGGCATTGTGCTAAGCACTGGGGATACCAAAAGAGGCAAAAGACACTCCTTACCCTCAAGGTGCTTATAATCTACTGGGGAAGAAAACATGCAGGATAATCAACTAACCAACCAATAAATATTTATTAAACGCCTACTTATGTGCTAGGGCACAGTGCCAAGCACCAGGGATACAAAAAAGGCAGAAAACAACTCTTGCCCTTAAGGAGTTCACAGTCTAATGGAAGTCCTTTTAATAGAATT
This sequence comes from Petaurus breviceps papuanus, assembly GCF_028583685.1. Lineage (NCBI taxonomy): Eukaryota > Metazoa > Chordata > Mammalia > Diprotodontia > Petauridae > Petaurus > Petaurus breviceps. Next base: position 30,183,211 of record NW_027187372.1, read on the forward strand.
TAAATAGTAAAAACTATATAAATATAATTTAAATTTAAAAGAATAGTCTTGAGCCTTCATTTTAGAGAGGAAGACCCTGAGATCCAAAGAAACTGAGGGACACATCGATGGAACTCTGCCTGCTCAGGCATATACAAACGTATGCATTCCTCCTGAACCCTCTCGAAGTATAGAAACACAAGTACCTCCTTTATGGATTATCTCTGGTGATGTTTTCCTCTGAGCCACCTTCCCTAGGTCATAGCACCAAAGAATCTTAGACCTAGGTGGCACCTGAGAGATGATTGAATCCAGCCTTCTCATTATACAGAGGAGGAAACTGAGGCCCAGGCCACACCAGAATTCTGAGTCCACAACCAATGCACTTTCCATTAACCCATCACCACACTCTGACAGAGGACTCATGGACATGTCATCTTAACAGTTATTTAACCAAAATATAAAATTGAAGTTCTCAATTTTGAAATGTGCCCTAAAGCCAGAGGTGACTTTGAGTATTTGATGCTTCATACAGTCCGTGCCACTGTGGAACATGGATGCTAGAGTTTAATCACATATATTCCAGACAATCTTTAACTAATACGAATCTCATCTTTCCTTTCAAACTGTAACCTCCCTGAGGACCAAAACTGGATCTCTATGCTCTATGCCAGGGAGATAGTCTCTACAGATCATTCCTGGGGCTGGATAGGAGCGGTAGGGAAAAAAATTTTGACCCAATGTGGAGAAAATTAAACTCTTAATGGTTAGGGTTGTCTACAAATGAAAAGGATGCCTCTACAGAGAGGGAGTCAAAGAAAGAAGTACCAGCAGAGGCCACATGATCAAGGATATTAGAAAGTGGATTCTTGGTCAGGGCAGCTAGGTGGTACAGTGCATAGAACTCCTGACCTGGAATCAGGAAGTCCTGAGTTCAAATTCAGCCTCAGAAGCTTACTAGCTGTGTAACCCTGGGCAAGTCACTTAACCTGGGTTTGCCTCAGTTTCCTCATCTATAAAATGAGCTGGAGAAGGAAATGCAAACCACTCTAGTATCTTTACCAAGAAAATCCCAAAAGGGGTCATGAAGAGTCAGACACAACTAAACAACAGTTTGGATAAGATGTTCTTTGAGGTCCCTGCCAACTGTCAGAGGCTATGATTCCATGATTCCTGAACTGTTCGAGTGAGCCTGAATCAGAGGAAGGCAGTTTCCCTGAAGTTCTACCCTAGCTCCATTACATTGGCAGAGTTGGCTGGTCCCCCAAGAATCCAGTTTATCCCCTTCCCCCCTGTGATTCCCTGGCCCTGCCTACATTATTCCCTACCTCTTTTCTTCTCTGTCTCTTGTCCTTCAGCCCCCCTCCCTTTCCTCTACCTCCACCCCCACCCCCACCCACTTAGCCCTTATTATGAAGAACCACTTAAGGAGAAAGTATCACAAACAAGAGCTCAGAAGAAGTTCTCAGGAAGCTGAGGTGAGGAAGGAAAATGTTCTAAGCAAGGGGGGACAGCCAGGGAAAAGGCAGATTCTAGAGATGGCTCGTGGTGTGGAAGTAGCAATTTGATGGCCAGTGTTACTGGACTGCAAGGCACTAGAGAGAAGTGAAGTATAAAAAGACTGGAAAATAGGAAGAGGTCAGGATGTAAAGACTCTTTAAATGCCAAACAGGATTTACATATGATCTTGGAGATAAGGGGGTCACTGAGATTTCTTGCATTGGCCTAATACTCTATAATTTTCTTTTTTTTTTTTGAGGGGGGAAGGCAAGGCAATTGGGGTTAAGTGACTTGCCCAAGGTCATACGGCTAGTAAGTGTGTCAGGTGTCTGAGGCCAGATTTGAACTGAGGTCTTCCTGACTCCAGGGCCGGTGCGCTATTCACTGCACTACCTAACCACCCCTCTATAATTTTCAAAGATTTTTCACCTATGGAATGAAAATTAATCGACTAATCAACAAACATTTATTAAGCACCTGGGCAACCAGGTGGCAAAATGAATAGAGCCTTAGACCTGGAGTCAGAAAAACCTTAGCTCAAATTCAGCCTCTGATTTACTTACTGCAGGGTGGCCTGAGGCAAGTCACTTAGTCTCTGTTTTAGCCTCTCTTTGTAAAATGGGGGTAATAATAGCACCTACCTCCCAAGGTGGTTGGGAGGATAAAATGAAATACTTGTTTTGTGAAACCTTAAAGCTCTATATAAATTATAGGTAGTAGTAGTAGTAACAGTAGCAGCAGCAGTAGTAGTAGTAATAGTAGTGGTAGTATCACTATGTATAGGCAATGTGGCAGGCACTGGGCATATAAAAACAAAGAATGAAACAATTCCTTCTCACGGGGAGCATATACTTTAATGAGAGAGAAAACAAGTGCATTAGATAAGCATATACAGAATACAAAGCAGTTCAATCCAAGGTAGTCAGAGAGGGAGTACACTAACTGGTAGAGATCAGAGAAGGGGTGTATGTGACTCGAGCTGTGTCCTGAAGGAAGAGAAGGATTCTATGAGGCAGAGGTGAAGAGGAGGCATATATCAGCCTGTGCAAAGATGGGGTGTCACATCTGATAAACAGAGAAGGGGCCAGTTTATTCAGATCATACAGGGTGACAGATTAATATAGTATGAAAATGAAAATATATTTTGTGACCAGGTTGTATTTGGCTGTAAAAGCTGAACAGGAGAGTTTATATTTGATCCTAGAGGCAAAGGGGAGTCATTGTAGTTTATTGAGTATGGGAATACCTGCACCATGGGAAGATCTGCACTTCAGGAAAATCCCTTCAGCAGCAGTATGTAGGATGGGCTGGAGTGACCTGAGGAAGGGAGATCAGTCAGAAGGCTGTTGCGATAATGGAAGGTGAGAGGTGAAGAGGCCCTAGACTAAGGTGGGAGCTGCATGAAAAAAGAGGAATCAGATGTGATAGAAGTAGAAACAACAAGATTTGAAAATGAATTTGGTACACTCCAGAAGCAGAGCTTGAACCCAGGTCTCCTGAACCAGAGACCAGCACTGTCCTCACCACACCCTGTTGCTTTTCATTGGGGCTAATAGGGAATGCAAGCTACCCCAGGACAATATCACCAACACTAAGGAAGTGACTGGTACCAAATAAAATCAGAAAAGCATCCCCACAGCCAAGAAGCTTGGAAATACTAAACTGACTAATTGATAGGACCAAGCCAATTAATAATAATAATGGCTAGCATTTATATAGCACTTAAAAATGTGCATGGGGTTGTCCAGTTGTTTTTCAGTCCTGTCTGACTCTTGGTGACCCCATTTGGGGTTTTATTGGTAAGGATACTGGAGTGGTTTGTCATTCCTTCTCCAGCTCATTTTACAGATGAGGAAACTGAGGCAGAGTTAAGTGACTTGCCCAGGGTCACACAGCTAGTAAGTGTCTGAGGCTGGATTTGAACTCAGGTCTTCCTGACACCAGGCCCTATGGTCTATCTCCCGCACCACCTAGATGCCCTTTAAGATGTGCATAAAGCTTTACAAATATTACCTCACAACAATTAGTAAATATTAATCTTCCTCATAGCCCTGTAAGGTAGGCTCCATTATTAACCCCATTTTACGGAGAAGGAAACTGAGGCTGAGAGAGGTTAAGTGACTTATTTGCTCAGCATCACACCCCGCTAATACGTGTCTAGAGCAAGATTTGAACTCATTTTCCTAACTCCGAGTCCAACTGTGCTACCCAGCTGCCTCTGAAGTAAAAAGGCTGATGGAGAGCCCATATCAGATTGCAAACTGTCTTAGGGAGAGAGGGGGAGAAAACTGAAAACTTATGGAAGTGATTGCTGAAAACTAAAAATAAATCATTTATTTTTTTTTAATGATAAGCAAATTGTAGTCACTGAATAAATACTTGTTGAATTGAAAAGAGAATAAAAATAAAGAGGCTGAAATGAATAACCTCTGAGGTTACAGTTCTAAATCCCCTGCTCCTACAATGGATGCAATTCGGTCATGGAAAGAGGGCTGTAGCCAGGGTCAGAAGAAGAGGGTTGGAGTCCCAGGTCAGCCATTTGCTATTCATGTAGCAGTGGGCACATCCGCCTCTCTGAATTCTGGTCCCTTCACCTGTAACACAGAGGCTTGCCTTCTCTCACTCACAGGGCGGTTGTGGGAAAAGCATTTTTTAACCCATAAAGCAAGTGCTCCAGCAAGAGAGGAACTGAGGACATCCCCAAAGTCTTGGTGCAGGTGTAAGCTTTCACTCTGAAAATGCTAAGACTTTGGGGACACCCTCTGTTATCATCACAATCAAAGCTGCCTTGGTTCACAGACAGAGTAGGAAGCTGCCTGCCCAAAAATATGCCTTCCCTGCTGATCAGCCGCCATATCTGAAATTCCCATCATTAGTCACCCCTTTAAAAATAGACCCTCACGTTCAGAGATTGCTTTACAACTTTCAAATCACTTTCAAATACATTATTTCAGGCTGTCCTCACACCTACCCTGTGAAGCAGACAAGACAGATATGATTACTACTATTTTACAGATAAGGAAGCTGAGACTCTGAGATGTGTGTGTGTGTGTGACTTGCCCAAGTCACACAGACTGTCCTTGAAGGAGATAGGGCTGGAATGGAAGTCTTCTGGCTCCCAGGACTGTGTGGTATTTTATGACATGACCCTCTCTTCAATTAAAGCACTGATTCCACAGGTATAGTACTAAAACAATACATGCTTCTTGACCAGTCTTGGTCGCAGAGAATAAAGGTTAAAATAGCTTCCTTCTTTTGTAATAGAGGTGGGGGGCCACAGGTTTGTCATAGTATATGCAATGACAAAAGTAGCTGGTCTTTCAGGTGGTTTTATTTAAAGTTGTTTTTGTGTGTGTGAGGGGGGTTTAAACAAGGAGGGGTTCTGTGAAGTAGGATATATTAAGAAAGCACTAATATAAAACAAAAACTAAATAAATATGTAACTTTTTAAAGGTATACATATTCCCAGAGATGGGGTGACCTATATGTTCCAGACTTTTCTTATATGCATTTAAAAAAAAAACAGACCTATGATTTCAGTGATATAAATAATTCTCAGAGAGGAAACACTCTCTACCAATGCAGATTGGTACCTGTTCTGCAATTCACAATCTTAGAAAGTGACCTAACAGCAGTGTGCTGGGCAGGGTTATGCTGGACCCAGTTCAAACTGGTAGCTCCCTAGAATCAACTGTTAAATTTTCAGTGTGAGCATTTACATCTCAGAAATCAGCAAACACTATACATCAAACTGATTTATTGTTTTGCTGATTGTCTCGATGTTAAAAAGATGGAAAAAATGTAAATAATGCAGATTAAACTCTAAAGTATGCCCTGTATGCATTTCCCATTCCCCCACCCCCAAAGAGCCAGTTGTTAAGCTTTTACTAGTACACAGCTGGGTATCTAGGTTACTAAGAAGTTAAAAGATTTGGCCAGGGTCAAACAGCCAGTATGTTTCAGAGCTGGGACTTGAACCTCAATCTTTCTAGCTCTATCCATCATTAGCCCAGATTAATTAGTTAGATTCGCTGATGGCTTGGAATAAAGAGAGCAAAACCAGAAAGAAATAAGACGTAGGACTACGAAGATTTGATTTGTTCTTCAGTCATTTTTCAGTCATGTCCAACTCTCTGTGACCCCATTTGGGGTTTTCTTGGCAGAGATTCTAGAGTGGCTTGTCATTTCCTTCTCCAGCTTATTTTACAGATGAGGAAACTGAGGCAAACAGAGTTAAGTGACTTGCTCAGGGTCACACAGCTAGTACATGTCTGAGGCTAGATTTGAACTTAGGTCTTTCTGGGTCCAGGCTCAGCGTTTTATCCATTATACCACCTATTACCTTCTCTAAACTTCTAGAGAATGGATAACTTTGCCAAGGATGAGTAGACCAGGGTGTGGCAATCAGTGGGGAGCTTTAAATGATAAAAGGGTAATATGCCAAACTGGGTTCCAGACTAGTAGTAGTAGCAGTAGTAGTAGTAGTAGGAGGAGGAGGAGGAGGAGGAAGAGGAGAGGAGGAGCAGGAGTAGTAGTAGTAGTAAGGAAAATGATGATGATGACACATTTATATTGTGCTTACTACCATGTTTCCCCGATAATAAGACCTATCCCGAAAATAAGCCCTCCCCTTACTGTGTAAGATTCCTCTAAAATAAGCCCTCCCCCAAAAATAAGCCCTATTGAGATTGCTACTGTAGTGAAGGTGATCCCCTGCGCTACACGCTACATTATGGTACCCTCTGTATGCACCGTCCCCCCCCCACCCGTGAAACGCATGCTGCGCTCCGAGCTGCATCCAATCAGAGCTGCAGCAGTGAGTGAGTCATCCTGTTCCTCCCCAGTGATTTGCTTGCTGGCGCCATTGAGAGCAGTGCCGCGGAGGAGAGCTGAGGCAGGACAACATAAGCCCTCCCCTGAAAATAAGCCCTCTGGTGTTTTTCTTTCCAAAAAATTTAATAAGACAGTGTCTTATTATTGGGGAAACACGGTATGTATCAGGCACAGTGCTAAGCACTTCGTGATCATTTAATTCTCACAACAACCTGAGGAGAGATAGTTGTTATTATCCCCATTTTACAGATGAGGAAACTGAGGCTGAGAGCAGCTAAGTGACTTGGTTAGGGTCACAAGTGTCTATGGTTGGATTTGAACTTGGGTCTTCCTGACTCTATCCGTCACACCTAGCTGCCCCTAAAGTAGCCAGGTAAAGAACTCAGAAAGAGGGAATGAAGCAAGAATTGCTAAGCAGTCTTGTGGAATATTTTTTTAGCTATTCCTAGGGTCAGCCCTGTCTGCAAACTTTCCTGCAGCTCCTCTCCCTAGCTTTCTGCCAAAATGTTTGTTAGTCTTTTTAGAAGATCCCTGCAAAGGTTAATCCATCTCCCTAACTCAAGGCAGGATCACTCCTTACCCAATACACACAGAGAACACCCTATCTTGAAAAGCCTCTAGAGAAAAGCCTTCTACAACCTCCTTTCGTTCCTAGTTCTAGAGGTTCACAGCCCTGGAAGTTGGGAGGTGCTGCTTATGGTCTAACCTCAGACTTTCCTGCTGCAGCCTCAGCCTGTTCCCTGTTTTGTTTTGTTTCCCTGAAGAGAAGGGCCTGGGTCCTTCAGGGAAGGCTCAGCACCAGCTCTGAATAGATTCCCTTCTCATTCTTTTCCTCCGGGCCCCAAAGCTGACTGGTTCACCTGGAAGAGTCAATCAGAAGGATGGGCTCTCTCCCTTGCAGGAAATGGAGCCATACTATGAGGAGCAGAGAGGCTGGCTTCTCAGCTGGCAGCCCTGCTCTCACACATGAGCATCTTTGTAATTATTTCATTCACACTGAGAAGCATGGATCCAATTCAATAAGCCAGACAGACACGAAGAGAAAATCAGAGCTCGCTCCATCGTCTTACAATCGGAGAAAGGCAAAAGCAGAACCTGGCAGCAAAGCCCCTATTGTCTTGCACTCGAGTAATAACCAGCCAGGATTAATTACACCTCAGTAATAACTCACTTATCACATCTCTGCTGACTGGAAAGCCCGGGACTTTCAGTAATTCACATTCACAGCTCAGCATTACATGCTGTTGGGATGAGGGGAGAATCATCTCAAGACACAGGTTTCGTTTAGAGATACTGGCTGGGGTGATTAGATTCCCCTTCCCCTCCCCCTGTCCCCAACTGGCTCTAGTCTGTCCCAGCTTCTGCCAAACACCACTGTGCTTCAGTGGTACCTCCTCGCTTCCCCTCCAATGGCATCAGAGCCTCTGTGGTTACTGAAATGCAGTCGCCTCTGGGTGGAACACAGCAGCTCTGATGATTATGTAACACAAAGTAGAAATTCTTCTCATCCTTCCCTCCTCCCCTTACCTATGTGAGATGTCTCAAAGCCTCTAGGAAGCACAAGTTCTGCCACCAAATCCTATAGCCCAGGGATTTCTAGAACAGGTGCAAATCCCAAATTTTGGAGGGCAGGTCATACATGGTAGCCCACAAGGGAAAGAGTCTATTCAAGCTGCTAACGACCCCCAGAGCCCTGCCTGCTATCCACATGTCAACTAAATTTCCCATCCCCCACACCAACCAAGCCTAGCATCCCCCCTTCCATCGACAATGAGAGTAAAGAGAGTTACTGGGGCTTTAGGAAGGGCTGGAAAGCCCAATGACCAAGTCCAATTAATGACATGGAGTCTAGACCTTCTGCCTTCCCTGCTACTACATTCTGTGCTACCAAAGCTCACCTCATTATTCTTGCATCCTGGGGTTCTCCTTTACCCCTGCTCCCATAAGCCTTTTTTTTCTCTCTCCCTTTCTCCAGGTCTCCTGATGCCTGGATAAAAAGCCCCTGGCAGCCTCTCCTCCCCCACTACCCCCACTCTCCCTTTTTCTCTTTCCCTTTCCTATCTTGGCTTCTCTCCCTTCTCCTTAGATCCCTTCTTCTATTTCCTTATAGATATAATCATATATATATATATATATATATATATATATATATTTCCTTATATATATATTCACTTCCAGCTTTTCCACCCAATGAACCCCAAGGCTCCAACCAGCAATCCCATGACTTCATCATGACCAATTCTATCCCTTTACTTAGACCCCCAGCCCCAGCCCTGTCAGTTGCTCACATCTTTCAAGGGCCACCCCCAGACCCCAAGGATCTTGAGGGAATTCATGAGACCTAAGTCCTGGCACTAACAACTCACAGGAGGGACATCCCTCCCTGGAATGCTGGAGGGGGTCACCTCCGGCAATTCCTGAGATGGTCCCTGGGCACTGGGCCCAGCCCAAATCAGATGGACACCTGTGCCAGCCTGGAGGGCCCAGATGAGGACCCAGAGACCTCAGCTGAAAGCCGCCTCCACCTCAGAGCTTTCTATATTTATCGTGTCTTCCCCCAGGGGGCTATAATTAGCATCTCCAGCCTCCATGATCCCCAAGAAAAGCTGCCAGGGATGCGAACCCGGCAAAGTGGCATGTACCGCAGTGCAAACAGTCCAGCTCTCTTTATGCCAGAGAGATGCCAGCCCAACTCAAGAGCTCAGCCCTCGCCCCCCCTTCTCCGGACACACACACACACACACACACACACACACACACACACACACACACACCACCTCCTCTTTGGTGCATCACAACAGACTCGGACTCACCGGTTCTTAGGTGGGAACCCGCGCTGAATGAATCTTTAGCGCTCTCCAAGCATCCCAGCACCCCCTCCCCCAAGCTCGCTCCAGCTCCAGCTCCGCTCCAGCCAGGGTCCTCCTCCCCCCCCCCCCCGCCCCCCGGAGTCCCCTCCCCTCTGAAGAGCAGAGCTCGGGCTCAGAGGGCTGACTAATCAGTCATCTCTGTCTCCTGGCGGGTCCCTGGCGCGGCGAGAGGATGCTGTTGTAGCGGCTGCAGGACCCAGCATCTTTCCCAGGCTGAGGCAGCTGGGCATGCTCATGGGCCCCCAGCGGGGATTTGAGAGCCACGTGATTCTCTCTCCCTGAGCTGTCACTTAGGATCAGGAGTAAATAGTCCCCCGAAAATGTTTAACTCTGTCCAGCCCGGCCACAAGCTGATTACCACCCGCGATGCCTAGGGAGAGAATGGGGAGGCTCGGCTCAGCATCACCAGCAGCGAGGTCGGCGGGGCCTGGAGGGCCAGGAAATGGTGCCCTATGCCATATGGGACCATCTCAGGAATCGCCGGACGTGACCCCCTCCAGCATTCCAGGGAGGTGTGTCCCTCCTGTGAGTTGGACCCAGGTCTCATGAATTCCCTCAAGATCCTTGGGGTCTGGGGGTGACCCTTATTAGAGGGCTAATAATTAATAATAACAATAATAGGAATAGCTAGCATTTATATAGCACCTACTATGTGCCAGGTTCTGTGCTAAGCACTTTACAAAATATTATCTCATTTGAGCTTCACAACAACCCCAGGAGGCAGGTGCCATGATGGCCATTTTACAGATCAGAAAACTGACGCTGACAGAGATTATGTGCCTAGCCCAGTGTCATAGGACTAATAAATTTGGGCATTATCTGAGTTGCCAATGGAATTAGCTGCATTTTTGCATTGGTGAGAGAGGACAGGAATCTAAAAACTGCTTAGTTCTTTGTCTGGCATCATGGGAATGGACCCAACCTGCTGTGGCAATCATGTAAGCCTGTTACTGCCCACCTCAGATAAAGGTACCACATCAGATGCCAGCAAAACTTGGCACCAAGCATCTGAATCCCTAGTGAATTCCCCCAAGAGCTCTGCTGCCCTCATATTCAGGAGGAAGCAAGATGCAATGGAAAGATTGCCGTATTCAAATTTTGGTTCTGTTCTGTTTGAGTTTAGGCCTCAGTTTCCTCACATGTAAAAAGAGGGAGTTGGATGAGATGACCCCTAAGGTTCTTTCAGCTCTAAATCTATGATCCTATGACTCCTGAATCCTCATAAGACATCAGCAGCTAAAGGAAATATGCTAACCTAGCTTTGTGATGCAGTTTACCAAAAGTATAAAAGAAAGTTCCTAACAAAACTTCTAGGTGAGGGGGTTAAGCTCTTGTCCCAATCTGTGTTTTAAACCAGAAGCATCAAACATGTAGCCCTCAACAATCCCAAGCACAGCCAAACTAGAATAAAATTTAATTGAGAAATATTTAACAAAACAAATAAAAATATAATAAAACATAAATAACATAACATTTTAAAATTAAGTCAATATGAAGCCCACAGAGAGCCTTACATATGGATTAGTGGCCCATATTTCTATATGAGTTTAAGACCACTGCCTGAGCTGGAGACAAGAGAATGGACCAGAGCACCTCTTGGGGTCATTTCTGGTTCTGGGAGTCACAAATTATGAAAGTACCTTCAAAATAATCTTTTTTTTTGAGGGGGGAAGGCAGGGCAGTTGGGGTTAAGTGACTTGCCCAAGGTCACACAGCTAGTAAGTGTTAAGTGTCTGAGGTTGGATTTGAACTCAGGTCCTCCTGACTTCAGGGCTGGTGCTCTATTCACTGTGCCACCTAGCCACCCCCAAAATAATCATTTTTAACATAATAATAACTGACATCTATATGATGCTTTATACCCATTTTCTAATTTGATCTGTGAGACAGCTCTGTGAGAGAGGCAGGGTAGGTATTTTTATCTCCATTTTACAGATTAGGAAACTGAGATTCAGGAAGGTGAGATTATTTCCCAAAGATCATATAGGAAACTCCAGAGTTCAGCTCACATCTCCTGACTCTGATTCTAGTGCTCTTCCCCAAGAGGGAAGGCTAAATGAAGGGCCCTCACCACCTAAAGGCACCTGAAGAATATTTCACCTTTTAAGAGCTGTATACAATAGAAACCTCCCGGGCTTCACTCCCAAGATCTAGCTATGGCTGGCACAGGGAAGGGTGCTAATTAGCCTCAGTGCATTGGGCTGATGGGAAGAGGGGGCAAGGAGGAAACAAGAACAGAACCTGGAACCTAAGGTCTAGGTCAAAGTCTGCTGTGTTCTATCTATATGACTCTGGACAAGTTACTTCACCTTTTTAGGACCATTTCTTTATCTGCAAAATAAGGGAGTCAGTGATTTCTCAGGTCTTTTCCCACTGAATGTCCTATGATTCATATCCCTCCAAAGAAAAATCCCAGGAGTGAGTAAGGAATTATAGAAAGGACCCTTATAAAGGAAGACACTGTCCTGACTCTAGAATTAGGGCAGGCTCCATGCTGGTGGGTCTTAGAACAGAGCTGCACACCCCGCTGCATAGGAGGCGTACAGTGAGATGTGCCTCATTCACCCTCCCCAAGTGCAGCCTGAAGCCCGAAGCCCAGTGGAGATTCCAGCCTGGAACCTCACCAGCTTCCTAAAGACCCAGCCCTACACTGAAGGGAAGCAGAGTCCCAGGGGCAGGAGATGGGCCAGGGATAGCCAAAGAAGCCCAGCCTGCCTGCCCTGTCTCCTCCAGGAGCTGGCAGGTACTGCTTAGTCCAGGTCTCCAGAGAGTGCCGTTGGAGGCATCCACAGATTCACATCCACAAAGATGGCTCTGGCAAGAAAAGTCTGGCAAGAAAAGAGGTGGAAGGTGAGAAACGAAATCACTCGATAGGGCCAGTAGCAGAGACAGAGGAGAGAATCCAACGCCCCAGAGTCTCCTAGGCTTGAACACACATTTCTCAAGCAGCTTGAGAAGATCTGACAGACGGCCCTGCTGAGAGGGTTTCCTCTCTGGCAGACAAGGAAAGGGTAAGGATTCTGAACAAGTGTCTGAGCTGCAAAGGAGAAAGCAGGGCCACACTTGTTAACACTTCTGGGGAATTTGGTTTGTATTGGGAAGCATTGGAAGGCAAAGGGAAAAGCGAGGGTGGCTATGGAGTTGCCAGGAGGTAGAAGGACTTCATTAGGAAACGAAGAGGCTGTGAGAGGAGCCGCAAAGACCTCACATCTGGAGATCTAGACAAGAAGTCGCATGGTCTAACAGTCAGCCTAAAGAAGGTAGATTTGGGATAGAGACGACCTGGCTACAAATCCTAAATTGCTTCTCATTCCCCGTATGATCTTAGATAAGTCACTTCCCCTCCCTTTTGTTAGCTGTAAAAAGTATAGAGGTGAGCCAAGACAATCCTTAAGAGTTCTTGTACCCTCGGAAAATGAACCCATCACATTCTCTTTCTATTACTGACTTCCATATTATTAACGTGGAGAAGTTATATATTATGATCTAAACAACAGGTCCAGGTAGGGAAACCCTGGAGGGGGAAGGGTCCAGTAAATGAAATCAGCCACCCAAAGGTGCTTTGATCATGTCACACCCACTCCAAATATTTCTCTGGCTCCCCATTGCCCACAGCACAAAGGTCACGCTCCTAAACCTGATATACAAGTCTGTCAGGTTCATCTTGACTCCAACCTACTTTTCCAGACTTAATTTCTACTCTCCTCCCCCTGTACAAATGCTTTCTGTACCATCCTCCCAACTCCATGCTGACTTCCAAACTTCACACCGTTAGTCAGATTCTTCCCAATCCCATCCCACCCCCCTCACACTTGAAATGGCCTCCGCCCTTCTTTCCATCCATCCAAATCCTACTCATTCTTGAAGCCTCAGCTCAAGCCCCATATGTTCCATTAAGACCTCTCTGATCACCCAAAATGACTTCTCTATTTTCAAAATGAAAAAATAAATAAAATTGAGATGGGATCTCCCTAAGTTACCACTGTGTCCCTTACAGGTCCAATCTCTCTGCTGACTGGCACAGAATCTTTTGACCTACTTCATTTGTGACCTGGGCAAATTTACCCCTCCTTAAGCAGCCTGGTAGCCCCATCCATCCCCAGGGTTACCATATTGGTGCTGTATTTAGTATGGATAATAAATTAGCTTACCCGACTACAAATCAGAACTTGAAAGCTGAAGAGAGTCACCTGTGACAGTCTACCAGCAGAGATTTCAAGGGTATGCCATGACACCAGGATCAAATTTTCAGATGACACAAAACTGGAAGAGATAACTAACTCCCTGGATGACAGGATCAAGTTACAAAAGAATACCTGAAATGATACACCAAATCTAAAATTCTGACACTTAATAAATAGTCATAATAGCTAACATTTGTACAGGACCTACTATGTGCCAGGAGCTGTGTTATAAGGGCTTTACAATTCTTTGGTCCTTATAACAACCTTGAGAAATAGGTACTATTATTTACTCCACCTTACAGATAAGGAAACTGAGACAAACACAGGTTAAATAGCTTGCTCAGGGTCACACCGATAGTAAGTGTCTGAGGCCAGATTTGAAAGCAGGGCTTCCTGATTCCAGGCCCAGTGCTCCATCTACTGCACCACCTAGATGCCCTGATTTTTAAAAGGAATTAATAAATAAGTATTTATTAAGTACCTACTATGTGCCAAGCTCTGCTCTAGGCACTGGGGATACAAGGGCAACAAATGAAAATGAGTCCCTAAACAAGGAGCTAACATTCTAAATGCAAAGTCTAACAATGTTCAAAAAAATCAATCATACGTGTTTGTTCAAGAAAAACAAAAGCATTTTAGTAGCCTGCCCTGGGTCAACAATACGACACTGTCCCTAGACTAGCTAATGCAGACTGCATTAACAGAAGCCCAGATTCCAGGAAAAATGAACATGACAGTCCTACCGTTCCCCCGTCCTGGTGAGACACATCTGGTACATTCTATACAATTCTAGATGCTACATTGGGTATGAAATATTGACAAGTCAGAGGATTTCCAGAAAAGGGCCACCAGGATGTTAAGATTACATCCTGGGAAAACTGGTTGAAGGAACTGGGGATGGAGACCATAAGATGATAGCTAACTTTATGTACTTAAAGTACTCTAAGTATTTAAAGTCATGTGTAAGAAGAATTGGATTTCTTAGAATGAGCAACAATGGGCAGGGTTTGAAAGGAGGCAGATATTCAGCTCAGCTTGGGGGAAAACAATGAGAGCTGTCTAACAACAAAGTGGGCTGCTTCAGGGGGTAGTAAGTGACTCACCATTTGTGTTCTTGTTGGTTAGTTGTTTTTCAGTCGTGTTCAACTCTTGGTGATCCCATCTGAAATTTCCTTGGCAAAGAGACTAGAGTGGTTTGCCATCTCCTTCTCCAGTTCATTTTACAGATGAGGAGATTGAGGCAAACAGGGTTAAGTGACTTGCCCAGGGTCACACAGCTAGAAGTTTCTGAGGGCAGATTTGAACTCAGGAAGATGAGTCTTCCAGACTCCAGGCCCAGCGCTCTGTGCACTATGGCGCCACCTAGCTGCCTTTTCCCATCACTGGAGGTCTTCAATGGAAGAAGACTGACCATTTGTCAGGAACATTGTAGAGGGAAAAATGCTTAATAAAACTTAAAAGTGCTAGATGAATGAATATATTGTTGTTATTATCTTTATTATTATTCTTTCTCATTCTTAGCCTTTTCAATAGAGTTCTGGAATCGTACTGGGATGAGTTAATATCACTATAATAATTTTAGCTGAGCATTCATATAGTGCTTACTGTATACCAGGCACTGTGCTAAGTGCTTTACAAATATCTCATTTGGTCCTCACAACAACCCTGAGAAGCAGATGCCATTATTATCCCCTTTTATAGTTTAAAGAAACTGAGTCAAACAGGTTAAATTACTTGCCACAGATTAAAAGTATCTGAGGCTGGATTTGAACTCAGGTTTTCCCGACTCCTGGCTCATCCTGCTCATTATTTCACATCTAATATCTGGCATGGGTGAATAAAATAACTGTTTTTGTAATTAAAATATTGGGATGCCAGCTCATTTTTTATAGGTTTACTGGAAGCATCCTCAGGATACCTCTGGTGACAGGCAGGATGATGGGGATGGTCAGTATACCTCATCCTGTTTCCACATGATTCTGTTTCCTCCTGCCAGGTCTTCATATTTCGAAAACATTTTATTTCATATAACTTGAAATTATGAGAATCTGGTGCGGTGACATCTGTTAAAAGTGTTGTCCTTAAATGTTTACAGATTGATGTTAGATCTGAGCAAATGTAGACAACAATTATGTCAAGGATAATGTTTCCAGTCCCAAACAGTTTATTTGTTGAATAGGCAAGAGTGTTTTGAAGTCTGTATTTATCATGCATGGATTTGTCCTGTTAGTTTATGAAAGAGATAAGCTTCTGACGGATAATCCTGACCACCAGGTTGTGCCTTGGCAGGTATTTGGAAGGCCCTTAATTTCTGTAGCTTGAAGTGATGCATTGCTCAGGAACCACCATTTCCTTGCATAATCTGCATCAATCAATAAGTCAGGGCTCCTTAAAGATAATCTGTCTGTAATGTCTAGTGGCAATGACCTGCTCATTGTTATTATATCAGGTGTGGGTTGAACTAAATGGCCTCTGAGATCTTTTCTCATTCTGAGATTCTATGTCTGTCTCTGATTCTGTGAGCTGGAGATGTTTATCCTGGATAAAAGAAGATTTTGCTCCAGACCTGATAGCTGTCATCAAGTATCTGAAGGGCTGTTTTGTGGAAGAAGAATTAGGCCAGATTCACTTGGCCCCAGAGGACAAAACTGGAATCAGTAGGTGGACATTTAAGAAAAACAGACTTTGGTTTTAATGTAAGGAAAAACTTCCTGACAAATACAGTTATCAAAAAAAAAGTTCAGTGGGTTCCCGGGGAGGGAATGAGTTTCTACTCGCCAGAGTGGAAAGGCTGGGTGTCCACTGGTCAGCTACATTAGAGAGGAGATTCTTGTTCCAGTGTAGACATGATTGCCTCATTCAGGTTGGACCAGATGCCTCCTGAGGTCTCTTCCTTCTCTGAAAGCATGTGAACCTCTTGGGCATACATCGTTTCTATCCCTAAATTCATAGTATTTGAAATTATTGGTTATCTTTTCGTGTATGGACTTCTATATACCTATGGAGTTTTAAAGTGGGAGAGGACCTTAGAAGTATTTATCATGATCCCCCCCCCCACTTTACAGTTCTCTCCCCAAGATTTGTTGTAAGTGACTTGAGGGAAGGGACTGTATCTTATTTATCTTTGTATTTTCCATAGGGCCTAGAACTGTGTTCTGCAATTAGTCTATGCCCAATAAATATTTACTGATTGACCAAAGTGAGAGACCAGAGGCATGAGAAGCCACAATGATGGATCCTAAAAAAAAAAACACAATTTGGTTTCCTTAATTCTAGGTGACCTGGCAGATGTGAGAGCGTAAGGAAAACTGGGACTGTGACTAGCAAGTCTGATCCTCAGGGTATCACAAAAGACATACTCTAATCAACTTTTTAAGATAAATTCAATTGAGGGAGGAAACTCAAGGACCTTAGGACACAAGGCAAAGTGGGAGGAGAGACTCTGGGACACTGGAGTTAGGGAGACAGAAACCTAACTACAAGGATACGTGAGGCAGTTACCAAGGGAAGGGAGAGGAGCAGGACCCACAAGAGAGGAGTTAACCTGTAATGGGACTGCCAGGGCACACAGGGGGGAAACAGGACCTTTGGTAGTGCTGCCAATATCATCTAAATTTTGGCACCCTGAGGCAAAGTCTTGACTGCCCCACCCTCTTTGTGCCTCTTAGAAAAGAAAACCAGTCAGGCAGTAAAATAATTCAGGTCGCCATGACTGCATATACAGCCTTGTCACTGATAGATAACTTTGGGGAGGAGTAGGAAAGAGCATGAGGGAAAAAAAGAAACAGTAAAGACACATTCCATGATCATAAAGATAAGCAGAGAGGGAGGGAGTCTGCTTCAAGTATCCAGCTTACACTGAAGAGGGGGAGACTCTGCTTCAGGCGTCTCTGCTCAGGAACTCTTGGACCTGAGAGAGGGGCCTTCAAGCATCATCCAGGCCAAGTCATGCCTTGGGAACTGTTCCAATCCAACAGATACTTACTATTTACTCCTTGAGGGCAGACGTTGTTTTTGTCTTTCTTCCTATCCCCAAGGCTTAACATGGTCCCTGGCACACAGCAAGAGCTTAATAAATGGGGGCGGCCAGGTAGCACTGCGTTACTCGCACCGGCTCCAGTGTTGAGAAGACCTGGAGATCGAATCCCGGGCTCAGACACTTAGCATCCACCCAGAAACACCTGGCCGTGTAACCTTGAGCAAGTTACTTAACCCCGATTGCTTTAAAAAAAAAAAAAGACCTTAATAAATGCTGAACTTACTGAGAGCAATGTGCTAAGGACAAGGG
Organism: Petaurus breviceps papuanus; assembly: GCF_028583685.1. Classification (NCBI taxonomy): domain Eukaryota; kingdom Metazoa; phylum Chordata; class Mammalia; order Diprotodontia; family Petauridae; genus Petaurus; species Petaurus breviceps. The sequence goes on from NW_027187372.1 coordinate 30,200,865, forward strand.
GAGGAAGGAAGTTTAGATAAAACACAAGTCCTGCCCTCAGGGAGCTTACAGTCTAGTAGGAAGATAAGACATGAACACAAGTAGATAGAATATTACATGAGAAGTGTGTTAGAGGATTACAAAACAAGGAGTAATGAAATAATCTTTCCCTCCCAATGAGTGAAAACTCTGTATTATTTATTCATGTATTTGCTAAACTGGGGCAGCTACAGTGGATAGGGTATGGGGCCCAGAGTCAGGAAGACCTGAGTTCAAATTTGGTCTCAGACACTTACTGACTGAGTGATCCTGGGCAAGTCACTTAACCCTGTTTGCTTCAGTTTCCCCATCTAGAGAAGGGGAGAAGGAAATGGCAAACCACCCCAGTATTTTTGCCTAGAAAAACCCAAATGGGGTCACAAAGAGTCAGACACAACTGAGAGACAACAATAACTAAAGTGAGTTTGGGAGAACACTTTCCTAGAGTAAGGGCAGAGGACGCAGCACCTGCAGACAGCCAGACTCTCAGAGCTGGAGCCCGCTTCATGCCTGGATCCCCTCCATCACATTCCTGACATGAAGTCATCCAATTTCTGCTTGAATACTTAGAGCGACAAGGAGCTCAGCCTCTGCCAAGCCTTTTAATTGACGGATGTCCCTAATAGTTAGAAGAAAGTTCTTTCTAACAGATTATATGGAAGAGAAATCTGTCTCATTGTAACTTCCATCCACTAGTCTCTAGTTTTACCCTCTGGAGCCAAGTAGAAAAAATTCAATCCATCACCCTGTAGCAGCAAGCACCCTAGCATACCCAGGATGGCTGCAAGCACGGGTTCCTAGATCTTTCTAAAGGAAAGCAACTCAAAATGGGTTAACAATCTTGCTTTAATCAAACATATGTCATTTACCTAGTTCTGGAGAAAAAGGTCAGCATCCCGAACTGTAGATAATACAAACAAGTTACAAGCAGACAGAGAAACAGATCAGCAGACAGGTTTGCAGCTGTCTGACCATTACATCCATACCCTAGTCAGTTACTAGAGAGGGAAGCACCAACATCTGAGTTTTCAAAGCGGGAGGGGGGGGGGGGGGGGGGGGGTGGGGGGGGGGGGGGGGGGGGGACATTCTCTGGGGCGGGGGGAGGGGGAAGGGACAGGGGGCTCAACAGCTGCCCAGAGTCTCATCTGGTCAAATCATACAACTCTTCTCAACATGAGCCCCAAAGCAAAATCTCACATCAGGGTTTATATAGCCTTCTCTTGGCTCAGAGAATGTCACAACCCTTTTGACCCACTGCCCAATCACAAAGCAACAAGGTGTGGGCATTCCTGAAAAACAAGCCTCCTGCCACAGGCTCCAGGTGACCACATTAAGCCTATTAGAGGGCAGAGTATATTTTCAAATCAAGGAAGGTTCTCAGAGTCATTTAAGTCTATCAAAGGTCCTAGGAACAGGGAAGATCTTCAGATTTCCATTCCTATAACACACCCCTGTGATAGCCTTTAGATGTCTTAAGACTGATGCTGAAGCTAAAATCTCAGAAACGAGATCAGTGGAAGGGCAGCAAAGATGGCTTTGAAATAAAAAAAAAATGAAGGTTCAAATCCTACTTTTGACAACATATGTATGACTTTGGGAAAATCACAACCTTCCTGGGTCTCCATCTTTTTACATGGTTTCCCCATTTCGTAAAATGAAGGAATTTGGATTAGCTGGCCTCCAAAGTCTCTTATAGCTTTAGATGTATACAGTCCTGATCCTGCGTACAGCCTCCTTGTGGCAGGGCTCTTCTCCTTCAAATCTTCTTCTTACAATGCTTAGTAAAGTCCAAGATATATAGACAATTATCAGAAATACATAATACTATATAAATACATAATAACCCAAGTCATTTATGAACAAATAAGTGGTCAAAGAATACGAACAATTTTCTGAAGAATTTTAAATGTTAACAATCCTATGAGAGATCCTGCCAAATCACTAATAATAAGAGAAACACAAATCAAAACATAAACATTTCATCTCTTACCCAGGAATTTTACAAAGATGATAAAAGAATAATGAATATTGGGAGGGTTGTAGAAAGGCAGCACATTTGGGATATGTTGGCCAAGCCATGGATTGGTGCAACCATTCTAGAAAGCACTTTAGAATAATGCAAAGAAAGTGATTAAAATGTCCATACCATTGGAACAGAGATTCCACTGCAATGTATATATCTCAAGGAAGTTAATGACAAAAAGGCCCCATTAAACCAAAGCATCCATTGTTGTTTATTCAGGTTTGACTCTTTGTGATGGCATTTGGGATTTTCTTGGCAAAGATACTGAAGTGGTTTGCTATTTCCTTCTCCAGCTCATTTTACAGATGAGGAAACTGAGGCAAACAAGGTTAAGTGACTTGCTCAGGGTCACATAGCTAGTAAGTGTCTGAGACCCATTTGAATACAAGTCTGGACTCAAGGTCTGGTGCTCTATACACTTCACCACCTAGCTGCCTCCCCCAAAAGAAAAACACAGTAAATAACCAAAGTCCAACAAAACAAACAAAAAATGATATGGAGTATAATATCCAAAATATGCATAGCAGTACATTTTGCAGTAACAAAGAACTGGAAACAAAATAGATGTGCATCAGTTGGGGAATGGCTAAACAAATCTGTGGTACATGAATGTAAAGGAATGTTGTGATGCTGTAAGAAAATGACAAACATGATAAATATAGAAAAGTGTGGGAAGAATTACATGAACTAAGGTAAAGTGAAGTAAGCAAAGACAAGAAAACAATATATACAATGACTACTATGATATAAATGGGAAGAATAACAAAACAATTGAAACTGGATGCTGCAAAATTACATTGCCCAAGCTAGACCTCAAAGAAGAGATATAAGAAGGCATTTCCCTCCCGCCCCACAGACCTCCCCACACCCTTATTTGCAGAGGTAGCAGAGTATGGGTGTGGAAGGTTGTATATAACATTTTGTCTGTGTGGCTTAGTTTTGCTGAACTGTTTTTTTTTTTTATTTTTGCTATAAAGGCTGTCATGGGAATGGGATTAGAGAATAGGGCAGGACGTGTTGGAAAATGTAGGCAATGTAAAAAAAATTATATTGATATATTTTATTTTAAAAAGAAAGAGACTAACAAAGTTTTATTTTTAAAAAAAATATGCTTAGGGGGCAGCTAGGTAGCACAGTGAGTAAGAGCACCAGTCCCAGAGTCGGGATGACCTGGGGTCGATTCCGAGCTCAGACACTTAGAACCCACCTAGCAACACCTGGCCATGTAACTTTGAGCAAGTTACTTAACCCCAATTGCTTAAAAATAAATAAATAAATAAATGAACAAACAAACAAATAAATAAATAAAAATATGCTTAGGAGACATCAGTCCAAACAGAAGAAAGGGGCACAAAAGAAATGAGGAAGAAGAGAAAGATGAAAACTCTAGACATTTGGCATCTGATTTGTTTTGTTTCAAGAAAGTTCTAGAAAAATATACTACTCAATATGACATGGCAAAAGAAAGCAAACTTCACAAAAATCAAGACATGGTACTAGTCTTTTGCAGAGTCTAATCAGAGGTGTCCCTGACCATCATTAACAGGTGGACAATGAATAAAACCACTGAAATCCATTTGAAAGACTCTTTTTGTATTTCATCAGTTCCTTGAATTTGTTGAGGTCATCTAACCCCCTCATTTTACAGTTAAGGAAACTGAGACCCACAGAAACTAATTAACTTGCCTAAGGTCACACAAATAATAAGTGTCAGAGCCAGGATGTGATCCTAGGTCCTCTGGTTCCAAATCCAATCAATCAACATTTATTAAGTGCCTACTATGTGTCATGCATTGTGCTAGGCAGTGAGGATACAAAAAGAAGAAAAGATAGTCTCTGCCCTCAAGATACTGTAATGGTAATGGAAATTTGAAGATCTTCCCTTCCCCTTAATAAACCTAAGGGAATTTGAAGACCTTCCCTGATTTGAAGATTTTCCCTGCTCTCTAAAAGACTGAATGTAATCACATGGAGCCTGCAATGGGAAGAGTCTGCTGAAGAGTAGAGCAGAGTCCACAGGAAGCTGGGAGTCAGAGTAGCTAGATGGTGGGAGACAGAAGAGGCATTGGGGAGACAGCTAGACTTGTGAGTGTTTATTCATGAGAAGGCTAAAGGATGGTGTGGCTTCCTGCTGTGCTATGGTATATTAACTTTTGAGGTGCTATGATGGATTTGACTTTCTGGTGTTGGAATTTGGTTTTCTGGTATCTGAATAAATATTTTGCTTCTGTCCTCTATATGGAGAGTCTGTTATATACCAGTATATTTACAGTCATTGTGGGCACTACAAATATTGCATTGGTGCTATAGGTGCTTACAATCTAATGGGGGAGACAACATGCAAACAAGTATGTCCAAAGCAAGCTATATACAGGATAAATAAGAAATCATGAAAAGAGGAAGGCACTAGAATTAGGAAAGGTAGGGAAAGGCTTCCTGAAGAAGATGGAATTTTAGTTGGGACTTAAGCCAGGGAGGTCAGTAGTCAGAGCAGAGGAGAGAAAGTGTTCCAGGCATGGAGGACAGCATGAGAAAATGTCCACAACAGAGAGATGTAGTGTCTCGTTCATGAAACAGCCAAGAGACCAGTGGGAACAATTTTTCCATGTTCTATGTCCCAAAAGGATGTAAGCTTGGGGAAGAATTTTTCTTTGAATCCCTATCACCTAGCACAGTGACATGTATACAGCTGGTGTTTAACAAATGCTTTTTTAAATTGAATCCTGTCTCCTCCCCACCTCAAGTCTTCCTACAGTAACCTCTCCCTCTGAATTCCTGTGACCTTTAATAGGTACTACTTTGTATCATTAGTTATTTTTTCATGTATACTAATATTTTTTCCCTTGCTTAACCAAAAACTTACTAAGGCAAGAACTGTGCCAGCCTCAAAGTATATGCTTTGGTTACCTCTTTGGGCAGAGAGGTAAGGCTTTCCCTGGCTCTGGCTGAAACCAATTAAAAATCTTTTAAAAAAAATTTTTATTCTGAACTTCACAAATACAAAAAAAATCAATAAACAAAGAAAAAGAGAACTATATGTGAAACCACAAATCTCTATTACATAAAGCTTATTTTTAAATGTATATAATAAATTCAACATGTTATTTTCAAAGCTATCCTGTTTGTCTGTGTCTCCTTCTGAACTTCCTTCTGGGCATTCTAAAAAGACTTCAATGACCTTCCCTTCTTTCTTTCCTTCTTTTTTCTGTTATCATTATCCCTAGCTCCCCTCTTCTGTCCAAATGAAGAAAAAGAAAAACACAGTAAAAAAAAAAAAAAGATAAGCAAAGCCTAGCAAAACAAACTGACACATCTGTCATATCCAAAAAATGGTCATCTCATTCTTTAAGGTCTGTTGGGAGGTATGTAGCTTTCTGCATCAATGATCCTCAGGAATCCTCAGGTTGGTCATTGCATGAATGGGAATTCTTAAGTCTTATAAAGCTGTTTTTCTTTACGTTACTGTTGTTATTGTAAAAATTGTTCTCCTAATCCTGCTTACTTCATTCTGCATCAGATCATAAAAGTTTTCCCAGGTTTCTCTGTTGCCAGGTTCTTTGTCATTTCTTATAAGCCCAATAGTATTTATTACTTTCATATGTCATAATTTATTCATTCATTCCTTAACTGATGAACACCCCCTTTGTTTCTAATTCTTTGTTACAACAAAAAGAGCTGTTATGGATATCTATGGGCATATGGGTCCTTTTTCCTCTTTCTCTGATCTCTTTGGAGTAGAGGTCTAAGAGTTGTGCCGATTGGTAAAAAGGGAATACATAGTTTTGTAATATTTGGGGCATAGTTCCAAATTGCTTTCCAGGATGGCCAATCCGCAGCTCTACCAATAATGCACCTGCTTTTCTGAAGCCCCTCCAACAATGGTCTTTTTTTTGTCATCTTTGCCAATCGAATAATGGGTGTGAGATAAACATTCAGAGTTGCTTTAATTTATATTTCTTTACTAGGGAGTGATGCGGAACATTTTTTCACATGATTATTGATAGCTTAGATATCTTCCTTTGGAAACTGCCTGTTCATATCCTTTGGTCATTTATCTATCAGTGTATGGCTGTCATTTACATATTTAATCAGTTCCTTACATATCTTAAGTTTGAGGCTTTTATTAGAGAAACTTGTTAGGAAAAATTTGTCCCAATTAATTGCTTCCCTCCTAAGTTTAACTACATATATTTTACTTGGGAAAAACTTTTTCAATTTTACATAATCAAAATCATCCATTTTCTGTGATCCTCACTATCCTTTGTCTGGTCATAAACTTTTCCCCTTATCCATAGTGTCAAAAGGCATTTTCTTTCTTGCTCCTCTAATTTATGATATGACCTTTAACATCTAGGTTATATATTCATTCGTAGCTTATTGTGGCATGTGGTATGTTTCACCTAAATCTAATTTTTCAATTTTCACAGAAGATTTTATCAAATGGAGTATCTACCATTGAGGCAGCTGGTAGTGCAACAGATAGAATACTGGGCCTGTAATCTGGAAGACCTGAATTCAAATCTGGCCTGAGATGCTTACTAGCTGTTTGACCCTATGCAAGTCAATTAACCTCTGTCTACTTTCATTTCCTCAACCTATAAAATAGGAATAATAACTACACCTGACTCCCAGGATTGTTGTGAGGATCAGATGAAAATAATAGTGTAAAAAGTACTCACATAGTAGGCACTATGTATTAGCACATAACCTGCACATAGTAGGCACTATATAAAAACATTCCCTTCCCCCTAAGCTGGGTCTTGAAGAAAGCACTAGGTACCTTGCCCTTTCCCAGAGGAGTGGATATGTCATGCCCATACTGGTGAATGCCCATGCCCATCCATGCACACCCTACAGGTTTTGATGCTAGGGATCAAAGGGAAGGTAATGGGATGGGGAACACTAGCAGAAAGAATTCAAGAGATGCAGAGAGGAAAGGACACCCAAATGGGAAGAGTAGGACAAGAGACTTCTAGGAGAGAGACAGAGACAGAAACTGAGCTGGATTATTTCTTCCTTTTTGGAAGCAAGGTAGGGATCCGGAAGCTGGGTGAGACTTGCTGGGGGGGTGGAGGAGGTACCCAGGGCCAAGTTGGCATGACAGACATATGTCATCTAGCAAAGATCCTGTCCTTCCAGCTTTGGGAGGGGCAGCTATGGTCCCAAACTTGGAACTCTAGGATCAGGGGTGTGAATCTATGGGGAGTGGCCCAGCCACCCACCTCCCCCATCTTTGTCTAGTTCACTCCCTGGATACAGAATGAACCAGCTCCCCAGGTAAAGATCTTGCTTGGGTAAAAGTGGAAGCATGCAGGTTAGACAAAAGAAAGAATTTTGTGCCTCTCAGGAGTGGTAGATACTGTATCAGGTGAGGAAGTGGGATCTCCTTCCCTGGAGTTCTTTAGGTACAGAAAAAAATGCCATTATGTGTGGGTCCTGTCAATAATGGCTCTGCCACCTAGGCTTAGAGGGAGCCATCCAATGAATCAGTCAACTAAGAATGGACAAGGACGCCTCATGGTTCATCATGTACTCTTTTGGTGCCCTCTTGTGGCATAGGTTGGTATATACAGTGCTGGGGTGCACTTAACCCTTTAATCCCTCCTTTCAACTAACGTTCTAGGATTTAAAGCCAGCAGGGAAAATGCACACGAAATCGGAGTCCAAAGAGGCTGAGTGGACCAAGGATTCAGAGTAACAGAGCAAAGCTGGGATTCCAGTCCAAGTTCTTTATGTCAAATCCCTAGCTTGTCCTTTCTGCTTCTCACCAGTCAGGGGGCGCGGCAGGCCTCACAGGGACCTTAAAGCCACATTTTACAGATGATGAAGCTGAGGAGACAGAGTGACAGCTACTTGCGCAAGATCACCAAGTAGTGAGTGGCAGATCTGGGACTCAGGTCTCCAGTATTCTAGGGAGATTGCATTCCAGGCATGGGGACAGCCTGTGGAAAGCCAGAAAGGTGGGAATATTAAGTACAGGAAGAGGCAGGTTGGAGCCAACTCAAAATGGCTCATCATGAGCAACTAAAGCTTGGAAACTGGGAAACCTACAAATCAGGACTTGATTAATTGTTTTGTTGATTGTATAGACAAAAAAGGAATGGAGAAAAAATTAATAATGCAAATTAAGCTTAAAAGATTGTTCTGTGGGGGTGGCTAGGTGGTGCAGTGAAATAGAGCACCAGCCCTGTAGTCAGGAGGACCTGAGTTCAAATGTGGCCTAAGACACTTAACACAAAACTAGCCTGTGACCTTGGGCAAGTCACTTAATGCCAGTTGCCCTACCTTCCCCCCTCAAAAAAGCAAAAAAAAAAAAAATCATTGGAAACTCATGTGATATGGATAAAACACAGGAGAAATAAATCTAAATCTTAAAAAAAAAAAAAAGATTGTTTGTGTACCCTGGAGCCCATTGTTAAACATTTACCAGCACACCCCTGTGTACAGGAACCAGCTAGAAGAACAATTTGGTTGGAACATCGAGTGCACAGAAAGTAATATGTGATAATCCTGCAAAGGTAAACGAGTCAGATTGGGAAATGCCAGGCTGAGTTTATTATACCCCTGAGAGTCATTGTAACTTCTTGAGCAACAGTTTGTCTTATGCTTTTTGGAATGTCAGTGTGGCAGCTGTGTGGAAGATGGTATGGAGAGGAAAGAGAATAGACGCAGGGAGACCAAGATTAGCACAGTGCCTGGCACATTGGAGGGGGTTAACAAATGTTTATTGATTGTAGGCTATGCAATAGTCCAAGAAAAATGCTGACACTCCACTTTGTTTCATCATGTTTGATGATGTTTCCTCATCACAACTATCACTGGTCCTTCATTACCCACAGGGTGGAATTCACATGCCTCAGACTAACAGTTAAGACCCTCCACTCTTTAGCCCTAACCTCATTTTCCTTTCTTATCTCACTGCTGTACCAACTAAGCTGGTCTGCATTAGTGTTGTCCAGATGGCCGTGGGGACTCCATGGCATCTATCCTGGTTCACACTGTTCCCACATCTTGGTTCACACCCCTCCTTATTGACTGAAAGGTTTCCTCTCCCTTGAATTCATTCAACTGATATCCTTATTAAGTACCTACTATGTGCTAGGCACCCTGGGAGGTGCTAGGGATACAGACAGAACCAGAATAGCCCTGCCCTTAAGGAGCTCACACTCCATTGAAGAAATACAACACCTGAACAAAGTAAGACAGATTAACTTCTAGATGGGCAAGAGCACCAGGGACTATGGGGATCAGAGGTGAGAGATCCTGCTGTCCTTGTTCTGCCATCTCTCACCTCCACATATTTGCACAAGCTGTCATCGGACCCAAAAAATGCCTCCCCAGACATCAGCCTTGTCTAACTCCCTGCCATCATCATTCTAGACTCAGCAGAGGCAGCACCTTCTCTAGAAAGGCTTCCTCCCTTCTTCCCAACTCCCTGCCCCTCCCTACTCCTCCTTCGAGCTCTCTCCCTCCCCCCCCTCTCTCTCTCCCTCTTCCTCTCTCTCTCCCTCTCCCTCCCTCCCTCCCTCCCTCTCTCTCTGTCTCTCTCACTTTCTTAGAGTACTTTGGTCCTCTAGCTCCCAAAATGCTCTACTTAATATTATACTAATCTGTATACATGTCATATTCCCCCAGTAAACTGTAAGTTTCTTGAGGGTAGAGAGTACGTCATTTTTTTTTCATCTTTGAAGAAAAGTCATTCCTAGGCTATGCTTCCAAAGAAACCAGGGTTTCTAAAAGATAAAGGTAAAAAGGAAGTGTATGCCAGGCAAGGGGACCACTCATGCAAAAGCATGGAGGTGAGAAATGGCATGTACAGGAAGACTGACTTCTCTCCAAACCTTGTTAATTTTTGCAGTCCAGCTCAGATCCTTCCCCTGACCTCCTATAGCATTTATTGTCCAAACTTCTTAGAATCACAGAATGTCAGAGATAGAACGGACCTTAGGGATTATCTAATATAATACTACCATTTTACAGAGCAGGAAACTGAGGCCTGGGGAATCCAGCTCTCTGCCCTATCCCTTAGCTTCATTCAGCACATATTTATCATTATTTATCATTCCATAGGACATGTTTTCAAGTCCAAAAACAGATTGTAACTCCATGAGGGCATGGAAAATATCAACCCCACCCCCAAGAGAAGCAAATGCCCCTTTCCTGAGTAAGGCAGAGATGATGCCTGCCCCTCTAGGCATGATCACCCCAGCAGCCAGTCAGTGGTGTGTTGCCTACACACTAAGTTGTAGCCTTGGGATTTGAGCCAGGATGCAGCCTGGATCAGAGTAGGAAAAACAGGGAGAGGTGATTTGGTTCCAGAACTGACTGGGAATGGGGAGGGTTTGAAGGAGGGGATGGAGAGGAAAGAGTACATGATAAAGCAGTTAAAAAAAATTGGGGAAGAGATGGCCAGAGAGTAGACCTCAAAGCTGCAGGTTCTCCCTCCCCTACAGTGACCCATCTCCAATTGTCCTGATCTATATCCTGTCACTGGACCCCGATGACTCTGGAGGAGAAGGTGAAGCTGGTGAGATTTTGCACAGCGCTCCCTCACTTAAACCCAATTCACCTGCAAGTCAAGGCATCATCTTCCTGGTGTCGTGGTCCTTTTTAAAAAGGAAGGGCAAACCACAACCACAATCTCGTGACTGACTTTGGGTCTATTAATAACATAAGTTCATTTGGAAGCAGATATTCCAGCATCAGGTGGGTTGAGTGATGGGTAAGTGTCTAAGTGAAGGCCTCCTAAGGGAATTGCCAAGGGGGAGGGGAAAGAACATTTTCTACCTTTGTCTCCCTTGCCCTCCCCTCCCCACTGACCAGATAATAACATCTGGAATTTCAGAATGTTGGAAGCCCTGTAGTTCCCATCAGCATCTGCAGTAGTATGCAGCAGAGCTGCTAACAGTGTCTTTGGAACAGCAATGACCAGCCTCAGCATTAATGTGTGGCCAGCTGAGAGATAAACCTCGGACAAACTCAGCGCACCAAAGAAAGTCAACTTCAAGACTCAGTCCGGATCTTCAGAGTCAAGCAGAGCAGCACCAAAGGTAAACTTCATAAGGATTCTATGAAAGGAGAGCTCTTGAGTTCACCCTTTTGTCACACGTGTTCTCTAAATTTGAGCCTACCCTCCCCCGACACACACACACACTGTGTATGGGAGGCAGTGTGGGGGATATTTCTATAACAACTGACTTTGCTATATCGATCCTGGGCCATCGCCAGTGTCTTGACCTTTGTGCTGCCAACGGACTTTGGATGATTCAGCCCTACTCATATCCAATTCAAATCAAGATGTCCTCCTCATGATGTCATTGGTCTTCTTGGAGAATGAACAATGAACAATAACAGGAAAAAACAGGAAGAGTTTGTGTATACATGTTTACATGTATGCATGTGTGTTTATGCATATACACACATATTATACATGCAATGCTCAATTGAATTATAAACCTATGTGTGTATATACTGTATGGATTACATTCAGGCATTTTACCTATATTGTATATATGTGTGTATATATACATACACACCTATTTATTTATGTTATTTATTTGTTTATTTATTTGCTTACTTGCTTTCTCTAATCCCAAGGAGCTTGGCCATGTGCTTTCAAGGAACTTGCACTGGGGTCATTCCATAAGCCCTGTTCTCAGGTCTTAGAGAGGAAACAAGACCTAGTCTTGCCCCCAGAATAGCCTGACAAAACTCTCTAGTAGAACCAAAGCCTTTTGCCCTCACCCTGAATCCCTAACTCAGACTCTCACCCTAGAAAAAGAGCTAGGTGGTCACAGAAATCAGGCTGGGATTTGGCCCTTCTCCCATTAGCCCCACCCAGCCCACTGGTTCTTTGGCCTTTCTTTCCCATGCCAAACCTTCCACTCCAGTCCTATTCCTCTTCCTCCCTTTCACTGAGCTCCATTCCAGTCACCTGTTTCCTTCCTCTGGCCCTTTGAGCAGGTCATGCACCTTCCCTCTTCCCACCTTTCAAACCTGCCTTCCTCCTCCAGGGATATGATCTGATTAGTATAAATCATTTTCCTCCCCGTCTTCCAAATACTCCTGCATTGATCACCAACACTTTGGAAGCTTAGCTGTAAGCATCCTGCTCATTCCCGTTCCCCAGCACTTTTGTGCTTCAGAGATCTTGGCCCAACCACCATCAGGAAACAAGAGAGAGAGGCATGGAATAGGAAAATCAGGAAGTAAACCACTTTACTTACTTGATGAAGTACGCAGCTCCTTCTGGGGTATAGCCCATCTCCCAGCCTTTGGGCAAATCTGAAAAGGTCAGAGTCTTACATCATCATCATCATCATCACTAACGTTGACCTAATGCTTGAAGGTTTACAAACCACCTTGTTGCAAAGCACTTTACAAATATTCTCTCATGTGATGCTCTCAACATCTCTAGGAGATACTTGCTATTATCATACCCATTTTATAGTGAAGGAAACTAAAGCATAAGTTAATAATAATAATAATAGTTACCATTTATATAGAACCTACTACATGCTAAGATACTTCACAATTATTATCTCATTTGATCCTCAAGGCAATCCTGGGAACTTAAGTCCTGTTACTATCTCTATTTTACAGATGAGGAAACTGAGGCAAACAGGATTAAGTCACATAGTATCTGAGGCTAGATTTGAACTCAGATCTTCCTGATTCTAAGTCCGGTGCTCTATCCACTAAGCCACCTAGCCTCCCCCAACAGAATGAAAGTCCTTTGAAGGCAAAAGCTGCTTTTCATTTTTTTGGTCTTTGTATCCCTATCACCTAGCATTACCTCTGGCACATAATAGACACTTAATTGATGCTTGCTGATTGACTAACTGATCCATGGATTGTTCATTGATGCAGATCAAAACTCCTTCCCTGTTCTTCAAAGGCACAGAGAATCATTGGACCATAGATTCAGAGCTGGAAGGGACGTCAGAAGTCAGCTAGCCCAACTTCCTTAATTTACAGATGACAAGACAGCAATCACACTGGCATACCCAGGATGGCTGCTAGCACAGGTTCTTAGATCTGCTTTACTAGGAAAGTTCAAGGGGTTGACAATCTTTTTTTTTTTAATTACATTCATTAGTTAAGGGAAGAAGTCAGCACCCTGAACTTCAGAGAAAATACAAGCAGAGAAATAAAGACCAATAGATAGGGATTCTAACTGTCTGAGAAATTAGCACAGGCCCACAGACAGATTCAATTGTCTGACCAAGGCAATACATACATAATTACCAGAGAGAGAAAAGCACCAACATCTGGGTTTTTCAAAGGGGTGCTCCTTCACAGCTACCCAGAGTCTCAGTTAGTCAAATCACAAGAACACTCTTCCAATAAGTGCGCCCCAAAGCAAAATGCTAACCTCAGAGTATATATACCCTTCTTCAGGGTCAGAGGGCATCCCAACCCTCATAACTCGGTGCCTAATTAGAAATGAACAAAAGGTGTGAAAGCCTTCCTACAAAGCAAGCCTCCCCCAAGCAAGCTTCCTTTAAGGGACTCCACCTGAAGCCACTGATTCTTCTTCAGTCCCTATAGGTCTCCAATACATAGTTGTTGGGGTTTTTTTGAGTAACCAAGGTTCATGGAATCAAACACTTGTATTCTAGTCATAAATGAAAGGAAAAGGAAGGAAATAGGTCATCTTAATCCATCAGCAAAACTGCTTATCCTCAGAGAGATTCTTCTAAATTATTAGGAACCTTTTCAATTTCACCTGCTTTCCTTGTTGTCCCAAAGAAGAGTTATAAGCAGAGTTCTAGGAGGGATCATTCCTTGGCTTCACATCCCTTAAGCTTTCTCTAATAGGTTTATACATGTTTCATTTGCATTTGTGTGTTTATCTCATATCTTTTTTTATCTTTATGCAAGGAGAAGTCATGCTTATCAAACATGCTGATTTCGCAAACCCAAAACCTGGAGAGGGACAACTAACCACATCTGATGAAAGAATAAGGATCCAAAATTAATCTCAACAGACTTGAGCAATAGGCCAAGTCTAATATGATGAAATTTAGTTGGGATAAATAGGAAGTCCTACCCTAAGATTTAAAAAATCAACTTCAGAACTACAGGCTGGAGCGATAGGGCTAAAAATTTTTCAAATTACTCTCCATCTGGGGATTTCAGGAGAGCACCAGTTCAATAAAAGTAAACAGGGAAGCAAAGGCAGCCAAAAGAATCAATGCAATAATAAACTATGCTGAGAAGCATAGTGTCTGGTCCTATTGTATTATATTCAGTCATGGGCATTACAAGAAAGGACACTGACAAGCTAGAAAACATTCAGAGGAGGGTGTCCAGGACAAGGAAAGGACCGAAGAAAACTCAATCCATCGATTATTAAATATTACTATGTTCCAGGCATTGTATGATATGAGAGCTGGGAGGAGGAAATGGGGATTGTTAAGCCTGGAAAGGAGACTTTTTATTGCTCATTCGTATCCAACTCTTCATGACCCAATTCAGGGTTTTCTTGGCAAAGATCTAGAGTGGTTGCCGTTTTCTTCCCCAGTTCATTTTACAGACGAGGAAACTAAAGCAAACAAGGTTAAGTGACTTGCTCAGGGTCACACAGCTAGTAAGTGTCTGAGGCTGGATTTAAACTCAGGAAGATGAATCTTCCTGGTTCCATGCCCACTGGTCTGTGCATTTTGGTGCTACTAGCTGCCCCCTTCCCCCATAAAGCGTAGAATTAAGACAAATGGGCAGGGGTGGCAAAGAGGCAGGTTTAGTTTAGATATAAGGTGAAACTTCCTAAGGAATACAGCTGTTCAAAATTGGAAATGAATGGGAATAAATTCACAGTATCATAGATGGGACCTTAGAGATTGTATGGTCCAACCTCTTCATTTGACAGATGAAACTGAGGTCCAGAGAGGTTATGCAACTTCTCCAAGGTCACAGAGGTAGTAAGAAAGCAGAGCCAGAATTTGAATCCAGATCCTTTAACACCACATCCAGCATTCCACATGTAGTGGGAGTATCACAGATTGTATTCTTGTCCTGTATTGGCTTCAGTTGCAGTAGATCAACAATTCTAAAAGTGTGGTCCTGGGACCCCAGAGGGGTCCCTGAGGTCAAAATTATTTTCATGTAAGGTGGGGGAGGCTAGGTGGCACAGCAAATAGAGCACTGGCCCTGGAGTCAGGAGAACCTGAGTTCAAATACAGCCTCAGACACAATACTGCCTATAATACATAGCCATGTGACCTTGGGCAAGTCACTTAACCCCAACTTCCCTGCCCTCCCCCCTCCAAAAAAAAGCATAATAATACTAAGGTGTTTTAATTTCTAATAGGGTAAATATCAATAGCTAGAAGCCACAAAAACAAAAGCTTTTGGTGGGTAGAGGTTGGGAAAGGACCATCCTCAATAATTTTTAAGAGAACAAAGAAGTCCTAAGACCAAATAAATAATTACTAAGGTCCCTTCCAACTCCAAGTTTTGTGATTCTTTGATTCTGTATCCTAAACTACCCCCATTCTCTTTTCAGAAAGGGACCTCCCTAATGACAAGGACACAGTATTCCCCTCAGACTGAGAGCTACCTGGAGGAGGCAGGGACTCTATCTCCTTCTTTGTCTGGATTCTTTGATCCCTCAATTCATGACTGCACAAGTCATCCTCAGTATAAATAGCATTTATTCATTGGGGATGGAAATAAAAATGGAATGCAATGACAATATCTAGTTTTTATATAGGGGCAGCTAGGTGGCACAGTGGAGAGAGCCTTGGAACCAGGAAGACTCATCTTTCTGAGTTAAAATTCAGCTTCAAACACTTACTGGCTGTGTGACCAAGGGTAAGTCACTTGACCCTGTTTGCCTCAGTTTCCTCATCTAAAAAATGAGCTGGAGAAGGAAATGGCAAACTCCTCCAGTATCACTGCCACAAAAATCCCAAATGGGGTCATAAGGAGTTATATGCCTAAAATGACTCAACAACAACAAAAGTATTTATGTGGGGCTTTACTTTTTTTTTTTGGAGGGGGGAGGCAGGGCAATTGGGGTTAAGTGACTTGCCCAAGGTCACATGGCTAGTAAGTATGTCAAGTGTCTGAGGCCAGATTGGAACTCAGGTCCTCCTGACTCCAGGGCTGGTGCTCTATTTACTGTGCCACCTAGCAGCTCTGGGGCTTTACAATTTTCAAGACATTTTACATACATTATCACATTTGAGCCTCATCAGATGATGAAGTCAGAATTCAGGAAGGCTAAATGATCTGTCCATGGACACCAGCTAGTCAGTGTCAGAGACAGGACTTGAACCCAGGTTTTTCCTGACTCCAGAGTCTACCATTCTTATCACTACAACCTGTTGAAATCTTTGTGACTGAAGATATCTCTGTGTCCCAGGACAGATGATCCCCCAGGGCAGACAAAGTCAGGGAGTTTCTGTAGTCTTCTTATAGGCTATAGGCACTGCTGATGCTAAGAGACAAATGGTGAAGAGGTAGGGATTGATTTGTTCCTTACCAGGGTTGGAGACTTGTCCGCTCTGGATTGGAGATTCTGTGCCTGGATGCACCCAGCTAGTTGACTGTTCCTCATCACTGCAAAGAACCCCAAAAGAAAAATCAAACTCCAAAGATGGTGGCCTTTCCATACACCAACACTTCCTTGAGCTCTGCTCCCCTCTGCCCCCAACCCTCAGGTCATGTCAACATCAACAATCAGATCCAAATGTATGTGGAAATACAAACTCCTCTATCTGGCATCTAAAACCCTTCACAAACTGAGTCTGATCTATCTGGCAGGTTTATTCTACATACACCATGCGTCTACCTGCCCTCTACCCTCAAGCCTTCTTCTGCTCCTTGTGGGACAGTCCATTCCATACGTGGAATGCCCTCCTTCCTCCCCTCTATGCCTTAGAATCCTTAGGATCCTTTGAAAGGCCGGCTCAGGTACCACTTTATCCATAGGGCCTACACATGAGACCCTCCCGCCTGCTAGAACCTCTCTCCATACCTTATATTTGTGATGCATATATGTGTGCAGATAGATATGCTTGTATTCCACACACACACACACACACACACACATATACATATGTACACATATATATGGGCAGACATGCAAAATAAATGAGGATACACAAGATATAGACATGTCTATGTTTATATCTATATAAACATATTATCTACATATATCATACATAGATATAGAAAGATATATGTCTTGTATATATACATTTCTCCCCATATAGATGTGTGGATATAACCTATGTCTGTGTTTAAATCTTGCATATATGTGCATGTGTATTGCTAGATAGAATGTAAATTCCCTAAGGGAAAAAGTTGTTTTTTTTTTTCATCCCCATTATCTGACATATAAGTGCTTAATAAAGGATTATTGATTAATTGACTGAAAACTCAAGTGTCACCAGGCATTTCTGGATCTCCCCAGATGCTAGTGCTTCCCCCTACCCCTGAAATTAACCTGTGTATGAGTGTATGTAATACAGTATATATGATATATTGTGTATAATACATGTATTGCATATACTATATTATATGTGTGTATATATTAATATGTACAGAGTAGACAGAGTGGATTCTATTAGTGCCCTATCAATAGAGAGAGCTGGAACTTAAAGAGGCCTATTCACTGAACAGATATTACTTCACTCTAAGTGAGAACCTGAAAAGGCCTTAGCCTAAAAGGGCCAGGGTCTCCCATTGCATCCTGGGTCATGACTCTGGAGGAGAAAGTGAGGCTGCTGACCTTGTGCAGCCCTCCCTCACTCAAATCAAAGTCAACCGCAAGTCCTGTCATTATTTCCCTGAAGCCATGGTCCTCTTCAAATTGTCAGTGTGAGCTTTAGCACTCTGGAAATTGGCAAACTCTACAAATCAGGGCTTGGTTTATTTTTTTTATTAATTGTCTAGACTTAAGAAAGTGATGGAGAAAATGTTAACAAAGAGGATTACACATAAAAGTGTGCTGTGGGTATAGTTTTCTCAAAGAGCCAATTGTTAAACTTTTGCTAACACACTACTAGTATTTTCCCTTGAGACCACTCCCAATTTATCTTGCATATCAGAGGTGTCAAACACACTACTGCAATACTCCTGAGTGTTTCCAAACAGATTAAAATGTAATTGGAAAATATTTAACAAAACAAATAAAAATACAATAGAACATTGATAATGTTAATACTTGGTTTTCTAAGTCAATATGTGGCCTGCAGGGACATATATATATATATATATATATATATATATATATATATATATACCTATCCATCCACACATATACAGGTGTGTGTGTATGTGTCTGTGTCTGTCTGTCTGCTGTCTGTCTCAGTGGATACAGCACTGGACCTGGAATCAAAAGGACTTGCCTTCAAATCTGGTTTCAGATACTCACTAGCTATGTGACCCTGGGCAAGTCACTTAAGCTCTGTTTGCCTTAATCCAATGAAGAAGGAAATGGCAAACCACTCCAGTAGCTTTGCTAAGAAAAGCCCAGAGAGGGTCACAGAGAGTCAGACATGATTGAACAACCCTATATGGCTTAATGACTGTTTCACCCGGAGTTTGACACCACTGCTTATATAAATCTTGTTTGCATGCCGTCTCCCCCAGTAGACTGTGAACTTCTAGAGAGCAGGAATTGTTTTTTGCCTTTCTCTATGTCCCCAGTGCTCAGCACAGTACTTGACACATACTATAGCAGGTGATTAATAAATGCTCATAGCCGATGGGTTGACCTCTAAAGGTTTTGTGAGTCAGAAGAGAGCAGCCCTTCAGACTCCTAAGGGGAAGGAGTGCCGGTGCTGGTGCCTGGCCAAACAGTAGCCTCACAGAGCCCTAGGACTGCCCCACGGCCACTCTGAGGCAGAGCCTATGAGAAGTCTCAAGAATAGGATGGCTGAGTGAGGTGGGGAACGTACTGAATAGATACTGAATATCCCTGAGTCAACGGGAAGACAATCCTGACCAGTGTGCTGGGAAGAATCCTGGGTTCAAGATGTCGCTGAAGCTTGAGGTCCCTGGTCTTGGCTCCAATCCCAGGAGGAAGAGAGGGAGAGCAGGGTCTCCAAAAGCTGGACAAGGGCTCTGAGCTGGGGTAGTTCAAACAGACACCCATAATGAGGGATGGGGGTGGGGGGAGAGAAGGTATGATGGGGAAAAGATGATTAACTATAAGTGTGTTGATAATAACTCATATTTATAGAGTGCTTTTGAGCTTTCAGCTTTCAGCAAGTGCCAAAGAATCTTTCAGCAAGTGACCTCAGAAGCTAGCCCAAGGCCAAGGACTTCAAAATAGTTCATTTCAAAGATGACATAATAATAGCATTAATAGAGATGAGGGTGATAATAACAGCAAATACAAGAGCTAAAGTTCAAGGTTCAGCCCAGGAGGGCACCACCCTAATCTTCCCTGTCTTATCTCCTCTCCTTCTAAGCTCCCTCCCAGGGGTGGGGAATCTATGGCCTTGAGGCCACAGGTGGCCCTCTAGGGCCTCAAGTACAGCCCTGTGACTGAATTCAAACTGTGAGTCCAGCCTAATGGCACTACCCCCTGCTCCTGAGGACACCAGGTGCTAACCACATTCATCTGTGCCTAGCTCGATCCTACTCCCTATGCCTGGAATGGCATTCCTGCCACCTTCACAAGCTGTATTTCCATCCACCTTCTCAAATGCCAGCTTTTCCAGGAAGTCTTCCCGATCTCCTTAGCTTTTAAATTGCCTTTCCCCTTTGAATGTACACACAACAGTTTGGGTTATTTTTTTTTCCCAGTTTCATTGATATACTTCATATATACGTTAGTTACCTGTGCTGATAGCTTTACCTCCTATGAGACTGTGTAATTATGATGCTTGGTCTCAAAGAAGAGAAGAGAAAATGAGCCTTCCCTCCTTCTTTGTAGATATTTCTTTTCAATTCTTTCTATTCTACTATGTTATAGAAATACTTGTTATTTCTTAAGTGTTCAGAATAAAATAAATTAAATTTGAAAAAAAGAAGTGGGAGATTATAGGCATGGATCATTGAACATACTACAAAATTGGCTGCTATACTATTTTTGTGGAAATTATTTCCCCCCCCCTTTATATTTCTTTTTTACTCTTCTGTTCATAAGGTCAGGGACCATGTCTTCTGAACATTATAGGCATAGAACATTGAACGTACTGCAAAATTAGTTGCTGTTAACTATTTTTGCTGAAATAATTTTTCCCTTTCTCTTAATATTTCTTTTTTTACTCTTCTGTTCATAAGGTCAGGGATGATGCCTTCTGAACACAGGACTTTCCTAGGACCCAGAGCAGTGCTGTCCACAGAGAGCTACTTAATGTTCGCTAAAGGAATGAATGAATGAAATATGGAGACTGATCATTCATTAGCACAGTGATTGTTGAGGCCATCTATTACTGGGGAAAGAGCGACAGTCTAGGAATTAAGAAACCATAATTCTAGTTCAGACTACAAGTAAGGATGTGACCTTGGTTAAGTAATTTAATCTCCACAGAGAAGATTCCATAATAGAGGCAGTATGATGCAGGAGATAGAACACCAGACCTAGAGTCAGAAAGATACGGGTTCAAATCTACCTCTCAGACCCTTTATAAGCTTTGGGAGCCCAGGCTAGCTAATTAACCTCTTTGAGTCTCAGTTTCCTCATCTCTAAAATGGGAATACTAAAGAACCTACTTTTCATGGGTTCTGTGAAGTTCAAATGAGATTATATAAATAAGTAAATTTATAAATATATACATGAATATTTTGTATATTCTATCATAAATATGTATATGTAAATATGCTTGTATAGATATGCGTTTGTATATGTGTGTATGAATATATGTATGGGTATAGATAGAATATATATTCTATACAAATATATATTTGTATGTATGCATATGTATATACGTATGTGTATATATACACATAGATATATGTATACACAAAGATTATACACACAAAAAGAGATAGAGAGATAAAGAGATAGATAGGTAGACAGACAGACAGACAGACAGACAGACAGACAGACAGATAGATAGATAGATAGATAGATAGATAGATAGATAGATAGATAGATAGATAATGTATATGTATATCTTTATAATGTTAGGTATATCCCCCAAGCCACATTCTCCACTTTTACAATGAGAAAATTGAACTAGGATCCTTAAAATCATTTCCAGCCCTTTAACATTTTCAGGTTCATACACAACTAAAGGAACCAAGGCTCTGAGATGTCCCCAGATTCATATGAGTTTAGAAAGTAAAGTCATCTGTTGTCAATAGTAGCAATACCTCTACTTACTCTTTTAAAGATGCCACACATAATGGGGGCATCTTACTCTTCTCCGAACCCTTTACAAGAAGCAAGGGGAGAGGGGCATGTTGATTAGCCCCATTTTACAGAAAAAAAAAAAAAGCAGCTTGTCCCTAAGAGGCTAAGGAGGGTCTCCTGGTATACTTTCCCTTGTAGTCTAAATGTCTTGCTTTCCTTAAATGTTTTTTTTTTTTTAATCTAAAGAAGCCCAGCAGTGACCTCTGCTCCTGCTAGGGGACAAAATTGGAAGGAAGGAGTATTAGACTGGACCATGGAGAACCAGGGGCTTTAGACCAAGCCTTTCCTCCTCCTCCAAGCCTTCAATTCTACTGTGACAGAGGGGGAAGGGCCTTCCTTGTCATGCCCTTCTAAAGACCTTTTAGGTGGGTGATTGAATGAGTGATTCTTTTTATAGGACTTTGAACCATTGGGAAAAAGGCGGGAGAGACATTCAAACAAATATTGTGATAAACTTAGTCACACTTTGTCACCACCCTCTCCTGTCTCTGGGTCACTTTCCTATCCCTACCCTTATCCCCCAACCCAGCCAACTAAAAGATACTTGGGGGACATGGGGGCTGGGAGGATTTTTAAAAGGAAAAGAAAAATTAAGAAACCAACATACTTGATGAAGAAGATTCTGCCACCACAGTCAACTCCGTATGTCCAGCAGCCAGGCAAATCCAGCCAATCAATCTCATCTGCCATCTCAGTACTCAATAATCCTTTCCCACCTCCTCAGGCAATAAGTTGACTTCAGCCTTTTCTCCTTCTGGGATTCTCTCTCTCCAAGGAGCCTCCACTCTCCACCTCCTCCCAGGAAGATGAGGTAGTGAAGTCAGGCCAGCCTGGGGCCGTAGGTTCCAAGCCACCTCCTGGATCCCCAAGGCAGCCAGAGAGGTACAGGTGAGCCTGGCCTCTCACCCAAGGAGGACTGGCTGAAAGCAGACTGGGAGTCACCAGCGGGGTAGAGGCCTTGACACAACAGAGGCCAGCTCAGCATCCAGGCTTGCAAGCCTCAGAAGCCACACCAGACACCACCTGCCTTCTTCTGGAGTCTGAGTCCATTGCTTTCCTTCAGACTGCCTCCTTAACTTTAATTACTGACAATTAGTTTGAGGTGAGTAATTATGACGTTTATCTCTGCCTATACAGTTACCCAGAGCAGATATCCCTCGGCACCGAAGCTCTCTAGATTCTCAGGTCTGGCTCACAAGATGAAGGACAGAAGCCTTCCGAGGATTCCAAACAGAAAGGAACCATATGTCATGTATGAGAAATGGGTGTTGCCTTCTAAGCTCAAAGCTACCCAGTCAGCCAGCCCTTAAATTTACAGGTGCCTGGGAGAAACGAAGGCGGAGTCAAGCCAACACCTAGGAGCGATAGTCGCAAGCAAACTGAACACCCCAGAAGCCTGGCTGATCTCCCGTGTTGGGGCGCAGGGGGAACCAGTTTGACTGAAAGAGCCTTGAATCACAGGGTGTGAAAAACATGTCCGGTCAGTTACAGAAATGGGGAATGTGGTCAAAGTCTGGTTCAGCTTGGTGGGAGGTCAGGTAAAGACCAAAGGTTAAATAAATGGTGAGGAGAAAGGGGTCCCTACACATCCATGCCCTCTCCACAAGGAATCCCTTACCCAAGATGCCAGGCTGACCAGACAAGTTAATTCTCCACATTTTGTTCAATCATTCTCCTCTGGAAAGCCTGCCATGACTGAGCAGAATCAGGACACTAATAACTCATAACTTACCCTCATATCTTTAAAGTTTGCAAAGCACACTCCTTACAAAAACTCTGTAAGGCAGGAAGTATAGGTATTAAGACTGCATTATACAGATGAGGAAACTGAGGCTCAGATGGATTAAGTGATTTGCCTTTGCCATGTGAACAGCCAGCAAGGGTTGGTCCTGGGGTTTGCCTGGCTCCAAGTCCAGTGTTTTCCCAATTAAAATATACTGTTTCCCCTTATGAGATTTTCTCTACATCAATTATCACCAATAGTCCTCTTTCCTCTAATAATATTTCCCCAAGTATGGGAAATAAAGGGGAAGAGTCAGAGCTAGGGAATCTAATTTATGAGTGTTATGATATGAATGTTTAAGCATTGCTTCCCCTTTTAGCATCTCTCTCAGAAAACAGGGACTATTTCAGTTGTCTCCTAGTACATCAGTACAATTATAGAT
Organism: Petaurus breviceps papuanus; assembly: GCF_028583685.1. Taxonomy (NCBI): domain Eukaryota; kingdom Metazoa; phylum Chordata; class Mammalia; order Diprotodontia; family Petauridae; genus Petaurus; species Petaurus breviceps. Next base: position 30,224,389 of record NW_027187372.1, read on the forward strand.
GGATGTTGACCTATGTGCACATGGGGTATCATACAGAAAATGAGGTGAATGATCTGATGGCAAGAGGAAGTGAGAACAGAGAGATAGCCCTAATACTGCCCTGGATCCTGTGACACATAAAAGGGTGTAGACCCTGGACAAGGCTTTTAGCACCTATGGTGGATCCTCTGTGACTAACTATGGGAGAACATGAGCAAGAATTACATCAGAGGAGAAGGCTTGGATAGGATGTAGTCTATACTAATAGAAGGAATATTCATATGGATGAGATAACAGATCCAGTATAAGTTCTGAAACTCGATGATGCTCATGGAAGCCAGACAGAGCTTTGCTAGGTCTGGTTCTGGGTCAAAGCTAGGGTATTATCATCTGCTTGGAGCCTATACCTGGAAGTGAAGAGCGTTCACTTCTTGTTTCCATCTGATGTGCTTAAAAGTAGGATAAGCAGAATTATAGATGATGGGGGTGGCTAGGTGGCTCAGTGAATAAGGAGGACCCAAGTTTGGTTCCAGCCTCAGACACTTAACACCCACACACACACACACACACACACACACACACACACACACACACACACACATACACAAACTAGCCGTGTAACCTTGGGGAAGTTATTTAACCCCAGTTGCCCCCCAAAAAGCAAAAAAAAAAAAAAAAAAAAGAATTATAGATGATGGGAGAATAATCCACTGGTCATGGACCTGGTTTTAACATAACAATCAGTCAATGAGCTGTGGATTGTTAGAGCTGGGAGTCTAGCACGAGGTGATACATTGATGTTCCACTTGAGTCAACGTGCTTTCAATATTACACTTCAAAAATTAAAAAAAAATAATTGGCAACTCTAATATTCTTAAGACTTGAAGCATTTTGGAGAACTAATCTGAATTTGAATTATAATCCATTTTCTGAATTCCATGGTAGGGATGAGACTTTACAAGTTGACGCTGAATATAACCCAAAGGAAATTTAGGGAACCCTAGGGATTAGGAACAGTGAGTGTTTTCAATGCTGTGACTTAGAAAAGAGCCTAACTTCTGCCTGCCATTTTTTAGTTTTCCCCACCACCGTGGGAGAGCTAACTTTTCTATTGTCCCACAGTGCAGAAGATACAGACCTAATGGTCTCCTTGCCTCCAGTTTCTACTTCTCCCACCCATGCTCTACACAGAAGTCAAATTGATATTACTAATGAATAGGTCTAACTGAATCACCTCTTGATGGAGAAGCTTAGGTGGTTTCTTTTTGCTCCTAAGATAAAGTGTAAACTTTTCTGTTTGGCATTTAAGGCCCTCTGCAATCTGGCTCCAACTTACCTTTTCAAATTGGTTTCATATCCCCCAACAGACTTTATGTTCCAGTCAAATTAGTCTACTTGTTGTTGCCTGAACATAACACTCCATCTCCTCTTTTCATGCTCTCCCTCTTCCCCTCATCAACCAAAATAACTCTGTCCTTTCAAGGTTCACCTCAGACATTGCCTTCTACAAGAGGCCTTTCCAGATTCCCCAGTCATGAATGTTCTGGACTACCATCCCAACAATTACTTTGAACTTATTTTATCTGAAAATCTCATTTGTATGGCAGGCATTATAGTGTAACGGATAGAGAGGATACCTCTAAACAACAAAGACCCATGGTCAAGTCCTTCCACTGGCACATGGTGTCCGTGTGATTCTGAGCAAGGGGCTCTAGGAAACTCCCTAAGACTTGAATTTACAGAGTATATACCAGGCTGCTTCAGTATCAGGAATTTCCTTCCTCATCTGGGGATGAACTCCCAGGTCCAATCTCCGTTCTAATATTTTGTATTTACTCAGCAGTGTGTATGTTGTTCATCCCAGGAGAACAGAAGTTCCTTGGAGGCTGGTGCCCCCAAATTTTCCTTTTCATTTTTGCATCCCTAAGACCGCACACAATGCCTATAAGGTACTTTAATAAATGCTTGCTGAATTGAGGGAAGACCTAATGAATTCTAAATTCCATGATCATAGGAATTGGATCAGTTTTTGTCTGTGTACCCTTAGCACCTAGCACAATGCCTTCCCAAAGCAGGCTTACTAAACACTTTGAATTAAACTGAACAGAAATGGGGCCTAGTTTTTTTCCCTCTCAGAAGCTATGAGTCCTTTCTGATTGAGTATAATCAGAAGCAGTATTTGTGGGGGGAATAAAGGAGCCTTTAAGCCCTTCAATTCTTCATTGAGAAAACTAAAAAGTAAGGGGAATAGATTCTTCCCTGTCCCATCATGAGGGAGAGTTAGCACACTTGTGAAACACCTGTGAGACTTGTCCTGCTGATAAGACATGGAACAAATGGGATAGGCCCTTCCACCACGGAGGATCTGAACCATCTAATTTCTCTGCCAAGATGCCCCCAGGGAAAATACCAGCAGTCAACAAGATCCCAGATTAACCTGAGCAACCAGTAAGGGCTGTCTCTTGGTGTGGAGTTGGGAAACGAAATGACTTGTATCTTTAAAAATGTATTTGCTTTACTCTCTGAGGGGTTTTCTTCACAAGGCTTGGATTGCCTTTATTTTATATAAGTTCAGTTTAAATTCTTGATAGACAAAGCACTGTGTTAGGTGTCTATGGCTGCTGGGAAATCTTGAGATGAGAAAAGACCAATTGTTTGGGGGTGGTGACAACAGCACAGAGAAAAGCTTGTCTGAAAATATATTCAGAGCAATACTCTCTAACATCTTTTAGGATACTTCCCATATATTATAACATATCTGTCATTATCAGCAACAATTATACTAATAAATTTGGGGTGATGCTATGTTTCACCCCCAAAAGCTAACCAGGGGTGAGGAACCTGCAGCCTTGAGGCCACATGTGGCCCTCTAAGTCCTCAAGTGCAGTCCTTTGACTGAATCCAAGTTTCACAGAACAATTTGTAGCTGTAATCAGATTTAGTGAAGAGAAACCATAGGGAGTTGACATACGGAGCTTACTTTCAGCTAAAGCCAATGCGATGGGCTATTTGCAGCCAACATGTGATTTCCTTATTTAGTAAAAAGTGCTGTTAAAGATCAATGAACTTTTATTAGCCACGTAACTGATAGATAAATCACTGAATCTCCCTAAGAATCAGACTCCTCATCTGTAAGGTGGGAATGAGAGGCAGTATAATGGATAAATGGAGGGACTAAACATCCCATTGGCATCTCAAATTCAACATGTCCTAAACAGGATTCTTTATCTTGTCCCTCAAATCCAGTCCTCTGCTTAGCTCTCCTGGCTTTCCCTAATGCAATGAGGAAATGATTTGTGAGAAGTGCAGAAGAGGATTAGGACCTAATTGGTCTCCCTGCCTCCAAGTCTTTGCCTCTTGAACCCATCCTCTCTACAACTGCTAAGTTGATACACCTAAAACACAATCCTCTGTTGCTGCCTTATAGAATACAAACACCTTGGAGCAGCTAGGTTGTGCAGTGAATAGAGCACCAGCCCTGACGTCAGGAGGACCTGGTTTCAAATCCAGCCTCTGACATTTATCACTTACTAGCCATGTGACCTTGGGCAAGTCACAACCCCAATTGCCCAGCTTTCCTCCCTCCAAAAAGCCAAAAAAAAAAAAAGAATACAAACACCTCAGCCCAACATTGAAAACCTTCCACAGTCTGGGTCCCATTCCACTTTTCTAACTTTATTTCATCTTACATCTTTCTAGTCTTTTTATCTTGCATCTTATATATCTTCACTTAATTTTGCAGGAAAAGAGGCCCGTGTGACATTCTACCTCTATTCCATTTTGCCTTTGCAAAAGTGATCCCTCACTTTGCAGCACTAGCTATACTTTCTCTCATACCCATATGCCACCAACTCACTGGCCCTGATGAAACAGAATACTCCTTGCTTCCCATAGCGACTTCCAGAGTCTCCCTCTACCACCACTTAGTAACCTCTCCTCCTTTGAGATTCACAGATTTATCACTGAATCTAGATCACGGCTGGTTATCTGGCCTATATGACCCCCAGGCCATTCTCCTTCATTCTACTATGAATTAAGTGCCTGGTTCACTGCCTTTCTTTCCACTCCAACCCCAGCCTTCATACTAGTTAATTTATATTGAAGCTGCCAATTTGAAACTTCCAATTTCCTTAATCTGCTCAATTCCTATGACCTACTCCCCACCTCAGCTACACACAGAGATGGTTACAGCCTTTTATCTTACCATCTCCTACAAATGTTCCACTTCCTTGCTCATGAACAACGAAATTCCTTTGTCTGATCATAATCTCTTGTCATTTCATCTTTCCTTCTGCCATATAATCCCTAACCCTGTTCTTCATCCTTACCATGACCTGCAATCCCTCTGCCTCTCATTTACTTCCCAGACTATCACCCTGTTCATTAGCTACTCTCCTCACTTCCCTATTTCAATCCCTCCAGTGAAGCAGTTCGACTCCATATGGTCTCTTTCTAGATAATCTCTCTCTCTCTCTCTCTCTCTCTCTCTCTCTCTCTCTCTCTCTCTCTCTCTCTCTCTCTCTCTCTCTCTCTCTCTCAGAAGGGGGAAGGCAGGGCAATTGGGCTAAGTGACTTGCCCAAGGTCATACGGCTAGTAAGTGTTAAGTGTCTGAGGCTGCATTTGAACTCAGGTTCTCCTGACTCTAGGGCTTGTGCTCTATTCACCGCACCACCTAGTCACCCTTCTTCTCTTTTTTTTTAATTAAATTTTATTCATTTTATTCCGGACTTAAGAAATAAAACAAGCACTTCTATAACATAGTAAAATAGTAAAAAAAAAATGATTATACATGAAGCTGCAAATCTATTATATAGATCTATTATATATATATATATATGTATGTAGGTCCATCTATCGATCAATATATCTATCTACACACATATATGTAAAACCATTCTATACACACTTCCATTTATCAGCTCTTTCTCTGGACACAGACAGCATCTTCCTTCACATGGCCTTTGTAGTCACTTTGGGTATTTATTGTAGTCAAAATGACTTAGTTGCTCAAAGCTGTTCTTAAAACAATATTACTAGTACTGTATACAATGTTGTCTTGGTTCCACTCATTTCGCTCTTTGTTGTTTCATGCAAGTCTTTCTAAGATCATCGAGCTCATCATTTCTTATAGTACTCTGCAACAATCATTGTCTCCTCTTCTTTATGCAGCCACCTTCATACCTGGACTTTTGTAAGATTTGGATCCATGCCTCAAGTCTCTTCTTCCTCTAGTCCACTCTCCACACAGCCACCAAAGTGATGTATTCCTAAAGCACAGGTCTAATCATGTCACTCCCTTGCTTAGTAAACTCCTGTGGCTCCCTATTGACTGGAGTACCAAGTACAGATGCCTCTGCTTGATATTTAAAGCTTTTTCCCCAGCCTTGCTCCTGCCTGCCTTTCCAGGCTTGTTGCACATTTGTCTCTTTCATGGACTCTGCAGTGCAGCTATAGTGACCTGCCTGACATCCCTCTCCATCCTGTTGCCCGACCTCTCCCAGTTCTCTGCTTTTGAATCCTACAGTTTCCTTCCGTTTCCAGCTTAAGAACCATCTCCTTCATCAGGATTTTCCAGAACTGCTAGTTTTCTTCTCTTTATCTTGTATTTCTTTTGTACATATTTTGCATATATTTAGATTCATGTACTTTGTTTCCCCCACACACACACCTCCATAGAATATAAGTTCCTTGAAGACAGAGTCTGCTGCATTCTTGCATTTCTATTCCTAGGGCTTATCGCAGTACTTGACACATAGAAAGCAATTAATAAATGTTTGTTGACTGACTAGTTGATTGATAGTAAGGACTTAATAAATATATGTTGAATTTGAGAGAGTACCTATATTGATGGATCTCACTTCTTTTTTTTTAGTGGTACTTGCCATAGCACCAGAAAACTTCTATCTCTACAAGAGAAGAGTGAGACATACTTGATCTCATCCCTCTCACTAGAAAGATTCCTTGAAGGCAGAGAGCTGGTCTCACTTATCTTCACATTGCCTAAAGCACTTAGCTCAATAGCCTGTCCCTAGTAGACAGCTAAGTGAGTATTTTTTTGTTTTGTTTTGTTTTTTTGCCTTTTGGAGGGCAATTAGGGTTAAGTAACTTGCCCAAGGTTACACGGCTAGTTTTTTTGTATGGGTGTTAAGTGTCTGAGGCCAGAACTAAGTGTCTGAGGCCAGAACTGAACTCTGGGTCCTTCTGACTCCAGGGCCGGCGCTTTACTCACTGCACCACCTAGCCTCCCTATCAGTGGGTATTTTTACTCAGTGGCTCGTTTTAATTAAGTAGGTCCATAGAGCCCTTGGTATTTAAATGGGATTCATCAGATTAATCTGAAAACTAGGTTTTCCAGAATAAAAATTATGTTTATAACTGTTATTGCTTAATATTTGTTCAACACCCATGAATCAAGTTGCCATCACTGTTTTCTAGTAGTTATTAGATAATAAGAAGGAAAGGCCATGGGGCGGCTAGGTGGCGCAGTGAATAGAGCACCAGCCCTGGAGTCAGGAGGACCTGGGTTCAGATCTGGCATCAGACACTTAACACAAAAACTAGCCTTGTGACCTTGGGCAAGTCACTTAACCCCAATTGCCCTCCAAAAAAAAAAAAAAGAAGCAAAGGTCAACTCTGTTAGGCCTAGGTATATGTGGGGTTTTTGACTTTGGATTCTATTCAAATGATAAAAAAATAAGTAAATTAAGAACATTCTCCCTCCTGACCTCCATTCCTTGGCGCCCCTGATTTCCCATAGATTCAGTTTAATTCAAGCACCACCTTCTGCAAAAGACTCCCCCTCCAGCTTCTTCTGCTGTCCCTCTTCCCCAAAACAAGGTGACCTCTGGTGACCTCCGAGTTTCAGCTATGACCCATACACAGATCAACTCATTCAACACTGAGTCTGATGATTCTGCTGACAGATCCATGGCAAACCGAGAACCTCTGGGAAGGAACTACCTGGTGATCAGTTTATATTTTCACCCAGGTTCCAAAGATAGGCAGGGTTTTTAGCACACTGTAGATGGGAAGTAACATGCAGCCAAGCTTCATTTGGTTAATTGGAATACAAAATATGTTTTAATGTTGCTGAGACCTAGAATGATGGACTAGTCCTGTGGATATTTTTGTAGAGATGAGAAGTACTAGACCAAGACTTGAGAAAGTCACTGATGCACTAGATAAAATTCAAATAAAAAGAAAGGTTACTGAAGAGGTTACCCATCAAGAGGGTCAGGGTTGCTCTGGAGACCCCAAAATACCAACACCTGGGGTCTTGCCAAATGAATTCTACTCAAGTCTTCTCTCAGCCAAAGAAAAGTAAAGTTTATTAAAAGTTTGCTTGTATTGGACACAGAGTAAGTCTGTGCTACGTCATTCTATGGTGCTCCCACACACATGGAGATAAGATGGGGTCTTATATACAGAAGGTTGTGGGAGGAATCTAGGGGTGGTCTAGAGGCGGGGTTTGGGGAGGGTCTTCAGGAGAACTCAGATGAGGTCAATGAGTGATTAAAGATGGGAAGTTGCAGGAGACTACCTGGAGACTACAGACAATGGTGGGCTAGGCCAGTTCAAGGGTGGATTGATATTTTGATAGGCTCAAGGGTGGGAAGTCTAGTAACAGAGGTTTGGACCCAGCCATAATGTAAGGCTTATGGCCTCATGCAAATGCCTCATATGATTTAATCAGAATTCAAGGGGGGTTCCCAGAGCCTGTACCTCATCAGTTACTATCAACAATTACTTTAATCCTGTTGACTTTGGATTTATCCTGGCTGACTTGACCACTATTCATCTATTGTCATTTGGTTGTTTTTCATTCATGTCTGACTCTTCCATGACTCCATCTGGGATTTTCTTAGCAAAGATACTGGAGTGGTTTGCCATTTCCTTCTCCAACTCATTTTATAGATGAGAAAACTGAGGCAAACAGGGTCAAGTGACTTGCCCAAGGTCACACGGCTACTAAGTGTCTGAGGCCAGATTTGAACTCTGGAAGAGGAGTCTTCCTGACTCTAGGTCTAACCTAGTCTATCCACTGTGCCACCTAGCTGCACCACTCCCTCCACTTCCTTCTTAGAAGGTGTAAACTGGATTGTCTTTAAAAATCATCAGTGTTAGGCACAATCATCTCTAAATTTCATTTCTTTCACTTGCAGTGGCAAAAGTTCTTCAAGACACTGGTGCCTCTGTTCAGGATAAGAGAAAGGGAATGCAAGCATTTTTATAGAACTTACTATGTGCCAGACATTGTGCTAAATGTATTACAAATATTTCATTTGATCCTATTATTATTATTACCATTTTATAAGTGAAGAAACTGAGACAAACAGAGGTTAAGTGACTTATCCAGAGTCCCACAGTTAGGAAGTGTCTGAAAACAAATTTCAACTCAGGTCTTCCTGTCTCCAGACCCAGCACTCTATCCACTGAGCCACCTAGTTGCCTCCTCAGTAAAGAGGTTAAGTGATTTGCCCAAGGTCACACAGCTAGAAAGTGTCTGAGGTTATATTTGAACTGAGGTCTCCTCAACTCCAGGCCCTGACACTCTATCCACTGTGCTATCCAGCAGCCCCTAAATGGCTGGACATTTGGAAGATCCTTCAAATAAGACTAGCCCAGGCCAAGCCAGTGTTCAAATATTGACTCCTAAGGGAAATGCCTCTCAAGCTAAGCACAGATCGATTTTCTGTCTGTATTCTGATAGCAGCTCTTCTACTGCTCTAGTCCTTTTGTGTCCTTTCCTGGTGAAATATGAACAGTGTAGACTATGTTAAAGTGTTTGTTATGTGAAAAGCCAACAGTCCACCAGGACAGCCCTGGGTGCGATGCTTGACTAGGTAGCTGTGACCCGGGTGCTTTGGTGAGAGATAAGCTTTTTTCTTTCTTTTTTTTTTTTTGGCTTTTTGGAGGGCAATTGGAGTTAAGTGACTTGCCCAAAGTCACATGGCTAGTAAGTGTATCAAGTGGTCTGAGGCCGCATTTGAACTGAGGTCCTCCTGCCTCCAGGGCCAGTGCTCTATTCACTAGGCCACCTGCTACCCCCTAAGCATTTTTCTTAAGACAAGGAATTAATGATAAGGAAAAGAGGAATCTCTCCTTCCTCCATAGGTAGTAGGTGAGGTGTAGATGTTTTTTGGAACTGTATAATAAAGCAGAGCAGAAGAGTTGAAAACAATCCTCCAGTAAGCGATTAAACTACTTCAGTATAAAGAATAAGAAAGCAGATTAATATTAGTGCCTCCAAGAGGCTACACTGAAGAAACTAAAATATATTTTGTAAAATGTGTAGCCAGTAATGAATTTAGTTTGAGCAATGATATTTTTTGCAAATTTTGGATTACAGAATTCTAAATTAAATATTATTGTAAAATATTTTAAATAATGCTTGTAATACAGATTACACTTCCATGTGAATAGCACATACTATATCAAAGAAAAGTTAATGTTTTATTTTAATTTATTTATATTGGCTAATAAAATATATAATTTTTAAAAAAGTGATTACTATGTAGGAGGCACTGTGCTAAACTCACAGAAAACAAATATAAGTAGAAAGAAAGACAGTCTCTACCCTCAAGGGGCTTGCATTCTAATGGGGGAAGACAGCACATTTTTTAAAGGGACATTGAAAAAGGGTTGGGGGGAGGGGGCATCGAAGTAGAGACAATGACATTAGGCAAGAGGGCATGGAAGACAAAGTTCAAAGTGCATCCTGTAAAAGAAAGAAATATGGCTGGTCTTTGTGTCCTCCTTAAATGATTCTAGGGAGAGACATTCAATCAAAAGGAGAGGCTGCAGAGGAAAAGGGTACTCCCAATAACTGGAGAAATTCCAGGATGAGAGTAAGGCTTTGGGACAAAGAACTCAGTCATGGCCGAGGGGGAAGGAAGAAGCATTTAGTAACTTACCTAGTAATGCCAGGCATTGTGCCAAGTGTTCTACAAAAATTATCTCATTTGATCCTCACAAACAACTCTGGGAGATAGGTTCTCATCCCTATTTTACAGACTTTAAAACTGAGGCAGAGAGGGGTTACATGACTTGCTTGGGGTCACACAGATAGTGAGTGTCCAAGATCAAATTTGAACTTAGGTCTTCCTAACTCAAAGTCTGACACTCAATGCTCTGTATCACCTAGCTACCTAGAAGAGGCAGGGAATGAGACTGAGGGAATGAGTCAGCTGAGGAATGAAGCACATAGTAGGTGATAACTGCTGGTTGATTGATTAATATCATTGACAATGAGAGAATTGTAGCTTTTTTTAAACAGGAGTATGATGCCAGTGATACCCCCCTTAAATCAGATGGGGCATCTGTCCAGAAAACTGGATTTCAAGATGCCTAGGGGGGCAGCTAGGTGGAACAGTGAATAGAGCACTGGCCCTAGAGTCAGGAGGACCTGGGTTCAGATCTGGCATCAGACACTTAACACAAAAACTAGCCATGTGACCTTAGACAAGTCACTTAACCCCAATTGACCTCCAAAAAGGAAAAAAAAAAAGATGCCTAGAAGCCTGGGATTTTCTTCTAATGTGTTAAATCAAGTTTAGTCTATCTTCAGGTCTAAGTAAGGACAAAATAAGAATGTGAGAAAGAAAAGTGCAAGTACTAATAGGAGGGCTGAGGTTGGGGTGGGTTCTGTCTGAGCAGGAAACAGCCTGTATTTTTCTGTCAAAAAGGGTGGAGACAAAGGTCTGGGAATGGACCTGGAGAGATTACCACCTCAGTTAATGATCCCTTATCATCTGGTGGAGGTTAGCCTTGAAAGAATTTCCTCCTCTCCCTTCTCTTACATATTGCCACATTTAACAATTCCATCTGCCCTTAACTTCTCTTGGGAAAAACTCCAGGTCGAGTCATTTAGAGGTCTTTTCATACCTGAGGGTTTTCCCCACATTGGTGGAATAAGAAGCCTGGATCAGTCATCTTCCCAGAAAGAAGAAAGGTAAGAGCAACATGATGATGGAGATGGGGAAGAGAAAACAGACACAGAGGGGGATATTCTGCTCTGTCCTTTACAATCCCTGGCTGGTTCTTTCCCTGTCTTGTCTCCTGGCAACCTGGCTGCTGAAACATTCTGTTTATTGGGACCTTAAAAGTTTTCCTCTATCCTTGTCTTGGGCAGTTGTCATTTAGAAAGTACTGGCAAAGTATGCATTACTTGCAGGTTCCACTAGGAGGTTTTGGGGGATAGTGAGGAGTTCAACATCAGAGTTAAATTTTTTTGTATTTGTTCCTAGGACAGGAGCATGGTACTAGACAGCCCTCATCCTAACATGGCTCTGAAACTAACTCAGTAACCTTGATTTAAGTCCTGATTTAACCTTAAGATTAACCCTCTTGGGGCAGCTAGGTGGCACAGTGAATAGAGCACCAACCCTGGAGTGAGGACGATCTGAAGATTAACCCTCTACCCCATTCTGGGCTTCAGTTTCTTTGTCTAAATATAAAGGGATGTAGACTTGGTGTTCTCAAACACCTTGTTTTAGATTGAGAACTCTTGGTGGGTTCCAATGAGTGGGTCAGAATCAAATCTGTTATGGTCTACCTAAAAAAATGAGCCAAAAAACATACTGTGAAAGTTGTAGGGTTTTTTTTTTCTCCCTTGGAACTCCAGACTTGGACGTGACAAATGAGAAAGGAAGCTAGAAAGGGGATTTCTTTCCCTTCATTCCCAGGAATAGAAGAAGGCAGTTTCCAAGAGAAGCATGCCACTGGGAGTATATGCTTGCTCTGCTGACCTCAGGTTTCTGGACCCTATGTTTTTGACCACCTTCTACTTGTTTCCCTTCCTGCACACAAGTCAGAGAGGCCAGAGTTTGCAAAGAATGCACTTTCCTGGGGAGGCTAGGTGGTGCAGTGAATAGAGCACCAGCCTTGGAGTCAGGAGGACCTGAGTTCAAATTCAGCCTCAGACACTTAACAGTTACTAGCTGTGTGACCTTGGACAAGTCACTTAATCCCAATTGCCCTGCCCTCCTCCCTTCTAAAAAGGAAAAAACAACAAGAATGAACTTCCCACTCCTGTCAACAGAGGAGTAGGCTGAGGCTAAAGGACTAAAGGCATGCCAGGAATGGCTAAGAGGGAATGGAATGCTTATTCAATAGCCCTCTAAAGCAAGTTTACTTTGGGGTGATTACAGAGTGGAACAGGCTAGATGAGTGCTTTGCTTTCTGATGTTTTCATAGGCTTCTGTGAGTCCTTGGTGCTACTCATTTTCTGCAATGATTTAAATAAAGTCTAAGAATGTCTTGTTGGAGACCCCATTACCTACATTTGGAAAAACCTAGATACAAGCCATATATTGGCTTTAAAAAGGAATAAAATCCTGGGCCTAGGGGCATGAGCCAAAGAGATGATGATCCCTTTGGTTTGGGATGACTGGCTCAAATCTGCTCCACGTGAACCCACAGTTCTTGGTAGGCCAGGGCCAGGAGTGACAGAGTCCATCCAGCCTCTGTCTTTGCCATACAGCACCTTTGCATCAGGGCCAGAAACCCAAAGCAGCAAGCAGCCAGCCACTCACTGGCTTTCTGATGGTCATTACTGTATCATTCCATCACTTATGTTGCTCAAAGGCATAGAAGCTTTAGATAGGTACTTCCTCAAGACTGAATAGTAAATGAATAATGTAAACCAATGGGAAGGAATCAGAAAGAATCTTAATCTCTACTGGGCTCTCCCTATTCTCTTCTCCCCCCCCTTTCTGTCTCTCTTTTCCCTCCCTCCTCTCTCCTTCCCCCTCTCTCCCCCATCTCTTTATCTTGTTCTCCCTCCCTCCTCTCCCTCTCTCTTCTTTCTTTCCTTTCTCTGTCTCCTTCCCCCCATTTCTCTCTCTCCACACACACACACACACACACACACACACACACACACACACACACACACACAC